>NC_134569.1:37370276-37719442 GCF_050947875.1 Dermacentor variabilis
TGTCAGATTCTTTCTGACCTTTCGTTGACCTCAACAATCATGGTAAAACTCTGCATTGAAATAAAAAACGTATAATGTTAACGCTTAGTTCCTATCTTTCTACTTGCGCTAAAAATATACTGTGCATCATATCAGACTTCTTCAGGCGCCAATTATTTCATACGTTGAAAACTTAATTTCACTACTATTTTTTATTCTTCAGTATAATTAAACGCGTGCAGTACCAGAACGAATTCACAGTTTCGCATTCTGAGGTGTTTTGTGAAGCTTACCAAATATGGACTCCGTGCGTGAACTCCCTACAGGAGTGTCAGATATCGGAACGTCAACAATTCTATGTACAGATTACTTGGAAGGCACCCATCCAGCCATTTGAGAAATATTTCCTATAAACAACTTTCTCAATGGAATCAAAAGAAATGAAGAAACTATCGTAGATCATTGTCAAACTAAGTGGATAGCTTTCTAAATTTGCTGACTTATCTGTGAAAGTCGTTGGCGCAACGTTTCTTCTCATTCCTCGGCGGTGGTGGCGGCCTTTCGTTGGCGCGGAGTCTCGCGTCGCTTTTCTAACTTCTTTGCCTTTGCTGCCACAGTCATCGTAGCAAAACAGTTGGCCGCCTCCCTTCTCCGACCCACAAGGCTCACCGATTTCTGGCGTGACGTCAGCACCACTCTGCCCAACCAGCAAGATCCGAAGACACAGCCATTGTTTCCCCTCCCCCTCTGTCCAAGTTTTTGTTCGCTGGCTCCGCATCTGCGGCAGTCCTGTCCTCATTCTCACAACGGGAAAAACCCCTACAAACCCGACTACAAAAATGGGGCAAAGAGTCAAAGAAAGCTGTTCGCTTGAAAAGAAATGAACTCGCCACATGACGACGTACTCCCAGCGAAAGCAAAAATCCACCCGTATATTTTTAATCTAGTTTACCATAGGTGAGGCCGAAAATACGGAGGCATTGACGTGCTTCCGTTTCGTGCAATTGCTTCCCGCACCCGCAGCAGCATGAGCATTGCCCTCGAGATTGGCGTCCATTACTGGTAGTAAGTTGTCGCAAGTATGTTGGTTTGGACGCTACTTGTTAATCAAACTTCCAAGAAAGCTTTATTCCGAAGTATGTGGGAATTAGGAAACGCTTTAAATAGCATTATTTTTATGAGTGATTTTGCTTTTGCTGCACCATCTTGACGAACACAATCGTGCACGCAGCCCCTGAAGAGGATAACGTTGCTGGCATTGATCAATACCGCATTGGCACCAGCAGTGAACACTGAACTTTCCCGCGAACTTCCCCTACGAGAAAAAGAAGACTTACTCAATGATTTTAACACGCAAGTGACGTTCACTTATATCTATCGCATCTCCCCTCACCTAAAGAATTATTTTTCTTTCGTTGCCTTTCAATAGTCATAGTCTGTATATTTATTTCGTCAATAATATACAGACAAACCTAATGAAATTTCCAACTCATTAGCTTCGTATGACAAAGTGAAACACGTAAACAGACGACACGACATCTATACCTTATGGTATAGATTTCTTGAAGCTTGCCACGTGATAACTTAGTGCAACATTGCCCTTACGCGAGCTACAATTTCTTAAATTGCGCGAGAAAAACAAAAATGACGCCTATACGGCGCTGCGATGAGGTGTCATGTATAAGATCGTATGCCTGCTGCATACAGGCGCCATCTCGTCATTTTTCCTCCGCTACTGTGGTCGAATTTACCTCTGAGAGTCTCTTTCGAGTGCTGACGCCTGATAAGCTCTAAAGCCGCATAGTGCGTGCTCTTTAAAGCCTCTGTTTCTTTTCCACTTCTTTTGATCCTCTTTCTCAGTGACCTTCACAGGCATATTTTGGCTTGTGCGGATTAAGTCTGACGGCGACAGTACATGTAAGTAGCCCGAAATTATTTTTATTACGTCGTCAGCGAACACATTTTCTTTAGTGTTTTCTTCTCCGCCCTCTCTGCCAGTACGCTACAGGATGCAGACATTCAAATGTGATTTTAAAGCGGCAGCCACATGACACGCGTTTCCGACATATTTAATCTGGCTTGGCATCACACGGCGATGGCGCGCCAATATTAAATAGCGCGACTATCGCGTTATACCAGCCGCCGGAAGTCTGTGCTACGTTATTACCGACTAATTCAGAAATCATAAGGTTCGTGTTTAGGCCGCAATAACAGCGCGGTTATTGTGCAGCACGAGATGGAAGCGCTAAAGCCGAACGACGCCTGACTGAAAACACGTCGGAAATGCATTCCACATTAAAACAGTCGTCGCCGCACTAGCGCACAATTCACGGCCTCTAGCTGCGACGCGGGCAGCGACTATGGCAGCTGTCTCGAGCTGCCCCGATAAAGGCTCTCTGACGCTCCCAACTATATAAGCTCGCATTTCTTCCGGTTTCAGTGTCACATATCGTCCTCGGTATCAAACTGCTTCTTTCGCCTTGGGACGTGTTACGCGGCTACGTCCCTCGGAATCTTCTTTTGTCACTATGACGGAGTATTTAACGGGCCTTCCGGCCTTTTATTTCCGAATTATTGGAGGCACAATTCGTTCCCCTTTGCCAATGGTAACCATTCCCTTTCTCAAGATGATGTATTATTAGGTGATACGTTAACAGTTGCTTCACGCATACTCCTTGTTATCAGGATATTTTTCGTTCTGCTACATGCACCTAATGTCTCACAAGCGAGAGTATAGTCTCCCCTCAGTGGATGCTATTGCTGATAGGCTTATAGATTAGTCCGCAAGGTCCTGGTCTCGGAACAGAGACGCGTATTCTAATCGCGGAGTGAATAGCACTTCGTCGTTTTAATTCAGCCGACAACTTTGATGCGATGCTTAGAATTCCTATAAAAAATCATTTTTAACTCGTAACGTCAACCATAGATATTTCATACTCCCAACAGGCACAAGTGCTTCCTAGTTTAGCGTGTTCCTTATAATTTTCTTCATCATGTCGCGAGGTGATAAAGAACCGCTTTCATTAGGTGCTTCGCAACATTAACACATTAAACGCTTGAGTGAGTGCATGTGGGCAATACGTTCAGAATACATAAGCTACGTCAACACAATTAAACATTTCTTGCGAAGAAAAAACACGCTTCACTTCCTGCTGTCAGCAGCACTGTTAGCTTGTTTGCAACACTATATATTATGCAACGGAGCACGCTTTACAAAAAAAAAAAGAAAGGAGTGACATGATTTTGCGCACGATCTGTCCTTCGACTATCCTTACCAAAGCTGCAATTAAATAAAGCACACGAACTTTAACCATGTATGAGCACATTAAGTTCACAAGACATCAGCGACGTCAACTCAAATAAGCGTTGCTTGCGAAGGACAAAAACCCTTCATTTCCTGCTGTCAGTAGCACTTACGGCTTTCCTGCAACACTACTGTCTATGCAACGGAGCACGCTTTACAAGCAAACGAAAGGGAGTTTGACGTACGATTTTGCTTACGATCCGTCGTTGGACTATCCTCACCAAAACTGCAATCAAACATAGTATACTAAATTTACTCATGTAGGAGGTCATTAAGTTCAGAAGGCAGCAGCAACGTCAGCACAAAAAAATAACCATTCCGCTCTGTGAAGATGGAATGGCAGCGAAAGCTGACGACAGTCAAAGTTCTCAAACGAAAAGCAAAGTGTTTTCGCTACCATTCCAACTTCACAGAGTGGGATGGTTGTCATCTTTTGCGTTGCGAATCTGGCTTCGTTGCTCGTTCGGAGGTGCCCGGGCTCGCGATTGTCGTTTTCGTTCAGCATCGCGGGAACGTTCTTCCTCGGTGGTCGTTTCGCGCCGGCGCCGTTTACCTTCTCGTTGCTGTTCCCTCCGGCGCTCCTCGTACGCATGTCGCTCTTCGGACGTACGAACTATAGGTATCCGCCCCATAGATAACGCAGCTGTTTTTAGCTCTGATACCTTTCCTGCTTATACAATGCGATAACCTTGACGTGATGCTATTGTTCACTGCGAGCGTTCTAATCTGTTCGTGCATTTTGACATCTGCGGCGCCGCACTGCACCCGTATGGTTTTGTTAGACGTCGCTAAGTCCGTTTCTGTTGCCGGACGCCGAAAAATTTATGGTAGGTTAGTCTTATACAGCTTTCGCTGTAGTATACGTTGCTTGCGAAGAACAAAAACCCTTCATTTCCTGCTGTCAGTAGCACTTACAGCTTTCTTGCAACATTACCTGTGCAAGGGAGCACGCTTTACAGGTAAACGAAAAGGTGTTTGACGTAGGATTTTGCGCAATATCCGTCGCTGGACTATTCTTACCAAAACTGCAATTAAATACAGAATACTAAATTTACCCGCGTAGCGGGGCATTAAGTTCAGAAGGCAGCAGGCACGTCAAGACAAATATACGTTGCTTGTGAAGGATGAAAACGCTTCATTTCCTGTCGACATCAGCACCATTGGCTTTCTTGCAACGTAATTTTCATGCAACGGAGCGTGCTTTCAAGGCAAAAAGAACGTGGCACAATTTCGCGCGCGATCCATCGTTCTACTACCTTACCAAAACTGCAATCAAATATAGCGAACTAAATTTGCCCGCGTGAAATGGGCGTTACTCTACTCAGCTGCTAAGTGCGAGCACAACTGAAGTTTCGATGTTCGGCCGATATTGAGATAGCGGAACAAAACCACTGATCCTCTTCCCACCTGGCCAAACCACGGCCGGGCTAAAGCGCACTCATATTGTAGTCCAGTCGGGATCAACTGTATACTGGGACAACGTTCTTTGGCGTCCTTGTCGCTTCATCTGCAGTCTAATGCACTATTTCCTTAATCAGTTTACCTTGCCCATTAAAGAAGAAAAGAAAAGAAAGAACTCACCGACGATTACGATACTCCTTAATGCGAAATTTGAGCGCAGCTGCATAGGGCCTTCATTTCGCGATATATTGGCTGGCACGGACAATCTATCTCGTGCGGCATGTTGCAAATGGAGCGAAGTGTAGCGCGAGTGCCTCGCTAATCAGGAGATTGCGAGAGACAGCGCGTGTGTGAGGCGGGGGCGCAATTCACAGCAGCCGCCGCAGACAGACCTCCGCTCATGCAGCGCTTTATTTCCATAAAGACGAAACGGGCTACTGTAAGCCATCTCGTAGCCATCGTTGCCGCAAAACCCGTCTTGCGCGGCACTTCGTTTTCCTTCGCACGCTTTCGCCACACCTTCCTCGTCTTCTTCCCGCCTCACGGTTTTGCTGCACCCTCCTCCTACGCTGTCCTCCTCGCACTCTTTGCTATCGGCGTCTTTCATCTCCCTCTGCGCTCCACGTTCGCTTTCATCCTTCGCTGGGCTCGTTCGCTCGGTTACGAGGGACAACGCCAGCGCCGATGCTCGCAGCAGGAACGGGCACCTAAGAGCTGCGCTCTAAAAATTGTTTGATCCTTTTTTCCGAGGAATTGGTCACAACACGAAAGTGATAACACAGCGCTCGTCTCGTCTCGTTTTCGTCCCCGTGATGCTATTGCGCTGTTTACATTTAGTATGGATTGCCAACTAGCCCAGACAGCCATCTTACGAAAATGAAAGTTGTATTTTAAGAAGCAGTGGCAACTTTATTTCACATTCACAAATGTAAGTCCATGAATCCGCACGGTCTTTATTCATTACAGTTTCGCTCGCAGGGCCAAACAATGCCAGTGATAGTAAGCACGCGATGAAGCATGTGAAGCAGGCAGCATCCTGGAGGCTACCAGGCATAAGATGTATATCCGACTCGACGGTGAGTGTGCATGTGGCAAAACTACGTCGTAAGAACTCCGGCGGCATTAAGGTCCCTGAATAAAACTAAAACGTAGCGACATACTTTTATCTTGCCACCGCCGCTGCTGCGAGGAGGCAGGAGAGGAGGTTTGCGTCTCCGAATTGGTTGAGCGCCGTCACGTGGTATTTCTCGCGCCCTTTTCTCTATTTTTCTTCCTTTCCGCGTCTCGGCGCATTCACCACCATGACAGTTGGCCATCGAGTATCCGCCGCAGGCTTTCGCAAGGGATTTCGGATGTTTTGGCTAAGCTTCGTGGCTAACCGCGTCGTTAAAGAAATCAGTTTTTGTTTTGTTTTATGTTAGGATCGATTTTAAGAGTATTGGAGGGGGAAACGTCTGTGAACATAATTTTTTTCTATGTTGACAGGGTACGGAGCTCAGGCATGGGTAAGCTTATGCACGGGTGCTATTCTCAGTGCTCGTTCAGATTTGCTTTCCTGGGCTGGTCGCGCTGTCGTCAACAGGTGCATGAAGCTATGGAGTGCGTGTTCTGTCATACATCGTGCAAGAAACGTAACACGTGTTATTGTTGTAGCACTGAGAGCTTTGTCAGTCCATGCACTTTTTTAGGTGCTGCCACCATATTTTGCGAGGACAAGCTGTTCACTACCAGTGCAAATTACTTTGCCCATTGTGAATGATACACAGCCTCAATCAGTCTGCAAATGACTTTGCAAACAAAATCCTGCATGAACCTGCGGCCTCATTGTATGCGCCATTCTCGTGAAATACACGCCCTACACAAGCCTTAAGGAGGGAACAATGGCTACCTAATGTTCAGAAGGGCGGCGAATTTTGTTAGTTGGTATGTCATGTTACTGTGAAAAACGGTAGCGCGAAGTAAAGAAACACCGGCCGACACCTTTGCTTGTTTTTGCTTTGTTACACAACTTATACTTGTGTTTTTCCACGATAAACCTCAGCTGGAAGTAGCGTATGTCTAATCTTCCTGTGTCCCTTCACTTCGCGCTACCATTGTTCTAGTGTCCAGCAAATGTTCGTATTACTGAAAGTGTC
Organism: Dermacentor variabilis; assembly: GCF_050947875.1. Lineage (NCBI taxonomy): Eukaryota > Metazoa > Arthropoda > Arachnida > Ixodida > Ixodidae > Dermacentor > Dermacentor variabilis. Next base: position 37,377,096 of record NC_134569.1, read on the forward strand.
CCACACCTCATCACGCACTCAGCGTCGCTGTTCGATTGCTTCAACACCTCCTCACAGGCCTGCGCATGCGCGTTCAAGGGAAGGGGAGCCACAGGGCTCAGGTGAAGACAAGTGTAATTTTCCACACTATTGTCATCTCACGTAGAATATTACGTCCTTACCATGCGATATCCTGGATATTGCTAGGATTAAAGTCATCATATATCGAAGTGTTGAGTCTGATGCGCTCCCTAAATCAGACTCGCGCACGCACTCGTTACTGCGCCGAGGGGAGAAACGCGATCGCCAGTTAAGTTCGGTGAGAGCAGCAAGAAACGTAATTACAAGTTGACGACACAGGAGCTCTCAGTTATTTTTGCCCGTTCGTTTCTCTCCACAGACGCACACCTCTGCGTGAAAGAAATGCGAAGCGTTTGCAATTTAGCATTCCACCGCACTTCAGGAAGTTCACTGCGCGCTCGAGCGCACAAGCGCGAGTCATTTTTTGATGGAAGTGCAAATGCGCGCTGACGTCGCAAGAAAGAAACGGGTTTGTTTTGTTCGTCTTCGTGACGCCCCCATCAATCCCTCCCCTTTCTTTTTTTTTCCTCTTAACCATTCTACTTCAACGCCTCGTAGAGTGCAAGAATTCTCTGTTCATTTTTCATTTCATTTATTTGTTGTTTGAGACATACAGCTGTCTACAGACATACAGACATACAGGTTCCCTGTAAAGTTGGATTACGTAGTAAGAGTGCCCGCGACTCACAATATTGCTTTTCGTTAACTTACCATCCGCATTCAATCGATGGCTGGCGAAAGGCTCTGCCGGCGAACGCGGAATACGATATATAGGAGCACTTGAAGGTTAAATATGGCTGGTTAACCACGGCCGCGACTTGTGGTGCGTATGCATACGTAAAATATGCCTTGGGAAGGGGAGAAAGTGTATTTAAGCTAATTTTGTACTTAGTTAAAATTTTAACTACCAAATGTTGTTGTTGGCACCCAACCAGCGCGTGGTAGTCTAAGCAGTATAGCTAAGCTACTGTGACGTTGCGAGTTTTCTCACAGCAACAAGTGGCTCTGCGGGGTTTCCTGTAACGGTGGCATGTAGTACGAAATGGGTATTCGCTCTGCATTAAGATGATCCTTAGTTCGCGAGCTATCTGAATACATGTAAATTGTGAAATCGTTTTCTTCGGCAACCATCGCACCAGTGCTGATGAGGTTTGTTGCATTTCAAACAAGCTGAAATCTAGTAACTGTAAAAATTAATTTTCAACTTATGTCATGAACTGCTTTAGAAACATTCTTGAAAATTGCAAAGCTTCACGAAATTGATGTATCAAGTTTGCAAACCTGTAAGTCGCCAATAAAAAAACAATAATACAATTATGTTAACTACTCCTAATAATACATATTATGCATTGCTATGAAATATGCTACTTTCTGAGTAAGACTTTGCAAAACCCTTGTAAACATCGTAACAATTGCGCGTAAGCTATGCACTTATATACCAAATTTGTCTGCTTGGAATACTCTAACAGATGCAGTGCACAAAATTACGATATCTGTCGTTGGTGCACAGTTACAGATTTGTAAATTTCGTTCTTTCTATAACTTGCTGATTTTGGGCAATTTCCGAAGAAAAATTTAAGATCCTAAATCAAATTCCTGCTTCCTATATAATCACTAGAATTAACTTTCTCTCTCAAATGCAAAGAATTTCATTCAAGTTGGTCCAGCGGCTGTCTACTATAAGAGCCCAATGTCAGTTTAATAAATTCAATAAATTGTAAATGATTAAGTTTTCGCTATACTAACGTATGTCTACGTGCGTCATCCCCCTCCAAAGTCAGCTCACCGTGTAAAATGTTTCTGATGAGCTCGCACTTCCATATGTGCACATTTAAAGCTGAAATCCATAGTAAACCGACCTACTTGCACATAAGGGCAAACCATGTCTTTCTTGTGAACCCAGTGCTCAATTCAGTTCAATTTTATTCCATTTTTCTTCAGATATACACAAAAAATGGAGGAGGCCCGAACAAAAAGTGAAACTCTGTTCACGTGACGGGGATTCGGGGCCCCTTTACAAGGCGTATAGCATGGCAGTTGATGTCGAACATCAAAGAAAGAAACACTCATTATGCGTAATTACGGTAAAGAAAAACTTAGTATGCATACACACAAAAGAAAAAACACGATAAACCAAATGTTCCATTTCTGAAAGCAAGAGAAATACATTAAATATTCTTTATTAGAATTTCATTTCACTAGTTTCATTACACTAGTACACAGTGTAATGTGCTTCAGATGTGCGCTACTCAACGGATACAAGAAATTGTCTTAGTGTTTTCTTACTGGTAGATTCAATGAATATTTCATGTTCTATGAAGTAGTTTAAAGGTTATGGCAGTCTGTAACAAAGCATCTGTTCACTCATATTTAATCGAGTGTATGGAATAATCCAGTTTTCAGTATTATGGAAAGAGTAAGGGTGAGTTTTTCTTCTTAAGTTCAGCTAATGTACGTAATATTCCATCAGAAAATTTAAGGCATTGTTTGTATCTGAGGGCTAAATTGTATGAGTAGAAGTTGTGAGCAGGAACTACGCAAAACCGTGTAAATAGCGGTCCTGTGTGTGCTCTGCAATGTTCTCCAGCTATATGATGGATAGCTTTCTTTTGCAGTACATGTAATCTATTTATGTTTGTTAGAAAAGAAAACAAGAAAAGAGTAGCTCATTTGAGAGGAAAATAATGGATGATACAGTTATAGTTATACACTACTCGGAAGAAAAAATTGTGATTTTTCGAAGACGCCTGCGGTTTCAGAAATGCGAGCAACGAGGTGGTTGGTATGTGTGTCCCACGACAAATTTTTATGAAAGTAAACTCCAGAAGTTTTGACAGCGTCAACAATCTCTATGGCGGAATTGTCCAGAACTAGGATGTCTGTTAGTGAGAAGTTTATTTGGGGTAGTGAAAATATAGCTTTTGCTTTGTTTACATTTATTTGTAATAAATTCAAACTGCACCACGTGCTAAGAATTTTAAGAACATCGTTTATATCACTAGCTGTGTAAATTCTGTGAACGGAATAATAGTCTCGTATCTGCATATAAGACATATTTAGGGGTTTTATTAATATTTCTGATGTCATTTATATAGAGATTAAACAATAAGGGACGTAAAATACTCCCTTGTGGAACCCCTGTATTTACGGGTTTACATGAAGATGAGTAGCCATTGATTTCTACACGTTGCATGCGATTCCGGAGGTATGATGCTATGAGAACTAATGGTAAACCGCGAACGTCATACAACTGTAATTTTATTAGTAGTGTTTGATGATTCAGTCGATCGAACGTCTTCTGTGGAACGGCCACTGCGAAAGCCAAACTGGGCGTCATTAAGTATATTGAATTTATCAGTGAACTTGGTTAATCTTGTCAAAATTATTTTTTCTAGGCCTTTAGAAAAAATGGGTAATATGGAAATTCGTCGGTAATTAGAAAAATTATTTTCGTCACCTCCTTTATATATCACAACCGCCTTTGATACCTGCATTTTCTTAAGGAAGACACCTGTACTGAGCGCTAAGTTATAAATATTGCGAAGATGTGGTAAAATAATGTCTATTATATATTTAACTGCATGGTCTTATCTGTATTCCATATAGGTCACAAGCTGCACTATCTTTAAGGGAAATAAATATACCGAAGATTTCATTATCATCTGTAGGAATGATATATATACTGCTATCGTTGTTTATTTTGTTGGCTGCCTCTGGCTAATGCGTACTGACCACTAAACTCGTAAAAAAATCATTAAATGGTTAAACGACTCCTTTACCCAATACCCTACACAACAGTACCGTCCACAGCAGACGCCCCTGACTTCGGGTGAGAGTAGCGTTTCGGGGGCGTGACAAAGTTTCTGTTTCATCAGTCGCCGTAAAGGCACGTCCACGCTAGCGGCCAAAACGCGCGCGACACGCCGCACGCGGCAAGCGCCCACACGGCAGACGCGCGCGGAGGAGTCCACAGTCGCGTTTTGCGGCACGCGGCAACGGCGCGTAGAGTCCCGCGTTGTCTCGTTCCATTCGATACATCTCGTGACAACGCGCTCTCCGTCCTGCCGATTTCGTGTTCCATCCATGGCTATTTTGAGCCAGCGGTCGTGGAAGTCCTTCAATTTCCCCGCTGCCTGCTCGCCTGCATGGTATGTACAAACACAATGACATGCTCGCGCATCTTCCCGGAACATTCAGAAAATTTCACTAATTACTCACCTGTCATGCCAAACTGCTGTCCAATAATGTGCCAGCGGTTGGCGCGCAGCTCCTTGTCCTTGAAATCGACGTTCGGTTTGTCATAGGGGTACGCATATCCGCGAACGGTTTCCAAAAACGCCTCCATTGCGAGGCGACTTCTTCGTCGACGTCTCGGTGGCGTTGTGGGAAGTCTTAACAAAAACAGCCCCCTTGACTGGAAATGGCCTCTGAGATTTTACGGCGTGCGTGTCACTGTTCAATCTCAGAGCCCATAGATTATGATTCTTTGCTTATGCGACAGGTGGCGGCACAACAGCGCGGCTCGCTTCTTATTGGTGCTCGTTTTGCGGCTGCCGCGAAAAAATGGGTCTCGCACCAATCCGCGCGTTTGCCGCGCGTTCCTGCCGCTTTTCGTGAATCTTGCCGCGCGCGGCGTGTCGCGCGCGTTTTTGTCGCTAGTGTGGACGTACTTTAACAGAGTCAGATGGCGTTGCCTCGCCCGTTCAATTGAACGTTTACAAACGTTTGATGCGCAAGCATCAAATTGGGCATTGAGCAATAAAGCCAGCGTCGGTAGCAGGGAAACAGCACCTAAATTTCCATTGGCTGCGACGTCACTTCACGAGCGCGCCTCGACGGAGCAGAGCCGACGAAACGGAACGCCTGCTGCGGCGATAGCGCGCCAGGTGTTGCGTGGGAGGATGGCCGCGACGCCACGTCACCAGTGAGCCTCGACAGAGCAGATAGGGCGACGCGACGCCGCGGGGAGAGGCGGGTTGCCATCGGCGAGACGGTCGCGCGACGCGCGCGCGCGGGTGCTGCCGTCTCGTTCTCGGAAGCCGGCGCGCGGTCCGTCTCTCTCTCTGTCTCTCTCTCTCTCTCACTCGCACTGGGCTTAGCTGCTGCGTGCAACATCCGGCCTTGGTGGCCGCTGCTGCTTCCTCGGTCTCTCGTCGCACAGGAACGTCGCTGGCATGCGGCGTCGTGGATTTCTCATAAATATCGCCCAAATGTTTGCGGTCTACACCCAACATGCTAACGTAGAAACTGTACAAAAGAAATAACCCACTCCAATTTAATCACAAAACTTCATAACATACCCAGCGGCAAAACTTGAAAGCAATACACGCAGCGCAAAAGTAATACTCGCACCGTTCCGTTGGACATTAATGTTTTCGCATTCACAACTTATAAAGGTGTCCTCGGATTTTGAAGCGAAAAGCTTCACTACGCTACACTGTAAAAAAAATTTTCCTTACTTTACAGAAAATTTGCTGGTAATTTGTGACCGAACACTCTTCCGTAAATTAAGAACGGTCATTTCCGTAGAACGGACAACTGTAAAAAAGAGACCGTAATACAAGATACGAGTGCTTCTGTATCTAGAAAACGGAAGACTCTGTATTCTGAATCTGTACTATAACCGTTAAAGTACGGTGCTTCTCGTATTCAGAAAACGGAACACACTGTAAGCTGAATCTGTACTATAACCGTTAAAAAACAGGTGCTTGCCGTATTCAGAAAACGAAAGACTCCGTATGCTAAATCTGTACTATATCCGTTAAAGTACAGGTGCTTCCCGTATTTCATCTTGCAGAGCATATCCATTATTCGAAGAATGTGCCATCGGGGACAAAATTGCCCAGGACGTGCGAGAGTTGACCGAATTTTATTGGTGTGCTATTTGCTGGGATCAGCCGTGCCACCATCTGCGTTCGGAATGTGCATACGTGACCCACTGTTTTCAGCAGTCTTGAGCAGAAATGCAATTTGGTCAACGCTCGCACTTCCAGGGTACTTTTGTCCACGATAGTACATCTCCTTTAATGCAAATGTCATGAAGGCAGCTCATAGTCAAAGCAGCAGGTCACCATCGAGAAAATTGTCTTGCCAACACACTGACATGGCTGCAGAGATAAAACACTTTGCACTTTGTGATATGAATGCACTGCATAGCATATATACAAAAAGGTGCAACATTTCAGTCCTCAAGTTCTTAGATCACAGAAGCAACTTTATTTTCTTCAATCACTCGTCTTGCACTTCTTCCTGGTGAAAGTTGTTCTTGACTCCAAACGCTTGCAAGGATAAACTTGCTGCTGTTAGGAGAAACAAATAGTATTCGTGAATATCCATCCTAAAGAAAGCGGCAAAAAGTATAATCACAGAACACGACAAAGCAGTAACTTCTGTGTTAGAAAAACATGTAAGTAGATCAACATTGTTGGAACAAGGGATGTTGCTGTAGCCAACATTTCGACATAGGTGCTTGTCATTAGGGTAGCAAATGTTTTCCTTGGCTGTGTTGTTTTGGATTGTGCATATCTCACTGGCCCCTAGCCTCATTGGGGGAGAAGTAACTGGTGCATATAATAGGTCAAGAGAAGCCAAAGTGTTAAAATAAAGGAAGGAAGGGTGTGCTTGGCAGTGGTGATTGTGATGGAGCGGGTATGAGCAATGCTGTCAGTACTTGCCAAGAGTAGGGGTGACCAAAACAGAAAACGATGTACACATGTAAGCAGTCATTAATCCAGTAGACCCAATCTTCCCAGAAGACAAAATAGGTATCAAGATAAACAGTTTGCACTTTTGGAAAAGGAAAACGAAGAATTAAGGAAAATAAATTTTGTATCAAGATGCATCTGGTTAAGATCACTGCAAATGGTAAATGAAGGCACATTATGAATATATATTTTGTTGAAAGCCAATGAAGAAAAGATATATTAACCAAATATTAAAAAATAGGGACATTAAGATTAAACTGGGTATGACCATAAAACAGTAAAGAACAGCCTGTGGAAAAAAATGGGATGGATAATATAACCAGGTGCAAGATTGCAAAACGTCGAACGCTGTTTATATTCATGCTGCTGTTAACGGCTTCAAGTTTCTGTCTTCCTGTGGAACCTTTGCCTTACTTGAACAAGGAAATGGGTCATTTTTTAAACAAGCCAGTTCAAATGCGGTTCAAAGCTTCAGCAGTGTTATAATGAAAGAAAATATTATGGTCAGCTCTCCTGGGTGTGCTTTCATTCACCAGTTATTTCCACCAGTGTAAGTTCAAAATTTAATGGTCTAAATGGACCTTAGCTCCTGGCAAACCATTAGCTGGTCTTTTTTTCAACACAGATGCCTGCACATTATATGTGTTGACAGGAGTGCTAGCGAACTACATTATACTTGTTGCCACAACCAAAGTGAAACTTGGTAACAGTGATTGAACAAAAAAAACAGCATTCCACAATACTGATTCAAGTCATCTGGAAAAGTTGCTTAAGTTAACGTACACCCCCTACTCCACCAGACAATTATTCACCACACTGACTCTTATGGTGTCAACCATGCTATTACAACACTAGGCATCAAATGAGGAGAATTAGGGGATAAGAGGGCACAATGCTTTTTGTTAGAACATCAAATGTGCTTTACATAAATGCTACATTCCAACTAACAAAGGAGCAACCGGTTTGTGAGATAGTGACCAATGCATACGAAAGCTAATGACATTCTGTGCAGCAGAATGTTGACGATGAGGTGTTATGCGCACAAGTGTACTCTTTCACACAAAATGACATCCTGCACTCAAACCTTGTGCCAAGATTAGGGTTTTAAAAACACCATAGTGGAAAGCAAAGAGTGCTAAATTTGTTGAAAATTACTAAAAATTATTCGATTATTCATTATCCTTACTGTTCGTTAAAGATTCACAGATTGTTCCCTACGGGTGCTGTAAACAGGCACCCTGCTTTTACAGTGGTAGCAACAATGATCTGTGGCACAGACAAGAATAAATGCTCATGAAGTTTATGCAAGAGTATATCCTACAAATTACACCCCATTTCACATTCCAATATGGTAGAAGAGGAAGACGAAAAAAACTACTTTCTGGTGGAGGATGCATACCGCAGAATAGAAGAAACAAGTGTACCCTAACCATTGCTGCTGCCGATGCCTGTGCACGAACAGTTACATATAATATGGCAGTTACAATTGTTTTTCCACAAGCACTGCAAGCTGCGGCCAGTTTACCAGTACACAGCTGTAATAAATTTAGGGCAAGCTAAAGCTCTCTAATGGATTTATCTCATATGACACAATTGGAATGCAATATTCTGCAAATAAGTGAAGCGCGATGTGCCATCCCATACAATGAAACACCTTTCAAGAATCTGAATCACCACCTGCACTCTTAGGCAAAGTTACACCCTTTGGAGTGCCCCTTCTGCCACACAACAATAATCGTTATCTGCCTTGATGCGTTTCCTTTCTTGAAAACGCCACGCCCGCTACTTTGCTGTCGGGAATGCTATCATGCTGATAACGCGCATGCCGTTCGTTACTGGAAAGCACAGGGCTCGCAGCGTTAAAGAAAGGAAATGCATAAAGGCAGATGACAATTATCGTTGTGTGGAAGAAGGGTGTAACTTCAAAGGGTGTAACTCTGCCTAAGAGTGTGAGCCGTGACGAGGGAAAAGAGTGTGTTCTGTGTAAAGTAGTGCACCTGTATAACCTAAAGCTTTGGAGAATGCATTTAGTATGAGCTGGGAAGGTTCCTAATTTTAATTGCACACAGTGAAAACCTCCATGCAGTTTTGCAAAACGCAAACCCCCTACCTTTTTGTTGTTCAAACGTAATGACACGCAGGGCCATAACATGTACATTATGGGTTTCGTTCCCAAACAATCAAAGTGAATAGCACCACCCTAAGTGTCATGTGCCTTCTTGTTAGTGTCGAATGCTGCGATCGGCAAAGAAACGAATTTCTGGAGCAATATAAAGTATTAGGTACTGTGATCCCAGTTCTTTCACTGCTGTTTAAGCATTATCGGGTCCTAAAGTAAAAAAATGAGGAATAAATACATGCATATTTTACGTCACAACCCTCATAAGTATTTAGTAGTCTGGATTATAAAGGATTCCAGATTTACAATGCAGGACAGATTTTATTCCACTGAAAGAATGGCATCATGCCAATGATTCTGCATTTGGTGCTATATTTATTTGTATTTAGTTCAGTTGGAATGTGTGTGTATCGTCAGCGATATCGCTTGACATGTTTTATATTGACTGTTTCCTAAATTTAGGCAAATTCGTATTCGCAAATAACCTTGTATGACACCAAGAACTTGCTTAGCAGGAGTATTTCTAACATTTGCAAGATATGAGGCTCTTGAATGCATATCTAAGCCTGGGGTACACGCCGCCCCCTAATCTCATCAGCAAGTTTCTGGAACTCATCTACGAGGTTTCTTATGATGAATGTAAAGTTGCTTGAACGGGAGAAATAGGGAATTTATAACAGGTGAATTATGCAGCATAAGAATGATGTCAGCAAGAAGCAAGCATCAAGAACTATAAAATGAAGACTATAAAATGCAAGAATTATTTGGGATGATTTAAAATTCTGGCATTGGAATGAAATGTCTTTCAATCTATATATAAACTCTGATTATTCACTCTACTACCACTACCTTCATTAGAAACATTCATAATCATTAACCTATCTATGCCACATCATCTTCGCTAATATTCAAGCCTTCATAAGCTGCTTTTTTTTACAGCTAATTCTCTGTGGGAAAGAGGTGTCCGTGTGAAGACCATATCATATACTTATTACCTGTTTTTTGATAAATGATAAGGGAAACACTTCACACCAAAAATGCATTGAGCTTCAGCAAGTTCTGCGTTTGATGCTGTTGATTCTTTTTTCCCTTTGCCATCATTGACCCACCTGGTTAGCTAAGTAGACAGAAAAGCTGCAGGAGAAAGGTGGGGGTGCCAAACCAGACTTGTGCCCCAGGGGACCTTTTCACGGTCACTGGAGGAACTGCCTGTGGCCTCGGCATCTTCCTTGAGGGCCATGGCCATGTCTAAGAAACCTTGTCTCCACAGGCTGCACATAGAAAGATAATTTTCTGAGCTAAGTCTATTTCTTAAAAGAACCCATTTAAGTTGTATTCGTGGCTTTGCACCACAAAACTGACACATGACTGGCCACTCAAGACACTTTATGTGTATTCGCAGGCTTATTCCTTGGAAAAACACTTTTATGTAGCACACAATGAGTAAGAGTAACAAAAAAAGTGTATCAGGAGGCTTTCATATTGCTCTACAACTTTTCGTTGACACATTTCATTTTATTATTTGACATATTTAATAACTAATTAAGAATTATGTAATTAGGCAGAATGCACAATATAATCAGAGTATCTCCAAGCGATGGCAAACATCACCTTCATTTTGTCTAGTTACATCGCATTTACATATTTCTAAATCTTGGTGCATGATAGTTAAGACACCCTCAAAAACAATATTAAAATTTTCATAATCATCTCTTGCGTGTTATTGGTGGCTATGGCTGCTTCAAAGTTATTCTTTCAGTATGGTACAAGCAGTTTTGAAGTGAAATTGTTTTGCATCGAGGGCATGTAATCTAGACAATCAAGCAAAAGGTCAAGTTGTGTTCACTATTCAGATGTTTAACTAAGAAGCTGCAGGAAAAGGAAACAGGACACACCTAATCAACAATGCAAAATTTGAAAATTTAAACTGAACAAGAAACCAGTTTTTGAAAACACAGAAAGAAAGCCAGAAGCTTACATCGAATACACCCTTGCTATGTACTCCAAGTGAAGTTGTTACCGCAATGCTTGGGCACCATATAAACGTAACAATCAACAACTTCAAGCAGAATATTAACACCACTAAATGAACTGGCCTTTGAAGATTCTTGATCTGAAATCCTCAACGACTTGTTCTGGCATTTAATCTGTCAAGCTCAATCTGTATTCTCAAAAGCTGGCTCTCGGCCATAATTTCTCTAAACGCAACATCAGCTTAAATCTCAAGATAGGGTTGACCTCTAAATAAAGTGGATAATGCATGGCAAACATCATGAACTCTCTTACATGTTAACCAGAGGGTTCACTCATGCAGCCATGAAATTGTGATGCAGACACGATATATTGAAGCTGGTTTTGTGAAGTGTTTCATGCTTCCAAGGCTTCTTCAGTTGTGAAAGCTGTCTCCATTAGCTAAATAAGCGATGAGAATAAAAAAAGTACTTCAACATGCTCACAATATGTTGGCCATTTGCAAGTAAACAGCAGCCTTTTTGGGCGCCCAGGTTGCCTGGTGCAAATCTACTATGCCACAGTACTTGCGTTACCCAGTACCAGCCACTTTAAAATGCAATGTGTTCAGAGCCCTTTCCCTCTGTTTGTCTGCTTTGGAAACAGTTTAACATGTGTTCAGTAGGCGTCGAGAAAGGGGACAGAAAACACTGTGCACCACTGATTTCTAACATGTTTCGCTGGATGCAGCACACCGCACCGGATGCAGGTGAAGCCAGTGGAAATGCGATGTCATGCAGTCGCTTGTCCTGGAAGCAGGGCATATGGTGGACTAACTAGTGCGTGCGATCAGATAATATTGCTGCCGAAAAACTTTTCTTTGTGGTTTTTCACATTTTAGGAGGTCTCTACATGTCTGGTAAGCACTTTTATGACAATCTGAACCCGTATACGATAGTGTTCTCTTACATCAAGTTTTTTCTGATTTACCAGTGTTTCCATTGCAAGCCACTTATGTTAGCGACACTGTAGACACTACAATGGAAAAATTCTGGACACCTCGAAACACTGCTTGGGTAGGTTATGGCACATCAGGCAGGCACGTTAGGGGAAGAAATGCCACACACCCGTGCAACAAAGTGCTGCCGCAAAGTTGTGAAGCACCAACTTCCGGGACAAGGCCAGCTTCAGTCGAGGGCGCTCGATGTGCTGTTCATCCCCTGTAGTAGAGATCAGTGGCGTGTACCCTTTTATACTGGCTGTCTTTTCTGGTCGGAACCTTGGCAACAGCTTCCACCATACTTTTTTTGAACCTGCAACATGTGCAGAGAAAGTCACATCACTGTGCGTTGATTGTCTGGCTTTATTGTGCTACACATTCTATCAAATCATTAAAAAATACAGTTCACACATTTTTACTACTGTATATAGACAGTCTAGTTGCTATACACGCAAAACATTACCATTCCTCTGACAGAAAGCAACAATAGAAGCGTACACTGTAAAGCTACACTAAAATTTAAATTGATGTGACACCGTATGAGCATACAGTATGCTTACTGTATGCTCTAGCCCTGTGTCAAGTAAAAGTTAATTGTCAATCATTTATGGTGTATTTCTACTTATTCTGGGTCATCAAACTGTACAATCAATGTTCCATGTTTACACATTGTTGGCTTTTGATTGCCTGTGTGATCCGTTTCCTACTTACGCATGCAGTAATCCCACTGTAATAAGGAAAAAGAGAATAGGAAATGCCTTGATAATCTTCCACATTTGATGAGGGCAGGAGCAATGGCCAATAGCATGTGGTTGAAGCTACGTAAATACTCAGTTTTCACACAGCTTAATTATTCAGCAAGTAATAAAGAGCTATCCTGTGCACCTCTGCATGACCAATAAAATCTGACTACTTGACACTGCACTAAGGCTGCCGCTTGGTACTGTTCGGCAGTTCAGCTTTGGTTTTCTGATATACAGAACTGTTTAGGTACCAGTAGTTTACTTTGCGATAAAATGGAGCTTGGAGCACTGGTCAGTCATTTGCACATAAATAATGCGACAGCAAATATAACACAAGGATAGGAATATGGGTCTCTTGGAAAAAGTACATACTACACATTATGATTATAATGTGATGTGATGCCACAATGAAACAGAAAGCAACGCATAGAAGTGGACGGCGCTTCCATGCCACCAAGGTTATTGGACAAACAGTACTTCAGAAGTGCCCGCAACACAATGTGTTGGCGGGCTAGTTGGTGTGAATCCATAAATACTTTGTTAAGCGCAAAACAATGGACACAAGAAAGACGACCAGCACAAGGCGGTACACTCAACTGACATCACTTTATTGCGTCGCTCCTTTATAAATAGTAGAATCTAGAAGAACATGCGCAGTGAGCACCATGTGCAGAGACCATCAACAACCAATCACAAGAGTGTACTCATGCGACGGGATCCACAAAACCATATTGAGCACTGCACAAGGTTAAAGAAGGCACACTAATGCACTGTGACCCCAATGACTGTATGAAGAAAGCTTCCGATAACTCTCGGGCGGTGGTATCACAGCACTTTTTCAAAATCGAAGTATCACGAAACATGGCTTTGCACTTCCATATTTTACAATGTTGAGCCAAATGGGAACCTGTGCCTGTTGGTATGGATCGCTTAGGTTCGCAATGTTTCGTGATGCTATGATTTTGAAAAAGAGCCGTGATACCTCCGCCAGAGAGTTATCGGAAGTTTTCTTCATACAGTCATTGGGGTCACAGTGCATTAGTGTGCTTTCTTTAACCTCGTACAGTGCTCAATATGTTTTTTTTTTTTGATTCTGTCGCATGAGTGTGCTTTTTTGATCAGATGTTGGTGGTTGCTGCACATGGGTGTTCACAGCGCATGTTCTTCTAGATTCTGCTGTCTACAAAGGAGGGACGCAATAAAGTGATGTCAGTTGAGAGTAGCACCTTGTTCTGTCGTCTTTCTTGTGTCCGTTGTTTTGAGCTAAAAAAGCAATGATGTATTCCTTGTGTGTGTTTGAAGACAGCTCCACACGCAGTAGCGTATCCAGTATTGCTGCCCAATGGTTTAGCTCGCCGCAGTTTGAAGTGCCACAAAACATAAGGAGAGAAACCTGCATTATAGTCTTGTTGCAAACAAGAATATAACGTGAAGTGCATTCCGAGGCCAGAAACTATAAAAAAAAATTTCATGATGCACTGCTGTGCAGGGTTTTATAGCAAAGTCAAATACATTTAGTGTAAATATCACACTATGATGGTGCACAATGGTGGTAATCTGTAATAATATAAAAGGTGCCTTAATGTTACAACAAAAGCTGACATTACTTAATAATAGCCCTGTAAAATTTAGCATGCAGGGGCACCGCTTGGTTAAACAATAGTGATGTATTGTCTATGTACACAAGTATTACCCACGCATTTATGCCATTGTCTAAATGGCATAAATGAATGGGTAATACTTGTATACATAGATATTACATCTCTATTGTTTAACCAAGTGGGTAAACTATGTCTGCCTGACACAAGATTAGAATTAAACCATAAATTATATATATTCACCCTAACAGTAACACCTCATTTGAACTTCACAGTAAGTAGACGCCTGTTGATGCCAGCCTCCCCCAATGCTAAACTGTGCTGCATGCTCTACAGAGAAATTATAGTGGTATCACTAAACTCTGAAGCAATTCAGGACTGCAACACTGTAGAAGACATCTACAAATGTCCCATTTCATGTATAACAGCCTGAATTGCTTGCACATCTTACCAAGTGCAAATTAAAATTTCTTCTTGTTTATCATTTTTGCCTGCTAGACCACAATCCAATGTCATCAATATATTAACATATTACCTCAAAGAACCTAATTTGGCTTATAGATTAACACCTTTGCATACTGCCACAGCTGCACTCTGTCATATGCGTTGCAATCATAAAGGAGTGCTGGTCCACCAGCACTCCAATGTCACTAACAGTGATCACCTACACAGCTAAGTAAACGGTCATGATTCAGGTGGCAAATAGCTAAGAGAAAAAAATCCACTCACCTTGAGAGCTACAATACTGCAATAACTTGAGAGATGGACCCATTGCAGGCAGCAGACCTCTTCTCAGCTCCAGCACAACAGCAACTTGCCTTTCAGTAAAAGAAAAGGATTGATTAGTAATGATAAGTTACCTTGTTTTTGCTGAGTATCAATACAATCTGACTTTCATGCATATCCACTCTCCGCTTTAGTAACACAACTGAATTATTCGTCAAATAAAAGAGTCTATGATGATACCATTCGCTTCTCTTGTAGGTCCAAATCTTTTCGCACTGATACCCCGTTTACTGCTTGCTTACTGACACGAATGCCTTGACTGCCCAGACATCATTCGAAGGAACACGTCTTGCTGCACCGCAAAAAGTTGCACCAAGGAAACACACAGCAGAGCAAAGAACTTTTTTTTCTGGTCACAATTAAAACGTGCACCCAAGCAAGAAAGTAACGATCACAGGTAGTGAGCGACTGCTATTGCCTCGAACATTTATTTCCGTATTTTAACAGAAGTTCTTGTATCGGATACAGTGTGCTCTCAAGCCAATACAAGCGTCAATACAAGAGCTCAACTGAACGCAGTTTTATTCTACGCTTTTAACGCGAGTGAACAAAAGGTTAGAAGTACCTCACGGAAATTGCGATCGAGCCAATCGCGCTACGACTGGAATCGATCTGAAAAGATAGGGTGATCCCTTTCCCCATTCATGCGTCATTTTTGCCCTAAGACGTTGCATAGTGGTCTTTTGAAACAATATTTCTGTTCGCGACACCGGCTAACCACACATCATTTTAACACCTACGTTATGCAAACCAAATAAGATTAAAATGGGCTTACCTCATGAGCAAGTTACGAGCGCGCGTAGACTGTTGAACACCCGTTGAGAGCAAGCAGGCTATCCGTGTCCAAGCGCATACGTGCACCCAAACACAGGACAACTTCTTCGATGCCGCAGCGTGCAGAGTTTTGTACACGAAGTGAAAGACATCCAGCGCAAATATCTCCGCGCGATGACGGCAAATGACGAGCGCACAAGCGTACACGACACAGCGACAAATTCGGAACTTTGCCAATTCGAACGTGCCGAGACCCAAGCAGCGTAACCATCCATCGTTTCTGTTCTTCGCTCCCGATGCGTCAATCTCTCTTCCTTGGGGTCTTGCTCCACTCTTGAGTACAAATCAAGAGATATTTACGGCGAATTAACAACACTTACAACACGACTCGAAAAATGCCGGCTGACTACACATGTGCAGCTCCGTCCGCCACTCCAACGGACGCGCAGCGCGTGCTGCCCCCTGGTGCCGCACTCTGAGCGCGGAGAACCGAACAGAATCGGTTTCGTTTTCGCATTTGTGCTCTAGTTACTCGAACTGCAATATAATTGCTTGACAATTAATTGAATTCTAAAAGAGGAGAACGCTTTCTCTCCCACAAGTTAGTGCGTTTTATACAAAGGGAGAGAGAATTCAAAAAGCTGAAAGGCAGGGAGGTCAACCAAAGCATTCGCTACTGGCGATAGCAAACCCCTGTGCTACAATAAAGTGCAAAGCAGTGCACTGCGATGCGTCCAGAAGCTCTAGTACAGTGATAATTTGGGCTGGTTGGTGCATGTAATGAACGGGTAAATAATGAGTTGTGTCATAACATTACCCATGCATAAAGCACATGGAACTAATGGTGTTGCATTCTAGGTCAAAAAGAAATAAAGCTTGAATCGTTACATCTCGACACTGGGCATTCTGTCTTTCCGTATTATTTTTTTCTTCTTTTTGACAGTATACACAGTACTAGCACGGTAATAGGTCCTTCATCTTCAGTCACCTTCCAGTAGTTCACACATGTCGGTGCATGTTCGCGTTCTTTATTCTACCGTACAAGAACGAGCGCGCTTACCGGTCTTGTTTCAAGATGAAGCGCCAAATGTTTGCGATTACATCTTATCGCAAGAATTAACACATGAACAGTGAAGATTATGCGTAATCGATTTGTCTCAATGAATGGGCAGTTATTGTCAGAGACGAGATATTTGGTAAATATCATGGGAATGAGTTCAACCAACTACATTGCAGTTCAGCAGTGCCCTTTGACATTTGGTTTAATTGCTTGCCGCATTCGAAAATTTCCTCCGACCGTTGTACTTGGATCTATAGGCCGCCAGTCCCCTTCGAGACCATTTATTGCCAAATGTAAACGCAGTTACGGTCATTATACCACTCCCTGCGTTTCGGTACTGATTTAGAGTGCGCACAATTTTTGGCGTATATGGCGTAAATGCTGGCGTAAATGCACCAGCACCTGAGTGCCGCAAGCTTGTTTACGTATGCACGTATGTCCCCGGCTCTTCATTCACTTAAACATATATGCTGTGTTATTAACTATAAAAGCGCTTAATTTGAGAACATTGCGAGAACACGCATATATTTGCGCATATGATCAGCGTTACAAAGCCCATATGCGCGGCAAACTGCGACCGGAATAGAAGATGCGTATATATATTTATACGATCTGTTATTGCAGCTTTTGGTAGAAGGCTAGCTCTCACATTTTGTACGCAACTTCATAATGCGTACAGTTTGCGTGTTCAATAAAGTATTGTTAGCTGAAACTTTATGAGTACGAGCGCTCATTCAGACAGCTTAAATTTTCTCACAATATACGGATGTTCAGATAACAAAAATACGGAATTCTCTCTGTTTCGTCCAAAACAGTGTATAGCCGTTATATGATTACAGTGAAAATGTCCGTAAAGCTGAATACGGAGAGCACTTTCCGTATATTAACGGCAGATTTTGCCGTATTTTTGAAATATGACATACTTTCCGTATTTTTATCTGCAGTTCTCCGTATAATGACAGAAATCCCCCGTAAAATTACGGAAATTTTTTACAGTGTAGTCAACACCGCGCTTCGCGCGAGCCGGCGTATGTCTGAATTGGCTCCGTAAGCGTGTTCGGCTCCGTACGCGCTATGCGTCATCGTTTGACGTTCGCCGCAAGCGCATGTTTATCGCGGAAGCCGACTATATAACCGCTTGCCAGAGTATAGGCATGCGCATTCAACATGGAAGGAGAAGAGAGTGATACTACCGATACAGAGAGCTGTGTTTATGGCTGTACAGAAATCGCAAGACAATGTGCCCAACAATGATGAATAAAGAAGTTTAATAATTCTGCATAACTTATGGTATATATCATTGATAAGCAATTTTCATAACTACACAAGGCACACGTACATCATAACCATAGGCTAACCAAAGCATATCCATAAGTGAAACCGTAACCATAACCATAGTCTAAATCATAAAGGATAAACATAAGCTAAACGTAAGCATATCCATAACTTAAACCATAAGCATATCCATAAGTTAAACCGTAAGCATATCCATAGGCTAAATCATAAAGCATAACCATAAGCTAAACCGTAAGCATAACCTTAAGCTAAATCATAAAGCAAAACCATAAACTATATCATAAGCATCAACGAACCTTTTCGCTTCGAGATATCCAGGCTTAACCTTAGCTAAGCCCCAGCCAATTTTTTTTTATTTTATTTTAGGTCATCATAGAAGGTGCAGTAAAAGATCGAGATGCTTGCGACATTTCCATATCCCTATACTGAAGGAAAGTCCTCTACCTTGTTCAGGTACAATAGAAAGGCCAGGGAATAGGTATCACAGAAAGAGCAGCGCTTCAAGACGGGACGCAAAGGAGGAAGCACATGCACACTGCGCTGTGGTTCCTCCTTTGTGTCCCGTCTTGAAGCGCTGCTCTTTCTGTGATGATGAACCAAATAGCCCGTCAGTCAATCCTTGCGAGAATAGGTATATTCTATATAAAACATAGGCACAGCTTCCCAAGGGCTCTAGCGTTGATGACTGGAGCGTTGATGACTGTCAGCGTGACCTGCAAATGGGCAGATCAACAGTATGGGGATAAAGATTGATGCATGAATTTTGTTGCAGAGAGGAGCTGACTTCAAACGTCTTTGAAGTTGGCTGTTCTTAAGCCAATCTGTCACGAACTCATATGAGAGCCATCAGCGAAGTGAAACTTTCCTGAAGCGTTTCAATCAAATGCTACGTAACATGCAATTTTAGATATTCCCAAGTGCCCCGCAAGGAACTCCTAACATTCTTCTCCCATTCCAAAAGTATATTGTATACTGTATTGTCCTTTTTTTTTTCAATTCATTACGCTGCCTTTCCGATAAGTCCCCTAACTATTGCAAGCCCATATTTTACTCGAAGTGACCATGCTTTAAACCTCGCACCTTTCAACTCGCGCACTGACATATTCAAATAGTTTTTTTTTTCTAACGCACTATTTATCATTGGAATTCATTACCTGGCATTGTTTGGTCATTCTCATTGTCTGAATTGCCGAAAGCCCTAGCATAATTGTATAATCAGTCATGTTATCCCTATGGCGCTCAGACCGACAGTGTTTTTCTGGCTTTGCATATTTCTTTTTCTTTATTTGTTCTTGTACACTGTGCGGTTTCTATTTGCTACTTAATATGCAAACGTGTTTATTCTTTGCCCACTCCTGCTATAGCCCAACAGGGCTGCAGTATGAATAAATAAATAAGTAAATAAATAAATACGTGATTAAGTATTGTGTGTTCGCGTTCTGCACCGCATTTTCCAGCATAGCAAATACTTTCCTGCCAGGCAAGACGATTTTATCATTACCCAGTTTGCTACTACATTGTCCCAGTTTTTATCACACCATCTCCAGAATTGGCCCACAAAGAGTGCATGCAACCGAGTTTTGATGACGCACCCATGCAAGTTCCTTTATTTCAAAGGGCTAAAATTAGACGCCATCCCATGTTTTTTCGTGTGGATTAGTTAACGCGCCTATCGCGTTGCGGGCTTTTGCAACATTCTTTACTAAGTTGTGTAGTCGATGGAAATCAATAATTTCATGGCCATTCGGCACTGCACCCAGCCTTGGCTGCCCAAAAATTAACAACGTATTGAGTGTCAGTACGAGTTGACATTATTTGAAATTATCCGAGTCTTGTCTGTAGTGTGCGAATCGTTTGCTGTATCCAGGCGGCTTTGAGCCCTTGTTCATTTCCCTTCCGACTTGCCCTAGCAGAGGGTCCACAGGGAACCGTTTGTCTAACCGGTTTGGAACGGCCCCTCCAATAAATTGTGGTTCGGTTTGTGGGGTTTCGAGCACCCGCAATGATTGTGCAACGCCGCTGCGTTGCGTTTCCGACAACTCCACGTCCCTCGCCTCCCTGCCTGGACGGGTGGCAGCAGGTAAAAAAACACTGTCACTCGGCAGTCATCCCGCCCATGAGGAGGTCCACGGGCTTCCCCCGTTGGTCGACATTTTGGCGAGACCCTGGCCCTTCCTTGCGTACGCTCTGGGTGCGCACGCGCAGTACAGGGCCTGGGGAGACCATACCCAGGCTTCGCAAGGTACGCAGACCTTCCTTTCTGCCGGCAGCGGCCCGATGGTTACTTCTGCTCGTTGGTGTCCCAGTCACGGCGGGCGCATCCACTTTTTGGTAGCCTCGATGTCCCGAGGCAGCGCCTTCCGATCGTTCCCCCGCGTCCGTTCCTCTGGTTGTTTCTGTTTGTTTTTGTTTTTCTACTGCGAGGTGCGCGATGGCCAGCACTTGTCGTAGGATAGGGAGCCTCTCTAGACTGGGTTCTTTGCAAGGGCGTAGCCAGAGGGGGGGGGGGGGGGGGGGGTGTATGGGGGTTCAGCTCCCCCGCGCCGAAATTTTTTCGTGCTGTGCATGCACCGTCGACCAAAGCAACCCCCGGAGCCGGAAATTCTGTGATCTGTGATTGCGCAACATGTTTAGTTTCCTTGTGTGACGCATTACATACAGTTACTTTTTCTTGGATACGTAGATTTATTGGAGACTTATACGTATCTTTAAATATCTTGTTGCGAGGTATTGTGTATACTTGCAGTGAACTTTCTTTCCAGTGACACTTTTTTGCCCTTTATCGAGCATTTGTATATTCCATTGTATCTTCGCATTTCTAATGAACGAGGGCGAGTTAAATGAAAGTGAGCCAACCCATCCCGCGCAATAATGGTTCAGTTCATTATCTGCGAGGCGTGCGCGTAGCACACAGGCATCTCTCATTTACAAAAGTGACACGCAGGTGTAAGGATAAAGGTTCGTTAATGCTCTCATACACTGGGTTGAGCATGGCTGCGTGATATAATGGACACTCCAACAAAAGTTGAACAGTGTGGTGTCGTGAGGTTTTTGACAGCTGAAGGTATTTCCCAAAAAGAAATTAGTCGCCGTATGGCTGCCGTGTACATTGAACATTGCATTTCATTGGCCACTGTGAAGCGTTGGAGTAAACGGTTCATAAAGGACGTGAAAGTTTCAAAGACGATCCAAGACCGGGCCAATTAGCCATCGTGCAATTACCCCCAATAAAATTGCAAAGGTTGATGAGCTGATCAGACAAGAACGTAGGATAAGCATCGATGACCGGCAGAGCATGTGAACATCAGTCACGGTTCGGTTCACGCCACAATTCATGAACATCTCGGTTATCGGCTCTTGCGTGCGCAATGGATGCCCAAGATTTTGAACCACCGCCAGAAGACGGAGCGGTTCTGCGCTGCCTTGACTCACCTGATCCGGTGGTATCAAAAAGAGGGTGATGACTTCTTGTCTGCAATTGTGATCGGGGACGAACCATGGTGCCACTACTAAGAGCCTGAAACACGACGGCAAAGCTTACAGCGGAAACATTCGAATTCGCCACCCACAAAGAAAGCAAATGACGTCATTTCTGGCGGAAAGGTGGTGTTGACTTTTTTTTTTTCGATCGTCAGGGGTCATTACTGATAGAATTTGCTAAACCCGCAGACACTATCAATCGTTTCCTTTATTGTGAAATGCCGGATCGGCTGCGTGTCGCAATCAAGAACAAACGACGTGGAAAATTGACGAATGGGGTCATCTTGTTCCACGACATGGCTATGGTGTTGGGCTGCTGAGCACGAGGTCGCGGGATCGAATCCCGGCCATGGCGGCCACATTTCGATGGAGGCGAAATGCGAAAACGTCCGTGTACTTAGATTTAGGTGCATGTTAAAGAACCCCAGGTGGTCGAAATTTCCGGAGTCCTCCACTACGGCGCGCCTCATAATCAGAAAGTGGTTTTGGCACGTAAAACCCCATAATTTAATGTGTACTTGTTCCACGACAATGGCTGTCCCCACGTCGCTGATGTGGTTGATACAAAACTGGCAAAGTTCGAATGGGAAACGCCGCAACATCCGCCATACAGCTGAGACCTGTCGCCTTGCGACTTCCACATTTTGGGACAAATGAAAAAATCAGCTCACGGGAAGCAGATTCGTGTCGGACGATGACGTGAAAGAGTCAGTTGCAGACTTTTTGGAGCAGCAACCCAAGGAGTTTTATGAGACGGGAATCATGCGACTCGTTAGTCAATGGAACAAATATCTAAATACTCATGGAGACTACATTTAAATAAAGTACCCCGTTTGTCATAAATTCGCATTGGCCCACTTTCATTTGATTCGCCCTGGTATATTTTGCAGAACGGCTTTGTAATACGTGCTCTCTGTTGGGACAATAATTTCGGTGCAATTACGCACGATACACGACCGGTGACAGTTGCTCCTGCGCAAGACATTGGAATTAATGACAGCGTCATTGAGATCTTTCCCTGGCCGTTGCATATGTACGAAAATGTAAGCAAGGTTCTTGAATGACAAAGTTTCATTAACATATTTGTCCTCAACTTGTTCATTTCATGGCCTTTACATTTTTCATATCAGTGCGATGCATTGCTTTGCTGGTTTCGAACTGATATAGTTCTAAAGTTCGTGTGATATTTTCTTTATTTATTAAGTACACAGAAACATGGAAGCATTGATATCAGTTATTTTGGGCACAATTTTCGGCACATACGAGTATATTTTTTTATGAAGAAATATATATATTTTACTTGTTTTGACAGTGCGTAGCATTCAAGGATTTGTTTGCAGCATCTTTGGCAATGGCAATGCAATTATTATTCATGTATTTGATCCCTCGACAAATTGTTTAAGGGGAAGCTTTAGCTCAGGCGAAACTCCGACGCGGCCTATTCAAATACATGTAAAACGCAGAAACGCTTTTCCGAGATAACCTCTGGATCGCTTTTGATGAAATTTGTTGCACTTGAGAGCAAAAGGTAAATTCTACTATCTGTTGGAAGCGGAATTTCGATTTAGGGCCTGAATATTGTTTAAAATATCTTGAAATATTCGAAAGTGCGAAAGAAATAGAAGCGCGACGTTTACAAACTAATAGCTTTGCATCAAGGACAGATATCGCGGTTCAGTAAACGGCATCTATTACAAGAGTCAAAGCGGAAAAATTTTGGTATGTCAATTCGTATCTTACGTGAATTGGTTACGTGGTGTACAAGGGTTCTGCCAAAGCCGTATTTCCATAATACTAAATTTTTTCAGATTCATGTGTAACATATCAATTTTGTCCACTGTAGATGTGCTATCAGTTGCGATTCACAGAATTGTGATATTATTTTTCATTGTTGAGTTAAAGAGTTTTAAACGTGATAGTCTCGTTTTCTGGAAATTTCCAATTTTTGCCGATTTTTAATAAAGAATTGACAACCTAAATGAAGAATTCGAAACCATAAGTCAGAAGAATTCACGTTTTTATTTTAAATTCAACAGACCTCATCAAATTTGGTGCAGTGGTTGCCGAGAAAAACGAATTCACCTTCTACGTGTATTTAGATAGGAGCACCCGAGCTAAAGCTTCCTCTTAAGAGGAAGCTTTAGCTCGAGTGCTCCTATCTAAATACATGTAAAAGGAGAATTCGTTTTTCTCGGCAACCACTACACCAAATTTGACGAGGTTTGTTGTATTTAAAAGACAAACTTAAAATCTAGTGACTGTTGGTTTCGAATTTTTGAGTTAGGTCGTCAATTTTTTATTAAAAATTGGCAAAAATTGTAAATTTTCAAAAAACGAAACTATCAAGTTTACAACTCTGTAACTCAACCACTAAAAACGATAATACAATTCTGTGAATTGCATCTAATAGTACGTTTAAATTGGACAAAATTGATATGTTACACATGAATATAAAAAAATTTAATGATAGGGAAATACAACTTTTGCAAAACCATTGTAACCAACGTAACAAATTCACGTAAGATGTAAAATGACATATTGAATTTGTCCGCTTTGAATGATCTAATGGATGCCGTTTACAGAACCGCGATATCAGTTCTTGATGCAGAGTTATGAATTTGTAAACTTCGTGCTTCTATTTTTTTCAAACGGTCAACTATTTGAAAATCGTTTTAAGAAAATACAAGTCATAAATCGAAATTCCGCTTCCAACAGTCACTAGAATTTAACTTTCTCTTTCAAATGCAACAAATTTCATCAAAATCGGTCCAGGGGTTATCTCATAAAAACGTTTTTGCGTTTTACATGTATTCGAATAGGCCGCGTCGGAGTTGGCCCCGAGCTAAAGCTTCCTCTTAAGAGGAAGCTTTAGCTCGAGCCAAACTCCGACGCTGCCTACTCAAATACATGTAAAACGCAAAAACGTTTTTCTGAGATAACCCCTGGACCGATTTTAATGAAATTTGTTCCATTTGAGAGAGAAAGAATTCTAGTGACTGTTGGAACCGGAATTTCGATTTAGGGCCTAAATTTTCATTAAAATATTTTCGAAAATTCGAAGGTTCGAGAAAAATGGAAGCACGAAGTTTACGAATTAATAGCTCTGCAGCAAGAACAGATATCGAAGTTCTGTAAACGGCATCCATTAGGTCGTTGAAAGCGGACATTCTCAATATGTCACTTTATATCTTACGTGAATTTGTTACGTTTTTTACAAGGGTTCTCCAAAAGCTATATTTCCATATTACTACATTTCTTAATATTCCTCTGCAACATATCAATTTTGTCCTCTTTAGTTGTACCATGAGATGCAATTCACGGAATTGTGGAATCATTTTTTGTTGCTTAGTTAGAGAATTGTAAACTTGATAGTTTCGTTTTCTGAAAATTTTCGATTTATGCCTATTTTTTATAAAAAAATTAAAGACTTGCATACAAATTTTATAACCAACAGTCACTAGATTTTACGTTTTTTTTTTTCTTTTAAATGCAACAAACCTCGTCAAATTTGGTGCAGTGGTTGCCGAGAAAAACGAATTCTCCTTTTACATGTATTTAGATAGCAGCACCGGAGCTAAAGCTTCCTCTTCAGGAGGAGGCCAAGCTGCAACGCGAGCCCCCTCCGAACGAAATTTCTGGCTATGCCACTGGTTCTTTGCTCCGCATTTCTCTGTCGCGGTGCGCCGTTATGGACCAGCGGCGATCATGTGGCTATGTTGTGTAGCAATCGCATTCCAATTCGATCGTTTTGTTAAACATGTGTTGTGTCGAAACCCAGCCTAATAAATCTCCAGTGCTTGCCTGGAGAGCTTCGCCTAGGGTCTCCCTTTCTGTGTGCGCGGTCTCGCCTTCCCCTACAACAGGCCGGGAGCACGCGCGCGTCCTGCATGCATGGAGGCTCTAACCCGCGCTAGTCGTTTGGTGCACACGACCCGCGCATGCGTACCGAGAGCAGCGGTGCGAGAGAGACCACACGTTTCACGATTGACCGAAAATGGTTCGGTTCGGTTCCAGTTCGGCTTGATGCCCTCCCCGGCACTGTTCCATTACATTTTTTCTGCATTTGCTTTCGAACACGTCTGGGCATTTTCCGCCATAACTTTACGTCATGCACCGCCCGACCCAATGTGCAACAAACGAACAAATACGGTTGTCCAGTCTACTGGTTGATCGTACCCTCGTTTGCAGTAAAACTGTTCACTGATGATTCAAGACATGGAACTCTCTGGACAACATAACTTAGTTGCGAACATGCACTGAACAGTTCTGAACTTAATGCGTGAGAAATGTAGCCTAAATTTAATTAAGTCTGCAAGTCAACAGTATTGCTTTACAGTAACATTTTACTGCGAAGAGATAAAAAGAACTATAAAAACGGTATAAGGTATAAGGATAAAGAAGTATAAGACAAAAATAAAAATGCCACAAATTAAGTTTGTAACAGAGCCAATGCATGCACAAATCAAGAAAAAAATTTTTGCAATTCCCAAGTGAAAATTGCTAAACTACTGCAGTAGACCCCACCAAGTCGGACCTACAGCAGTCATTGGGTGGGACCTAACTAGCGTGCAGGAGAATCTTCGCACCTGCTCAGAGCACAGTATCACACACGTGCAGAAAAATACACAACAGCCTACAAAAGTAGAGTGTTTATTTAATACACCGCACACTGCGGATTGTGCAGGATTATTTACAGTCGCACACTGGCACCAACACGCTGTAAGAGGTGGTTCTGTACACTGCAGCCTTTTGCTTGAAAGAGTACTGTCAACTTGAAAGCAACCTTAGAGGTTCAGAAGGCACAGGTCAATTACGATAAGCATAGTAAAATGCTTGAGAATGGAAGGATGTTCCAAGCTCCCATGACTGAAAGGGTGAAAGTAAAAAACAGCCAAAAATAGCTTATTTTTATAAGTGAAGTAAAGCTAAGAAGCTTCATAGGAGAGATACAGAATCCTCTAATTACAGTCCCCAGTATTAGGTTAGCAAGAAATGTACTACCAAAATGAAACCAACCGATTTATCAGTTTGTGCACTGCTGATATGGCCTTGCACTAATCAGAACAAAAAATATAGCGTGGCAACTTGGGTATGTTGCAAAGAGTTAACAACAATGAGTCTAAACAAAGATATTCTGTTGACCCATTGCTGCCTGGTCATGAGCAAAGGCTGTTGAAACAGTACTATCACAAACAAAACATTTCGGAGTGTGGCAAATGCACGATCAAAAGCTATGCGTGCAACAGCAATACAAAGAAAATAAAAACATAATACAAGAATACAGCTACCTGCAGTCTGGCTGCATCGTGAAAATACTGTGCAGTTTTGATGAGGAGATTTCGAGAGGCACTTTACGAACAAAGTGTTACTGCAAGAAATGTGAATGCCTTCCGTTGTGGCAAAGGCAACAGCCCAGATGAAGGTAAGTTGAGACAAGGGCACACACTTGAAATTAAAAAAATAGCAGCATATGTTGCCTGCCATGTCTGGAATGTTTGCCATAGGTCCACAGCAATGTTGCTATGGCACACAAACACACACACACTAACCCTGACTAGCTGTGTGCTCAATAATCAATACACAAAACATAAATCTGTCAGTGGTCCTTTAGCACGTAATTACCTGAACCCTGTGTTAGTTCCCAGGCAATTATTCTTTGTATACATACAGGGTGTATATATGGTGTATACATATGTGTGTGTATATATATATATATATATATATCTATGTATAAATTTCTTTACAACCTAAATACATACAACATACTATAAAGACCTTCCTGAGGTAAATAGGCACACTAGACACCCCTCACAGTACAGTGGGAAACAAGTGAAAAAAAAATCCATCAATCACTAAAAGCTGCACATAACTACGAGTTTTATAGCGCCCAGGAAAACTAAGTGAACAAAGTGATTAGCAAGTTAATGTCCACAATGTATGCACCTAGCGATATAGCCCTTTACCAGTGAGTAAAGAGTTAGCACAATAAAAAAAAGTCGGCCTTTTCCATTTTCTCATCTGCTGTTGGACGAAACATAGTGAAAGTCCAACATCTGCAAATTGTCAGCCTTATTCTTTTGGCACTGAGAAAAAAGAAAAAGTAATCATTCATCAATTTACTCTACACCTTCAATAAATCGTCTTGAAACAAACAAGTGCTGTATAACCAGCTCAAATAATGTAACTGAATAATGAAAAATTCACAGTTCTCTGTTGTAAAGATGAGAGACTTATGCTTGAGCCACTAAGGAGTAACTCTCTTGTAATTAGGACATTGCAAATCATGGTATATCACTAATACTAGCAGCTATAAAAAAGAAATGTTGCACAAAGATGACATAGTCGCACTCCGCAAATCATCTACTGCTCTGCAGTCGAAGAAATGCCACTTCGCATGGCTAGCAAACAGGTGATGCATAACTCAGTGGCGAATACAACACAAAATTTAAATTTCCAGCCAATTTCGCATGAGCTAATTCAGTGTTTAACTCCACTGCAAATTTGCATCTTGTACTGCCACTATGCTGCACATATTGAAAATGCAAAAGGGACATTACGCTAACAAAGTTGTTTTGAGAAAAACACAGCAGCAGCGTGCTCATCAAAAGCACGTATGAACAAGTTTAAAAGCACACAGCAGCCAAGCAATTAGTAAACACCTAACATAATCTTTATGAGCTGACTTGTACAATGAAAGCTAAATTGTGCAAAGCTGTGGCCTCAGTTGTTCCATAAATATTGATGCCACACAAAAGGAAGCATGAGTAATAATCATGAGAGGATAGTGACACAGCAACTTCTGTGCGGTTCAAAAGCCTGAAATCACTCGCAAATGGGCACAAGATGCAAGGCAATTAAGAAAAGCAGTCCAAAACATTTAACCGTACATAGGCATACCATTACTGTATGGCTATTTATATAAAAGTAACCTAGTGCAATGAAAGTTTAGGGGCAGCAAATGATCATAACATTTCAATCAATTGATGCCCTATGCTGGCATGAAACAACGCATAGGCCCAATGTTCCTCTCAATGCATGTAGCTCTGCCAGTTTGACTCAGAAAAAAGAAAACAGCCCTGTTAAATAATACAGCTGTTACGTGTGTCCACACACCCCCTCATGAAACATTCAACAATCAATAGAAGAGTGTTTACAACATATTTTAGAGACATGTGCTGCACTGATAATTTGTTCGGCACATTTTGTACCACACTGATACAATCGAGTCTAGCAAACACAACAAAACATTGATACTATGATGTTGTTTTACCATAAAAAAATTTTCATGCATTAACAAAGCCTAAATTTCACACAGAGAACTGATGATACCTTCATGCAATGAAATGCTTTAAGCTAGGTGATGTAACAAAATACCACTGGATGTGGTGTCAGCATTCTTCTCTTAAACAGAAAAGGTAACAATGCATCGGTCTAAAATATCAAAGTGCAAAATCCAAAGACAAAGGAGAGAGGGGGTCGTGCCTCACAACACTTTAGTTCCCATCCTCAGAGACGACAATCATGGTATGTCACAATCACATGAAAAAAAATGCTTCAAGCATAATTGGCAGCTTCTTTACTTTTCTTTTTCAACTAAACTGTCACAATTAACTAAGCTTCGAGAAAAAAAGACGCAACCATATCTAAACAGAAAAGAATTACCACATAAAAACATTACTAAGTGGCATGCCCCGAAAGATATGTTGGCATTTGCGTGTGCAAATGGTGTAATGGCAAGGCACAGGCACGATCACTGTCCCAAACCCCTAGGACTTTGCAGAGCTGTCAGGATGTCCCTCATGGAGTGGAGGGAATTCCTCAGTGACTGAGCTGTCTGAAAGAAGTCCCTGTTCCACCCGGCGGTCCCAATAGGAGGTGCGCTGGAGAATCCCACGAGATGCTGCAACTCGAGGCCGGCGCTTGCTGCTTGAGGGCTGTCTGGGGACCCCACCGCCTCCTCCCAGCGACGAGCTTGTGGAGCTCTCGTCGGAGGCGTAGCCAGGTGTGACATCCCCTGCTGCTGTGGCTGGAAAACACGAAAAATGTGGAACAACCTCGTTATGACTCGGCACGTACAGTAAGCAATCCCCATTTAAGATGACGTTGAAGACGACTTTCGAAGTCTGTAACTCGGCTTAACCCCTTTCGTACCAACAAGGGGGGCAATGTGGGCTCGTTGGTTGATCATCATGAAGCGGCATGAAGTATAGCTCAGACTAACAAGGACACATGCACTAACTTTCAACAATGAAATTTTATTTTGGGATCGGTTGTACTTATGCATGCTTGAGTACTGTGCTACCAGCAAGCATGAAAAGAATTTCAAAAAGTAAAACCAAGAAACACAGGTAGTG
This sequence comes from Dermacentor variabilis, assembly GCF_050947875.1. Taxonomy (NCBI): domain Eukaryota; kingdom Metazoa; phylum Arthropoda; class Arachnida; order Ixodida; family Ixodidae; genus Dermacentor; species Dermacentor variabilis. The sequence continues at coordinate 37,407,020 of NC_134569.1, forward strand.
TATTGCAGATGAAATCAGCTCTCAAGGCATGTGCAAATAGTCAAGTTCTTTGGCAGACAATGACAATGAAGGTTGACTGACGCGTTGGTCAGTGGCAAGAGGATGCACTCAATTTCTACTATTAAACCTAGTTTCACATTTACTTCTGCCTACAGTACTGGTGTCTTCTAGAAAGGGGAGGCATGCGAACATTATTTCTCATGTCCTTGTTTTTTGCTACACTACACTTGATGCCATTCCCTTTCGTGCTGTGGACATGCTGGGATCATTCGCATGTAGGTCAGCTTGTCAATGACACTTTCATTTTCTAGTGTATACTGCTGTTAAGTTTCACTTTAGCAGCAAATTCAAGATACAATTTAAAAATTATTGACATATTGTCTTTGTCTACATTGCCTTTCTTAAATGACTCTGCAGTAAAAAAAATGTAGCCATTGTTTGTCAGAATTTAGGATAATAGCATGGCAAAGAAGAGGTTAAAGGAGTACTGACACAAAACTGGTGCCTCGAATTTTTTGTTTTACCTCTTCTTTATGAAATGGCTGACAATTCTGTAAATGCGGTACAAGGACTGAATTGATCAAATGTGTAAAAAACTCACGAATTGCACTACCTTTAGCACAATCAATTCAGAGTGCAAACAAACGAATAGCGACTTTGCATATGTAAGCCAGGACACCTTCACAAGCCACAAAAATCAGAGGTGCTGGTTGCATAATATCACTGCAGTGCGGCTCAGTCAGCCCAGTGCAGTGATCGTCTAGCTCCTCCAAAGTGTGTATTCTTGACAACAGTAATTGTAAGAGTGAACAAAGAGTTTGGTAATTTTGTAAAAGTGTACTATTCTAGTTGCATTAGTGCCAATCAACATGAAGAACCATCTATAATGTATTTGCCCTTCATGTATTACAGAGATATAAAAAATTGCCAAGGTACACAATGATGTTGTGACCAAGCAATTTCTTGAGAGATGCTCCTCATAACAGGCAACATTACTGACTCCTTTACAAACAGTAATGATCGTTTCAATTGCTCTTTGTAGCACCCAATCATTGTGGCACCCAAATACCCAATCATCACTGCTATCAATTCGGAATGGTACTGTTTTGCCATGTAGCACCAAGCTGCCAAAATGGCACTTGGTGAGTCGAAGTCTGCCTACTTAAAGTGATGCTAAATCTGCCAATACGACTAGGGCATAAGTTGAAGTACCCAAATGCTTTCATGTTCTGCCTCCACCAGAATGTAGCGGCTGCTGCAGCCAAGAATCAAGCATGCAACTTCGTGCTCAGCTGTTAAGTGCCACAACCATCGAGTCACTACAGCAGCTACAAGAAAGCAATAAAGTAGTTGTGACAAACCTGAAACATTATTGTTCTTGCTGTTGTTGGCTGCTGGCGTTTGCAGCGGGTACGGCTGGAACACTTGCTCGCACAGAGTACCCGATGCTGGCGGGGATGCTGGTGATGTGACAACAGTGCGGTTCATCCGTCTTGGAACGAGATTTCGTTGGGCATGCTCCCTGAACTCCCGAGGCAAGCTGCGCGCTGTCAGACTGTGGACCTGAGAAATGAAGAAAAGAAGTACAATCAGAGCAATAAATTGTATCGTGTAAGTAGATTTTTGCTAGCTATAAGCAGTTCTGTCCTCTACTTATAGAACACAAATAATAGTGGCATTGTACATACAACTGTTGTCCATTTTCTTTTAACTTCCAGTGTATTAATGATGCACCTCTTCATGATTCTCAATGTTTATAGATATTCGAACAGGAAGCCCTACAACACATTTTTACATGAGCTTAGAGCAAGGCTACCATGTAACAGTTTCTGCAGCAACTCTTCTGATCTACTCGTACCAACATCAAGTGCTCGTAAAATTTTTAGCTCTGTTCTTGTGGCAGTTTTGGCTTGTTAGCATTTATGCTTTCTGTTAAAAAACTGGCAATTTGCCATATTTTTGTGTCCTAGTGATACTTTTTGCATGGTCAAATTTACAGGTGCAATAGATTGGTGCATATATTTAGCTACATAACTGCTAAGGGATATTAGAACGAGAACCTGTGACTATTACGACAGCTCCTTAGGTTGCATTGCAATCAATGACAGTAACTTCATTTTAACTGTTTATTGTGTACATTTTTATCAAATTTAGCCGTTTTGTTCACCAAAAGATATGTGTAGGAGGATAAGAGAAATGTATAGAGCATTTTTTAATTAATACAAGATGAATATCTTAAAGTGAACTTTATACAACAAAATATTCTACTTGCTTGGAGATATTTCAGTTTAATTGGGCAACTTATTATTAGGCTTGTTTTAACAAGGCTACCTGCTCATAAGCCTATTTTTTGTCCAGCCTATCTGAACAGAAGCAAAGGGGGCAATCAATATAACAAGCAAGGCATTGGGGAAGCTAGAGATTTCAAGAATGGGATAAGATAATAATAATAATATTTGGGGTTTTACGTGCCAAAACCACTTTCTGATTATGAGGCACGCCGTAGTGGAGGACTCCGGAAATTTTGACCACCTGGGGTTCTTTAACGTGCACCTAATGGGATAAGATAGTCACCTAAAAAAAAAAAATTTGGGTTATAGAATCTTAGGGCAGAATGACACACCTTTAATGTTAACACTGTGAGTGTTTATAATATATACTACCAAAGTTTCTACCAAAACATAAAATAAGGACATTCAAGTGCACACTTAACATGACAGTGGACACTTAACACATATGTGCATAGCCACAAATTACTTGCATTGCATGTGCAAGCCGCAGTGTTGCAGGAGCATAGCAGCACAAGGCTGAGAAAGAATCAGCAGTGCACTCCATGCAGAGTGAATGCTCGGCAACATAAAAGTGATAAAGAAAGGCCAAACCTGTTGAGTGTGCTGGTTGGTATACTGTGCTGCTATCAATCCCAGTGATACCATTATGTTCGAGCACAATTACTTTGTTAGCACAAAACAAAAGACACAAGAAAGACGACAGGACAAGGCAGCGCCTTGTCCTGTCGTCTTTTTTGTGTTCATTGTTTTGCGCTAACAAAGTAATTTTGGATTCGCACCAACTAGCCCGCCAACGCATTGTGCTGAACAATGTTTGAGAAATGTAAAGCCATCAAACTTGTAAAGTTTATAATGAGCAACTTATTTCAATGCTTTAATGCCAGGTTGTTGATAAAAATCTTCAGATGTGATGTGCATTAGCATCATTGCAGGTGGCACATTCCTGCATCTCTTATTCTACTTCTTAAAAGCAGAAACCAACTGCTTTCTGGCACTAAAATAAGCAAGCTGCTCCATATTACAAGAAAAAACTGTTAACTTAAATGGTATGGCTAGCAACGTAGCAGCAAAAGCAAGCAAAACACAGTAAGTCAGCACAAGTTAACTTGCTTCTACACCCTACACAACTAAGCATAAATAAACCACTAATGAAATTTTCGTCTGAAAAATAGTGTTTGTTGTGCTACGTGCTCCACTGTAATATGCTTAAGTCAAATAGTGAAAAGCAAGCAAAGTTACCAAACAAACGATCTTTTACTGTTAAGTGACAAGTACTACCCTTCTCTTTGATTTGCTGCATCGTAGAAAGCTATGAACTCTCTCATACACATTTTTTTCTTCGTAACCTAACTGCACCAGTGTTTCCTTGGAATTTCAATATTGCCATAAGTGGCTTTGACTGCATCTGTGAAAACACTTGGGAAGCTGAAGCAGTCTAACAAACACTGTTTTACCTACATTTCAGCTTTAACAGAAAACATATTCAGCGCAGTCCCTTTAAGACATACTCTGTTGAAGTACTTTTTCAAAATTAACTTAGTAGACTTTATTAAGCCGCTCATACTTGCAGTGTTTTTCTGTGAAGACGAACTTCTCTTAAGGCACAGCTCCGGTTAAGATGAGCTTCCAATAAGACAAATTGCTAAGACAAATTTTGTCATGTCATTTTGTCATGTCAGTATCAAAGGTAATTTACTACAGGCAAGACAACAACAAAAAACACAATGAAAGTTGCAAGGTGTTCAATAGACATGTGCACAAGGATAAGCACATGAATGCTGTGCATACAAGCATCTGCATGTAGACCCATGCACATAACATTGTGGTCTTTGCAGGAAGCAGCAAAGAAGTGCCAAAGGACTCAAAGATGTCATTAAGAGTCGCAACACAAACATGCAGCTGCACATACATTAAATGAAGTGTTTTACGAACCAGACTTTTTCTTGGCAGAGGCTGAAAAAAGGCAACATGTTCAGGTTAAAAGCAGCAATGGTGCATTAAGCATTAGAAAAGCTTGCAAGCGTACTCAAATATTTTGAACATGTACCATGACTGACCTGGGGCCTTACTGACGGCTCATCAGAATCCTGCAAGTCATGAACCATACGCAGACATCTATTAGCAGCTAGCGTAAAACAAAGTTAGAAGAAATACAAGCTTATCAAGACAGTATTTGTTCTTTTTAGGGATCTCATGCTTTCTTTCAATTTATTCCAGCTATTAAGTTGGAACGAAAACTCCCACCTGGAGATAATAGTTGATAAAGTGAAACTCATTTCAGTGATGTCGCATAACAGTGTCCTAGAATTTACAAAATCAAAGTCAAAATGCCCTTCATAAATTTATGTCCACAGAGAATACTTCTCATGTCAGTACATAGTATCTTCCTTTTCCTGTTGATTGTATCACAGATGGCCTCACGTAAGTGAGGAGCCATATTTTGTCCGCAACAAGATATGTAAAGCCTTACATTTCACATTTCAAATGCCACCGCCGCCAGCCAAACATAGTGCCTTGTTTAAGAAACTCATTCAAGTTTCCACAAATTGCAGTCTTCTCTCAGCATCATTCCCTAACCAACACAAAACTCGACACCACACAATGCAAACATCAGACAGCAAAAGTTCCAAGCATTGTTGGACAAATGTTTACCTTTTTGATAGACCAGGCATCTTGATTTTTAGGAGTTGCATGGCGTTCTTTTTGAATAGAGTTTCCCTGGCCATTGAGTGCTTTCTCTTCCAAGATCACCTTCTTGTCAGGAAATATGCTCTGCGAGGCAATCAGAAATAGTGCTGGTAAGTGTTTACAACTATCCACTCAATAAATAAAAAGCCAGAAAATGAGTCATGTTCCCTCTAGGGGCACTGAAAATAAAATATTCAGGAATCAATAGCATTAAAGAGACCCTGAAACACTTTTCATAGAATGACATCACTTGAAAATTATGTTGCCTGTAAATCTTCTGGCGGAAAAAATTTTTCAAATCCTTCAAGCACAAACGAAGTTAGACATAGTTATTGGACCGATGAGCAGCATTTTTTCTTGTTTCATGTCCACTAGCATGCTGGAAGCTACACAAGGGAGACAGTAAGTGGGCGCAAGGGAGAAATGCCCAGGTGGCTTCACCCAAAGGCTTAACGTCTCAGCAACAAGACAGCTCGTGGCAGCACCACATGGCAGCCGCAGCATCTACATTACAATTTTCATCTCAGAAGCCACACAGCAGACGTAGCAACATGCAACTGTCGCGTGTAGACCAGCAGTGGAAAGATGAAACGATTTTTCTGTCGGTTTGAGATCCAAGACATGTATATCAGCCAATAGCTGTTGTGGAATTCACTGCTTGCGATGACACTGCATGACGACAATGCAAAGGAGAGAGCAAGCAATTTATCACTGCTCTTAACATGAGATTGTAAATTCCCCGCTGCGTGCAGTGCAATAATATTTGGCTCACATGGTCACAGGAGCCTCGGTAACAGATCAGCAATGTTTTCTTACCATGTTCAAAAAGTGGTTAAGGGCCCTTTAAAGTAACCCTAACATCACTGCAGCCACTAAAGATGCCAAGCAGCAGCTGGTGTGAGCAGTCATACAATATGGTACAAAACCAAACAGCATATTCCTCCAAGCGCTACACTGTAATTTTGACATTCTGAGGGCTCTCGAATTTCTTAATACAATTCAAGTATCAAACTCTCCAGGAGTTGCATTTTTATGACAGAGCGCAGCAGTGAAATTGGCAAGTGTGTAGGTGTGCACCAAGACCATGCAATAGTGTCAATGTTTGCCGAGTCATTCACATAGGCATCCACATAATCTATGCTAGCTTATTGTTTCACCTCACCATCAATTGTAAAAGCAGACAAGCAAATTAGTACAGCACACGAGCTAGACAAAGCAGCAGCCCCACACATAAAGACAGAAGCAAGGGCACAAGGCAAGCTTCTCTGTACTCACGCTATTAATTATTTAGCATTAATTATGTCACAGAACCAAACAGCCTAGTTGTCTCTACTTTAGAGATGAGCAGCCATTATGAACAAAAAAAAAGAGTGAATTAACTGCAATGTGTATGCCAGCCTTAACTGGCAATGCTTTGCACATCGTTGCTTACTGGCAGATGTCAACTCTGTTTGTAGCACCAAATGAGCCACACAATCTGCAATCCTAGAAATCAGACAAAGTCCGTAAAAAACACCGACATAAGATTACGCATCCTTGAAATAGAAATGCTTGGGTCATATTCAATGCAAATAAATAAACTGTGGAATGTATAAGCAAAAGAGAGCACAGTTGAAAATCAACCGCCACCAATTAACATACACAATTGAAGCATCAGTGCGTTAGTAATCGCATGCACCTAAAATCTAACAGTCCTCTGATTTGGCTTCACTTTCTGAAGTAGTTCTTGAGGGTGCCATGAATCATGCAACACATGTTTACATTGTGTGAGTGTAGTGCAGCACCTCAGCACCCTGCAGCCTTTGCAAATTGCGACGATAAGTGCAGCAACAAATGAGTTGTGTCATCTGCCACACACGGCTAAGCATATTAGATTAATTCATGAGCTGGCTACAAACGGTTGCTTCTGTTCATTATCGTAATGCCCGCTGACATGGCAGTGCTATGTGATGGCAGCCAAGTGATTGACATGTATGCGACTTTTTCATAAGGAAATGCATCCTAAGAGAAAACTGTTCTAACTAAAGAAATTTAGCATGCTACAGGTGCACAATGTGTGCTGGCAACCATCCTGCCATCTTACATGCAACTTATTTTTTTAGGTCAGTTAGCATATTACATCAGCGTAGGAGTGGTGAGCGAGTGCTGTGCCATGTCATCAACTACCAAGAGCTTTAAAAACGCCTGCACTTCCAAAATATTTAGCAGAAGGAAACCATGAGCTCATGCTGAACTGGCACCTGAATTTTGCCAAATTGAAGAGTGCAGTGCCAGTGGTGCCTGCTGCACTTAAATATGTACTAAAGTTGTGCACCTCCTGAACTAGTACAGAAAGTACAGCCAAATACAAGAGACTAAGACTGACTAGGTGCAACCAGCAACTATGGGATACAATCTAGGTTAGGCAAGATGAAGCAAGGGTCCACCACAAAAGAATTTTCTCAAGCAAAGCCAGACATGGGTACCTATAGAAAGGGGAAAGAAAAAAAAAAAGAAGAAAAATTAAAAGCCAAAAGATGTGCCTGAGGCTAAGAAAAGCAGAGGAGGGCCTGTTTCTGGAAATTAGGTTTTCTAGGAAGTAAGAAAACTGCTCTGCTTATATCACCATCACAGTTGCAGTTACATCTAATTTTATATTGCCTGTTATGGTGGTGTTATGATGTAATTTCTGAAAGCAATTCTCAAGTAGCCTGTGCAGAGATATATTAGTATAGTAATGGGAGTGGATGGACAAGAGTGAAACACCACAAAATCCTTAATGCGGCATGGCCCTAACAGCTTGTAGTGTCTCTACACTTGCGATAGAGACAATAAGATATTAAATATGTTCCCACAGATAACATACTTTGGTAAGACCACCATTCCCACTGCCAAAGCCAACACTCAAAGCCAAGGCACACCTGAAACTCTTGACCAGGACTGGGAAGACTCTCGGAGTTGGAGCCATCGACAGCTGACTGAGCCGACTGGCTGGCAAACTTCAGCACCAGTTCCCGCACCGAGGGCAACGACGGGTTCCCTAGCTCCTCTCCCATCTCCTCCTCCCCTTCAGACCTCCGCCGCCGACGCCCCGTCCCATTGACAGAATCAAAGGCACTCATGCTGAAACCCTGGGGGCAAGAGGCCAGGAAAACAAGAGTTTACCTCTCCTACTAGATGCAAGCGGTGACAGCGAGCACCACTGCTTCATTTTGGAAAAGCTTTGCATATTCACAGACTTCAGAAAATGGCACCACTTACTGCAGTTTTCCCTTTATGTATGTTTATTACACACACAAAATACTAGCACCTTTCATGGCTACAAGAGGACTTATCAAGACACCACTATCGAGTGCAAGGATGAGTCGCATGCATACATTCCTTTGCCTTGATAATCACAATCTTGCTGTTTTACACACATTCGCCAACGAACAGCAGCAGAAAGCCTCCACGTTTCAAAAACCACAATGTGTAAACAAGACGCTACCGTGACGAATCATTTGCTGCTAAGCACAACACCTTGACTTTTTTTTTCCAGGTCCCTGTTGCTCTTTTATTTGTTAACTGTCCTGCATATTCTTGTATTAGTGGCCTGCACTCTAATAACTCTGGAGATCTCTGGAACAACGTACTAACAAATGATAATGTGCTTTTACCTTGTAGACCAGTTAGCTCACATTTTTTTGCACCGGTCCCCTCCCCCTCCCCCCACAGAGCACCCCTTTTTTGCCGCAAGGCTTCGCCTATTAAATGCAGAAATAAAGACGTTTAAAAAAAATATATCCCCTTACTCCTACAACTAGCTAAGTGGCATTTACTGTCATCTAGTACTTGGTTCTGGTATGTGTCAACATCATACACCACTATGTAATAAAGAAAAATGCAAAGAGATTGAGAAGTGTCTAAAACTCACAGTTGTGTCCTCCATGTTTAGGTGTGGAGTGCTGACAGCAGCTGTGAGTGTTCGCATGTGTGATGCTGGGCGGAATGCTTTTCTAGGGCTAGAGTAAACCTAAAGAGGAAAAATTTTTAGATGCATTCCCACATTAGTCATGCAAGATCACATTTTTTGCCATTCTCAAATGCTGCACTTAAGATAAGACTCAGCTTTTTTTGCTAGCATTTTTAACATTTTTGTTTAGCAGAGTGGTTATTGGGGTGCCATCTCACTTAGAAAAAAGACGTACAATACAATTTGCATATCTGAAGTAAATACCATGTGCAGTCGTTGTCAAATGAAATAATACGACCAGGAGCAGGAGGGCTGAGCCATAACATCATGACTACATTCTGTTGCACCTGTAAGACACCTAGCACTAGAAAGCTTTATAAGGTGAGTATGAGAGCTGGCTTCCCCCTCCAGAGCTTTCAATCAGAGCAGACAAAAAGGAAAGCTCACTTAGACATCTGAACAATGAATGAATGAATGAATGAATGAATGTTCATTTCCCATTTAATAATGGAGGAGGGTGGGGAAAAAGCCGTGAAGAGACTGCTTGAAAACCCTCAACCACCTGACAACACGACAGCAAGGCAGGGTGGCAAAACATACACACACAAAAAAAAAAAAGAAAGAAGAGGTAATAAAGGCGTCAATAAGGAGCAGCATGACAACACACATATGATAAACCACAAGACCAGCTACAATTATTCCCACAATGACAAAAGCAGTGCATACCACAAAGCAAATCTGGTTAAAATGGACATTTTGAAAACAGTTTGCCTTCCAACAAGAGTGTCATCATAAAGCCCAGGCAATTAATTTAAAGGACAAAGTGGGCTTATTGTCATGAAAACTAAGCATTAACAATGGCCTTCTCAATCTTGTAAGGGCTGGCAAGACCAGATTTTCACTGCTTACATTTTGGCAAAGCTAGCGATCTCAGTGAACAAATATGACTATTTAATCCTCCCGAATTTTTTCTAGCAGATAAATTCTATTTATAATACCAAACAAACACACAAGAAATTCAAAAGACAGCTATGAAATATAACCTGTGAAGTAGCTCTTATTTATGCCATAAGTAAGTTCGTGAAATGTAGCAAACCGCTCAAATTGTTATTTTGTGAGTAGCCAATAACAGGGTAAGCAACAGTACAATGTCTGTTAACTTTGTATCTTTTCACTCAATTCTACTTGAATTAATGCTACCAATAAGGAATTCTTTACTATTTTCTCTGCTGCATTACATCAACTGCTGTGCACAAGATAAAATTTCCATCATAAACCATTTAACTGGTTAATAGTAACCAGTACACCCACACCACAAAAGCAAAGATGTTAGTCTTCGTAAACTTAAAATTTAGGAACTGTGCATTTGTTTTCCCAATTTATTCCTGTTATAAAGGCCACATCAGATGCTGAATCCTCTGTTCAATCATAATATTACTCAATTTTGCTCCAAGCTTTTTCAGACTGACCTGTTCTTCAAAAGAGTGTAGAGTTTCCTCAGGGTCCCCGGAAGATGTCAACGATTTAGCACTTTGTGAAGATGATCGCCGCACAGATGAGGCTTCCACTAGCGCCACAAGCTTAGGATTGTTGATGTAATAATCCCGTAGGTAGGACGATGGCAGCACAGGTGAGCAGAAACCATCTTCGTCATTGTCATCCTCGAGTGGTGTGTCGAACGATGACCCTGTCTTGGCAGTGGTCAAAGAGTCTCGACGACTTTCGCTGGCCCGCCTTGACAAGTTTTCCACACTGTAAGGGTTGTTTGGCAATGGCACAGCGTTCAGCCACTTGGCATGTTCGCGCTCCGCAATAGTACCTGCCAGGACAAGTAAGAATTGATGTACAGGTCAGGAACATTATGCTAAGCGTCAGTTGTGTTCATGCATTCTACTGGGACTCCAAGAAGGCAGGAACTAACCAGGTTTGGGAGGTGCATTCAGCAGTTCAACTGAGGGAACAAACTCCGTCTGCTCATCAACATTCTTGAATGTTGATGTGTCATCATAAAGCAGAGAGCTTTCCCCACTCGCAGCCTGAAAAAGAAGTATGCCTAAGCGAGACATGTAATTGAATGGCCTAGGGCAATTCCTCCTTACTCAAGCAGCTACGTGAAATCATAGAACATAAGGAGAGTTCACAGTAAAATATCAATTTGCCCATCAATGCTACTAAGCATTATATGCGTCTAATCATGCTGCCTAAGGATAGCTTAGGTTGGCAGCAAGATGACAAAAGCTAGGAACCCAATCATTAAGCACACACTTATACGGACCTTGAACCACTTTTTATCAAAGTGGAGGAATGCATTTGAAGTTAAAATAGGAGTTATAGGCAATCAAGAAAGCCCTTTGCAATGGTTCTGCTCCCTCTTCAATGCCTTGCATTGCAGAAGCTATGGCAGAGCGGCTTGTGCCCACAACGATTTGTCTACTGAACGCCACCATGGTGAGCAGTGCAAATTTGAGTTTGGATGTTAACATAGATGCCACTACTTCCGAATTGAGCACCTATGATGCGCCAAATGTAAGGCCAAGCACAGTTGTCTTCAGCAAGCCGCAGTGCACTTAGGTAGTGTACTTGTTGCAGCACCCCGCAGCGGCCGCAGTGTCTACGCTACATAGCAGACCGCAGCTACGTGCAACTGTAGTGCACAGCATTTGCTTTGTGCATGACAGGGCTCGAGTTCGTGCTCGTGCTCATATGCACGTCTGGCCATGCTATGTGGTGTGGACCAGCTTTGTATTTCACCAGCTTGACCGACGGATAGTGGCCACATCCAACTTGCACATTTTGAAGCACTATTAATAAGTCTGCCAAAGCAGGCACGCGCTGACAAGCGTGCATATGGTCTGACCTTAAGTTCACATGGTTTGAGGCAAGCTGAGTGTTCAAAACTAGTAAAAATTAGTGAGACCCGATGGATACGACAATATGCAGGGTGGCCAAAGTTAATTTCTACACGAGTGGTCGCAGCCGAGTGTGAGCAGATGATAGTAGACTTCTTCCGGAAGTAAATGATTACTGAAATTCGAAACAAGATTTTTGCTTACTTCAGTCTGCTTATTAAACTTTGTCAATAAATATGCACAGTAACAATGGGAAAAAGCACACTGATCCAAACACACTTCCTTATCGACATCAGCTATTGGCCCAATGGCAGCCGTATATGGGAACCCATTATATTACAAACAAAGCTTCCAGAAAAGAGCGAGGAGCAGGCTTCAGTTGAAAAGAGAGTGTTTGAGAGAAAGGCGACTTTGCCCTAAGCTCGTGGGTTCCATGCGCCACGCACGACTACAAAACTTGGCCGAGATGTTCACAGCAGTGTATGTTATCCGCAAACTATGTTTTTCCACCAAGCCCGTGGGGTAGTTCAGGACCCCTTTAATTTTCACACTAGTACTGCCACATTTAATTGCAGTCCTCTGTATAGAGACAGAGGACTGCAAAAATGCTTCGGCATAGTCCCTTTATTATGGACACTGCTCCAATTACTGCTGCTAAAGAAGTAGAATAGTCATACAGAACGGTTACCTACAGTTAATTTATCAGCATAGGCATTCATTGCAGAGACATTTCAATTAAATTCGTATGTGGCCATGCAAACTGTTAAACAATTATTCATATTTGGCGATTACTATGTATTAAGCAAAGGTCAGCAAAGAGAAAAATATCAGAATATTAAAATGTAATCACAATGAGCAGAGGGCAGAGTCAATCTGCAGCGAACACACAGCCTAAATTGGCAGAAACATTTACATCAACTGGCAGCATATGGAAAGGTTAACTATGCAACGAGCTGAATATTGCTTGCCCATGTCACATTTAGAGATGTCACAAAACAGCAGAAATACAAATGCTTTAGGATGCCCTCAAAAACCTAACCTGCTTTGCAGAAGCCGAATTATTAGACACAGAACTGAGATCTACAAATGCTGTCAACATACACAAGCACTGACAACGACTATAATGCTGATGAACAGTACCTATATTTTACAGTTAAAGAGCAGCTGTTGTCGGTACAGGCAATTAAGAACTGATGGAGGCACAATATTATGAATTCAAGACAACACAATTAAACAAGCACTTGTCCAGTCTTTTCTTTCTTCGAGTGTCTTGAATTTGCACTATCATGTCTCCTCTTTAGTATATTCCTCATTGGTAGACGATAGTAGACCTGTGCTCTTATCGTACAGAGTTATCTGAATGATCACATTTGCATTACGCTCGATGTCAAGTCTTCTGACAGGGAGAACATAAATACTGTGACAGCTGTAAAAAGAATTATTTAGCATTAACCATCATGACCCGCAGCAAACAGTACAAAAGAAAGCCTTCTTAATTTCTAACTTTTCTACAAGGTAAGCATTTCTGGTTAGCAAATGATAAGGTCACAAAAGGCCAAGCTTCCAAGTGATATCAGCCATGTATGGAATACAGGGATGCTCTTCGTCACTCCTTTCATAAATGGTGCTATCCAAAACACCTTAATAATTGGCTTTCATGAAAGTCTATGAAATGCAACAATGTTGAAGGATTGACAATTAAAACAACTTTTTAACACTCAGCACGGCAGGAATAAAGAGCACAAGAAATGTGCCACAATATGAACCATTTGTATCACCGCATAGATCGTCTTTAAAATTTAACATCTGCCGACAACAATTGTACCAGTTCCTTCAGCATGCAGCAGTTCCCTGTGAGTTCTGTAGCCTATTTTTCTCATTTAACCTTAAAGAGTTGTAGACCAACCTATATGCATTACCCCAACCATAATACAGTTGCACTGAATATGCAGATGGAAACATTTGCACTGGTGGTGATACCTTGCAATGCTGTATTCAACCAAACGAAGCTGGACTCGTGGTAATGAGCAACTACCATATTTACACTATTTAGATGCACAACCTTTATTCAAAAATACAACAACAAAAACAAACTGATGCTCATGTTAGAATGGAATAGTAAAGCAAGGTTCCACTAGCCACACATCACTGTCATGCCCATTAGGCTTGGCCTGCATAGGGCATTCTCTGCGTGTAAAACTGCTTTGCATACCCTGTGCGTGGTGTGCCATCATTGCATGCGAGAACTGCATAAATTGAACACAAATTCAGTGAAATTCAATGAGAAGAGCAGAGGCATGGAGAGTTGGAACAGCTACCGCAGCTAGCCAATCTCAATAAAGGGACGCAGAGTACAAAAAAAAAAGAATGTTTCCCAAAAAAAGCAGCCTGTTTTCAGCACCAAAGTTCTGTAACTTATTATTTGGCCAGAATTTGAGAGGCGGTGCGTTACTTGCCATCATAAAAGGACTGTCATGGTAGCCTGAATTTGCCTGGCATTGCATCACATTGCATCATATTGCATCACATTGATGGACTGAAAAGTTTGTTGGAACCCTCCATAAAGGCCGAGGGGCTGTAGCACATTGCTGCCAGGCACATGGTTGTGGGATCAATACCCTGCCATGGCGGCCACATTCTGACAGGGGAAGAATCCATAAATGTTCATGTCGGTAGCAGTGACTGCACATTAAAGAATCCCACGGGGCCAAAATTAATCTGAACCACTCCAGTAAGACATCTCTTAAAGCCCCGTGTTGCCTTGGAATGTATGTTGCTTTGGGATGTCAAACACCCCATCTATCAATTATGCAGTCAATGAGATTGGTGGGCAAGTTTCAATGTGCACACATACACGAGTACAGATACGAAGGACTGCCAAGCTACAAATGGATCAGGCAGACGGTTATAGGCATTGGCTCACGGGCAAGAAGTTCACTAAGCCACTACCATGAAGAGCCACACTATTATTTAAATAAACATAAAAAATTTAGTGTGATGTAAACTTTTGATGTCTGGTGGGGGTGATCATGGCACAGAATAATTGTCATTGACCAAGGAAATAAAAGTGTAAGATGAACAACATTACGGTGAACATTATGCTGAACAACATTCTGTCTTGGCACTCTTTGGCCATACCTGGCCCTTGCGCCACTAAACAACACACATTCATTCAACAACATTACGGCTCCCACATGGGAGCCAAACGTCATTTGTTACTTCTAAAGGGGAACGACAAGGCGCTCCGAAAAACTTCTTTTTTGAAACAATTTGAATAAAATTTACACAGTTATGTATTTTTACCAACTGATCTCAAAAATCAAATAATCTTTCTTTTCTATTATATTTTTCTATGATATCCAAAACAGGATGTTCTTTGTGTAGGTTCTAATTAGCTAATTAACAGCAAGTTGCACAGTAATGTAGAGCACACAGAATCGATTCTGAATGTTCAAAGTGTATTGGAAATTTAGTGTTTGACGTAAACTCGTCTGGTGGGGGTGATCATGGCACAGAATAACGGTCATTCACCAAGGAAATAAAAGTGTAAAATACATGACATTACAGCTCCTACACAGGAGCCAAATGTCATTTGTTACTTTTAAACATTTATTTCTCTGGTCAGTGTCCATTATTCTGTGCCATAAAAAACATCTGTGCCCCAGGGCAAGCTTTATGAAAAAAAGCAGAAAAAGAACATCACGCAAATTCTTTGCTGGTTGGCTAGAAGCCAATGCAAAAACATACATGCATGTGTTCACCATGAGCACTGATGTGTGTGTGATATGCATGCAGAATTGCATCTTGCTTGCACATTATGTGTACATGCAAAAAGAATTAACTTTTGCAAGCAGACTGGAGGACGATGAATTTTCTTTTCCGGTGGTCTTGAATACTAGCTGTGTGCTAAGAGTGAAGGCATGTCAGAATTAAGTAACTATGCTACGTTGTACCTACCTCCCAGTGCAGATAGTGTCAGCGGAGTTATAACCTTTGTGAAAGAATTTCCGGCTCTTTATACTCCAGTGAAAAAGAGTGATGCAATGCCAAATGTTTCTAGTGCATAATGGTCAAACACAGCACCCAAAGATATCGCCAACAGAACTCGGCTGCTCCCATCTGTGCCTCCAGTATTAGGTAGCATGGCAACACCAGGTTCTTACCAAAACCTGTAACTTTGAAGTGATGCCACACCCTCAGGCGGCAATGCTAAATGCAGCCCAGCAATCACTTTGCTGACACACCAGCCCCCAATTACTTGCACATGTTAAGTGCCAAACCTGCTCACTGCAGGCCATATAACAGCTGACATTAGATATGCATACACACACATAAGACCCAATACAAAATCCCAAGGTGTTAATAGCGCCGAGTCAGCTTTACCTTAGCAGGCTGCACCGCTGCCTGGCGCTCAGCCCACGTGCGCTGTATGACCAGAGGTGGGTGCCGCCCGACTGGCAGATGCTGCCACACGGGATGCCAAAACCGTGCAAGGTTAGTGCATAACTACAAAGCCCAGGGGAAAGCCACACCACAACCAAGACACAAAACAGCCACAACAAGATGCAGCAACAAAGCAGACATGCAGAAGATCACCAGTCCTTCAAGAAGTGCAAGCTGAATTACTATGCAAGTGAGAGAACAGCCGGCTCGTTAATGTTGACACAATTTATGCAGAAGCTGAATTCGGAATGATACCAACTGCTTAAAGTTCCTGGGTAAAAGGCACTACCTTTGTATAATATGACATACTTCTGGGCAAAACTTAGGATATCATTGCATTATACAGATGGTGCCAGTAGTTGAGCATCCTTAGCAGCTTAACTACTTGTACAGTCTGTATGGTGCAAGTATATGAACTGCTGGGAAGACTGTGGTGATGACAAAATGAGAAATGTTTAAGCACAGTGTCAAAGCACCAACACAGCTAAATTGTTTTTTTGAGAGGTTTCTATGCTACAGCTGAAAAGAAACCTCAATATTTACTTTGTTATCCAGTTATAGAAACTGAAATAATGGAAGGAATCTGTGAAACAGACAACAGTATCAAAATACACGGCATAATTCAGCTTCGTTCTGACGGAACAAGTATAGAATGTTTTGATATAAAAAAAACATTAACTATAATTTAGTGGCAGGTATGTTGGCAAATGCAGCCAAGTTCTACTTACAAAATTTTCGCTTTTAAATGATACTATAACTTGTAGTTGCAGCTACAGGGACACTCTGAAAGATTCATTTGTGACATACTAATAATACTACATGCTACCACACACAATTCCTTAATATAAATTTATGACTTTTTGTAAAACCAACAACCAGCAGTTCTGATGTGGCATTTATTTAAACCGATCAGCTAACTCACATCACCTTCACGAATGAACAAGGACACTGGAATACGCTGTCATGCTTAATTTATACAGATAACCCAATTAGCACTTTTCCCTGCAATTGTCAGGAGAAAGGTGCTACAAATGAATCTTGACCTAAATGTCCAGGTACAGAGTTTTACAAAGGCCTGAACACTGGCATGAACAATGTTTATGTCACGTGGATAATGCTCATCTGATTTACCATATTTTTGTTAGACTTCTGCACTTAAATCTTGATGCACGCAAGCTTCATTCATTGCAATGGCCTTTCCCAGACTATGATCAGTTACTTCTGCCATTTTAATGGTAATAACGTAGGTTTCTTTTCCTTTCCCTTTCAACTCTTCCCCAGTGCAAAGTAGGAGGCTAGAGCATGCTGGTTCAGGCCTACCTCCTCTTCCTATAAATCATCTTTTGCCTCTTTTTGCTGCAGTAGAATAAAAATCAAAGCTCAATGCAACCTTGTGCAGTAATTTTGCAGTAGAATCCCTGCCATCACCATCACATTTAATGAAGCGCCTGTCATGCAAGCTTTACAGAACAGTAAGGAAAGGCAGAAGCATAGCAGAGGGGAACAATGCACAGTGATGTACAGCTCTCCAAGCTTTTAATGATCTCATGGGAGTGCCAGCTGACACAATGGGCTTTTGTCACAGGAGCTATGTCGAACTGAATAGAATAGCCTAGCCAACAATGATTGCCCAAGAGGCTGCTATGCACACAGGCGTCTTGCCCTAGCTAATTTCATAGGGGCACTCCACAACATGGCACTGACTGTCATGTCACTCGCATGAGATAATTAAATACTTTTTTTCAAGCTAAACACCACATGAAGCAGTGAACTTGCAATGCACTCAGACACATTGCAAAGGAAACTGGCTCAATTAGCTTAGCCAGCAACAGACTGAAACTGTACCCAGCATGGACATACCTAGCCTTACAATGATCTCTGTCAATTTAAATAGAAGGAAAAGCAAATTGATGGTGGTGTCTGAAAGATTATGCACAACAAGGCTACTACCAGCGACATGATGCTCTAAACTAAATGCACTAAATAACCAATACTCGAAGTTAGTTAATCAGAAGTTTAACGAAAAACCTATAACAAGTACAACCATAATAGTCAAGTTATTGCTCTGTAAGACAAGCAAAAAAAACCTATTTTTTTAATTCATTTTGTTCCTAAAAACTTGTGAATTACTCCTCGAGCAGAAAACATGTTAGATTTAAAATTTTTGATAGCTTGCTCTCACTACAAGTTTTCAAGCACTTAAAAATTCTTTTCTGACCCCTCATCGCGGCTAAAATGTTTCATTGTTATTGTTAAGAACTGCACGCTACCCGCTAATGATTGCATGTAGGTAAGAAGCAGGTTAACTGAGCCAATGAGACACATCCATATCGAAATTTCTGTTTGTAGTAGCTTTCTTGGATAAACAAGCAAACTACACAGGTCTCTCCGCTTTTGATGGCCAGGAAATGAATATAATAACACTCTTTCAGTAGCAGACTCACTTCTACACAAGAGTGTCAAAAAATTAGAACAAAGAACAGATGCAGAGACTTCTATGATACCACTGTAGCAATTTAATTAGACCTTAATATATGAATGAAATGCTCATAAAGAGCTGCAGCCCTAAATGTCCATACTGAAGGCTAATAAACTTAGGACAAGAAAATCTTACTCCTTCGGACTCTGCCTTTTCCACAGCTCTCTTCGAAAATTGGTGATTATTTATGTGAGCACCGGCTTCTTTGACTGGTCGCTTGGAAGCTGGCTTCACCTTCAGATCAGCTGGAAAAAATGGAGCAAACAAAAATGCAATTTACTGTCTGTGCTTCTATCCATTTAACAGGATTTGCTCAAAGTGAGGATGAAGGTATTTTCAAATTTAGACAAAAAAAAATTAAAGGCATGCACTCACACAGGCGGAAGACGATTGAGCTATGAGCTCTACCAACACTGTTCCCAGCCACAGCGATATACTTGGCCTCATCTTCAGGTGTCGGACTTTTCATCCTCAAGCACCATTCACCGTAGCCTTTGTTCTCTATTACAAAAGAAAGCAGAGCAAACAGCACATTAAACGGACACTAATGACAAACACCCAATCAGTTTAGACTGACAAGCTATTGTTTCAAGACATTAGTTTCATTAACCTCACAGTAATAGGTTGATTAGCAGAAGAGAAAATGAAGTGCAAAGTTCCATTTTCTTTAAGTTCACCACGAAACCTTAGTGCAGGCACGTCGGTATCACATCACATTTCGTAATTTTTTTTTTTCATATTTCAGCCATTCTGGCTCAGTAAACCTTTCAGAAACTTTCTATGTTCAGTCTTTGGCTTCTTTAGAAAAGGATTTAGTCCATCTTACCAATAGAATATTCACTAGGTCTGAGCAGATGCTGTGAACATCCGTGATATCATGGCTAGCTGCTGCAGGAACTACGGCTTTGCCACCAGTCTTCCAATTTTGCATCTTTTCTGGCTTACTAAGCCTCTTTTCAAAGTAATAGTGGCTCTTTCGACATTGTAGAATGGTACTTAGCTCATACAGCCTAAATCATTCTTTTCTTTAGTGTCCCTTTAAGACGATTTCATCTCCTGAACAATGTTTACTAAGTAACAAAATTAAACTGAAAATTGTACAGTGATGCCATCCAATGAAGTACCACATCCCCAATTTCAGAAATAACCATCAAGCAAGCAAACACTATTCAAATGGTACCACAAAAGTCATCAGCGATTTCTAAGGCACCAAATATGTATAATATCAAGCATTTGTGTTCTAGGGCATGAAATGGAAAGGTGAAGTAAGCAAACTAACAGGCATACTATACTGCTGCTGCTGTCTCTCTCTCTTACACACACACACACACACACACACACACACACACACACACACACACACACACACACACACACACACACACACACACACACACACACACACACACACACACACACACACACACACAAAGCACGCACGCACGCACACGCACACAAACAAACAAACACGCACGCACACAGCACAATACCCTAAAGCAAAAAAATCAGACATGAAAAACTTTCAAAATAACGGATGCATTATGTGTACCAGAAATGAAAATGTCTGCAGATGTAGACACAGTATACTATTGAAAACGAAATGTAGCAATGAGAAGGACAGTAGAATTTTTTACAACAGCATGACACCATAACAAGCCCTTGTTGGCTTAGTTGCTGCTTGCTGAAAGACATGCTTTTTGCTCCAAATTAAAAAATGTATTTGTGACAAAAGAACATGTCTTTCAATAAGCCACACCATAATAGGACAAACTAATTAGCCATTTAGCAAATGTGTGCAGCTGAAATCAAATGGTTTAAAAAGCTGCTCACAAAAATTCTGAGATCGTGGAAGCAATGAAAAAGTTGAACATTTGTAGCCTACAGACGGCAAGAGAAGTTGATGTGTGAGCACCACAAATCGATGTATTAAGTATGTCTCCCAATTTCAGATTTCACTCCCAAGTTGCAAATGCTGCATCATGCTTCCAATGTTGTGAAACAGCTGTATATGTAAATACAGGCATACTAGAGTTAGTTGGTGATGCATAGCTACTAGAACAGGAGCGCAAATTCATAACATGCAGAGTCCTGTCTCCTTCCTTTGTATATTGTTAATCTGCACTCCTCTTCTAATAGCTGTGTGAATACAAAGCAGGAGTGAACACTGAGTAGTAAGCGTAGATAAAATTGTGACATACACTCAGCCAACGGTGAGAAAAGGCTAGACGCCAGTCGGCAGCAGTCAGGAAAGAGAAAGAAAGAAAACATTGAAAATGTTTCACACACATGGGGCAAAGCTACACACACGTGTGGCAGAGGCATACAGAGATAGTTCAGGTAGGAGCAGTAGTGGAAACATGTACAGGAAAACAAATCTAAGGTGACCACAGTTAAATTTGATTATCGCAATGTCCTCTCATTCTATACCTAAATAAATAAATTTGCTCAGCCTTATCAATTGCAGTGCTCAACTATGGCAAATAACTATTATTGGCAGCATCTACAATCAGTTCTTCGACCTAAGCCAGTTGTGGTGAATCACAACTGCTTTGCAGCTCATATGTACAACTCGGAGCATTATAAAAGTCAAAGCCCTGGATAGAACACAAGAAATACGACATTCATACTGCAGCAACAATATCTATAATTCTATATATAATATCTATAATATCTATATCACACTTCAAAGCACAGCCATCTCTAACAAAAACGATTTTAAAAATAAGAACACAATAAAGAGAACGCAATTACTATAAGCAGTACTAATGTAACTAGCACCCAAGGCATGACAAGCACTGGGAGTGTTCTGAACAACCAACTCTTCACAGAGAGAGCAGTAAGGTTGGTTAAAGCTGATGTTTGCAACATTCATTCCTGGGGAAAATGAAATAAAGATTTAACAAGTGCCATACTGCCTGGAACTAGTTGCCATGAAAATATGTGCAATAAAAATAATGTCTGCTTGCTTACGCAGGTGGACCCTTTGATACTGCCAAAATTTTTGCTTAATCTGGTCTTGTAAATGTTGCCAAAACCTGATGCTTCACAAATCTCAGGACAAGAGGCCCCTGATGCAAGTACAAGTTCCCTAATAAGCAAACTTGTTTCGCTGCAACATTTCTCAAGCCCGCAGAAATATGTGGTCATATATTTACGAGCTGCAAAATCAGAGAAATGCCCCACTCACCTACACAGAACCTTTGCTCTTCACTGTCAGGAAGGGGTAGGTCATCGCGCAGGAACCAAACTCGTGGCTCAGGATAACCACTAACCGTGCATGAAATTTGCACCCAGGAATCTCCAGTTAACTCCACTATGTGCGGAGCCACCGTGAAATCGGGTGTATTTGCAGCCCGGCTTGTAGCTGCAGTGCAATAAAATGTCAACACTGTGTCACCATGCAATTTTCTCAGTGAGACAAAAAATTTAATTTGGAACAATGAAGGATAAAGCTCGTACAGAAGTGTAGTAGACTCCCATTACAACTTGTTCTCATCATTAAAAGGCCCTCACCAGGTCTAGCCAT
The DNA here is from genome assembly GCF_050947875.1 of Dermacentor variabilis. Taxonomy (NCBI): domain Eukaryota; kingdom Metazoa; phylum Arthropoda; class Arachnida; order Ixodida; family Ixodidae; genus Dermacentor; species Dermacentor variabilis. The sequence goes on from NC_134569.1 coordinate 37,429,227, forward strand.
ATTGAGCTAACAAGCACAGTGCATACAATGCGCACTCACGATCATGTCTGCTAAGAACTGCATCCCATTACAACTTGTTCTCATCATTAAAGGGCCCTCACCAGGTCTGGTCATATTGAGCTAACAAGCACAGTGCATACAATGCGCACTCACGATCATGTCTGCTAAGAATTGCATCGCTAAACGCCATGGAAAGTGCTGAAATTTCAAACTAAACGCCGTTAGCCCTTCTTGCGGGCACCGCGCACCAAGACAGTTGACGTATATGCGCAAATGCGCCTACTTATATGTACATGCTGCGACGTGTCTCTAGTGACACGCGACTTCAAGAATTATTCAAGGCAACATCTGTTATTTGTGCAATCTCTTGCTTCAATAGACAAATTAAAGTTTAGAGAAATAATGAAACACATAACCCGAATGTCTGCGCGTTTCTGTTTTACTTCGCACCGCAGAAATAGTACTTCCGTTTCGTCTGTTTGTTCCCACATTGTTCAGTAGCGCATGCAGACAATGAGACTATACCGTTTTCTACCATGTTCCAGAGCGCGATCATGCTCTGTGATCTGCTTGCATCTGCCTCAGTGTTCGTGTAGCATTGACTGACACTGCCAGTCAGGTGTTCTTGCGTACGGTGCCCAAAATAATGCGCTGCATGAAACGAGACAAACGCAACAGCTTGCATGCAAGAACATCAGCAGAAGTGGGCCGTGCAGCAAGAAAGTGAGAGAGAAAAAAAGGAAGGTGGGACCCGTGACGTATGCGTCATGCGATCCACCTCCAGCTCCCGTATCGCAGAATGCAGGGAAGGAATTTTGCTTGCAGAGGCTAGATGGGGGCAATTGGCGAGAGTGCTATGTTGGCGGTGAAGCTCACCTCCTGAAATCATGGGTTCACAGCACTGAAATATTTCTATCTGGGCTATTAAAGAACCGGTTAAAAAAAATTCTTGCAGTAGAACGCTCCCTAGAGGGCACATAACAACTTGCAGCATATAACCGAAATTTTCTGTGTGGCCTGGTGAGGGGTGCTTTAATAAATCTTTATATATGCCAAAATTGTTGCAAGTGCTTGGCTGATTTTCTATAGACCAAATGCAAAAAAAAAATAATAATGGTAATCTACTTGCTGAATTCTGCCATGCAGAATTTTAAATTTGTTATATGAGTGGATGTGGCCATGAATCACTTGCAAGAACAGACATTAGGCATGGATGCACCATGAAATGCTTGCAATAACAAACATTAGCAAAAGTGAAAGTTTGTTGCAGTTGTGCTTGAAGCCGAACTCCTGCAGCCATTACTGATGCTTGCTACTTAGCACAGCGAGAGGCACAGAGTGACCTCATACTCCAGCAAAAGCAGATGGCAGTTCTGTGGACATAAACTATGCCAGTGTCAGCAATGATAAGAGACATACAGGGCTAACGCTATAGACACTAATTTAGGAGATCCTCCAGGTACCTGAAAGTGAAATGAATGTCTAGTCTTAAACATGCCTTTCGATTTTAAGACTTCTGGGAACCTAGAGTAGCAAATTAATTTTATTTGATGACTGCGTTCTGACAAACTTCTGACAAGACTGACAGATTTTCTTTTTCCCTTAAAGCTTATCTTAAAGAGTGTCTACTGTAGATGACAAACATCTTGGCGCAAAAAACCAATTTCATTAAGAATGCTAAATGGGAGCTCTACAGCTATACATACTGACCCTTTTCCTAGAGTTTTTTGGGCAAAAATAATATAGAAATACCGATTTTTTTATTTGCTTATTTAATTCTATGTATTTTGAAACAACAAAAAAGCTTCAAAGGCCCTTCATTTGTAAAATATGCACAAAATATTTTTTTGAGAACATTGGCTTCACTGCACTGCACAGCAGAGAGTCTCCAAGTTTCTATAGTCCTCAGTGTAAAAAATCTTTTTGGAATTTCAAAAACAATACTGTGACAAGCAAGGCTCATACTTGTGGTAAGGGACATGAGATCCCTAAGTTGCAGACTTGGTGTGCTACATTTCAAAGCACGGAATAGTGCAGACATGTCAAGACTGTTGTGGTCTGAATCCGATGATTCAGAGAAGATATGCTGCTCAGTATTATCACTGCCACTCTCGGTAGAGAACAGAACTTCTTCTTCACTGTACAAGTCATACGAAACCTCAGCGAACAAATATTTTCTTTCTTTCTTTCAGAGAGCAGCAGTTTCTCGCACGCGCATGCATAGAGGACGACGCCATTTTTAAATTGCAATTGCCAGCATCAAACCGTTCCTCCATGAAAATGCAAGCTTTGAGCGAGTTTTTAATTTTTTACTGTGCCATCTGTTGAAGCCAAAGAGAACTAAGCAAAAGTTATCAGGGTAGCTTGAATGCGACAGTCACAAACGCTTGTTTCAGCATGGACAAGCTCAGCTCGCCTTCTTGAGAGCCTTCTTCTTGCCTTTTTACTCATTGCCTTCTTACACTTGGCTTCTTACTCACTCATGTGTAAGCCTTCTTGAGAGCTTACACATGAGTGAGTTAGTATAGGTGCATAGTGGTGCAAACAGCACAAAATTAGAATGGATACAAAAAAAAAACACAAACAGGCACTTTTAGTGCTAGTGCTCAGCCTCTATGAAACAGATGACATTACAAAAAGTTCACACAATTTCTCTCTTGCCTGTAAACAAGTGTGTGCACTTTGACGCGTACACTTTGAAAGTGCACTTTGACGCGTGCACTTTGAAAGTGCACTTTGACGCGTGCACTTTGAAAGTGCACTTTGACGTGTGCACTTTGAAAGTGCACTTTGACGTGTGCACTTTGAAAGTGCACTTTGACGTGTGCACTTTGAAAGTGCACTTTGAAAGTGCACTTTGAAAGTGCACTTTGGCACGTACACTTTGACGCGTGCACTTTGGCGCGTGCACTTTGACGCGTGCACTTTGACGCGTGCACTTTGGCGCGTGCACTTTGGCGCGTGCACTTTGACGCGTGCACTTTGACGCGTGCACTTTGACGCGTGCACTTTGACGCGTGCACTTTGACGCGTGCACTTTGACGCGTGCACTTTGACGCGTACACTTTGACGCGTACACTTTGACGCGTACACTTTGATGCGTACACTTTGATGCGCACACTTTGATGCGTACACATGAACGCACGTACACACACACAACATAAAATTACGTACCTCTTACAGCCAAGGCAAAATCACACCAGACCTCATCTTTGTCAGTGTAGGCAACAGCAGAGTAGGTGCCTTCATCACTTTTGCCGACATCATAAAGCTCCAAGACATATTCCTTCCCACGAATTTTGGTAATCCGACAATGGTCATTTGGCACCAGCTGCTCTTTGCCTCGAAACCAGGCCACACCTACAGAAGATATTCCAAAATATCAGGAATACAGTGTTTCATCATGGGCCCTCAAACAACAAACAATATTCTCATATACTTACCCAGCAGCTTGGGTGTAGATACTTCACAAACAAACTTGGCAATCTTTCCACAATGTAAAATGGTCTTGGCTTCCGGCTGCAAACTGAAGTGCAGCGTAGGGTCCTTGCACTGCTTTCGTGCACCAGGTTCAGAGTAGGTGGGTATTCTCAACTGCTTCAATATTATCTTGGCAGCTGAAACATGCTCTTTCTTGTCCTTTTTTGGCGTTGACGTCAATGGCCTCCCAGAACTCTTGCAGTCTTGCATCATCTGCAGCGAGGCTCTAAGTGGTGGCTTTGGGAATCCCCCGTCATCTTTTTCATTCTTTACGAGCGACTTGTATTTCCAATTGGTCTGCACATGAAAGATGTAATGGACATTAAATGCCAGAAACTAGAACAATAAAGTTATTTCAAATGCTGATGATTTCAGCTTGGTAGCAGTAAGCTGCACCAAAATCATGAATAATGACCAACAAATAAAAGAATGGATGCTATTACCGGTGCATCTGCGGATTTTCGTGGCACTATGGCACCCTTGGCATTGCCATTGGTGGCAGTAGCTGTCGTAGGTTCCTTATCAAAGACATCCGTAGCACCCAATTCCTCCTCAGACTCCGATGCACTAGATAATTCCAAAGAGCCAACAGACAGCTTCTCCGACATTTCTGAAAGCTCATCAAGGTCCCTGGAACAATAATGTAGAATCACATTTATAGCCAGGGCTTAAACATGGCGTTCATGTACTCAAAGTCAGCACTAAACAAAGACCCACATTAAGGAATCATCAAGGTGCTTTGTGTCCCTACTGTGCGTTTCTCAAGCTCTACCCTCATCCTTTACTTCTACCACTTTAATAAAGATCGAGGAAATTTAGGAGAAATGATTGCAGAGAAGCGTGCAGTATACCGTCTGTGTGCTGGATACATTATAGCTCATGTAAAAGTGTATTTTACAACTAGTTCGACTTTTTCGAGGTAGACATTTCAACATTTCGCTTTCCGACACAAAAGTAATGAAAAAAACAGTCTTCCCACAGCTTATGCCTGCAACATGAAATTGTAAGGAGCACCCACATGACCCCCACCTGCACATACAGCTTTTATATTTCAAAAGTTGTGTGCAGCTGCGCCCTTTTCCCTACATGTCTAACTCCATGTAAAATTGAAGGTTTCTGAGTAATTTCAACTAAATCGTTCAACTAATAAACAAACATACAGATGGCAAGGAAAAAGATGATCAGATATAGCCCCTCCAAAGGACAGCCTCAACAAAAATGGTGCCTCTGAATGATAATCTGCTGAACTTTTTAGTGAAGCCTGCAAAGACATCTTATGCCACTATCACTCCAGCACAATAACTTTCACAACACTTGACTCAAGTATCCCAGTTTCATATGCAGCTCTACAAGCACCAGCGACAAGTGTTGAAAAAAGATTGTCGTCACTGTAATGGCATCCTATGATGACGAAGGGTGCCTAGAGGCGCCCCGGCCCTAAGTGATGAGGCTGGCTTTAAAGGGCCCCTCACCATGCCCCATAGCAAATTTTGGTTATACACGGGAAGTTGTTATGTGTCCTTTAGGGAGCATTCTGCCGCTAAAATTAAAAAAATCGGCTCATTAATAGTTGAGGTGGAAATATTTCAGTGCCGCAAACCCATGATTTCAGCAGGCAGGCTCCACTGCCAAGCAAGACGCTCTCTCCACTCGGCCCGTCTAGCCTACGCAAGCAAAGTTCCTTCCCTGCGTTCTCCCATACCGGACCTTGAGGACTGCGTAACGTATACAGCACTGACCCCACTTTAATTTCTTTTTCTTCTTCCTCCTTTTTTTTTTTTTCCTCCTTGCCTCCCCCCCCTCCCCCTGGCGCTACGCACCTCCGCCGACGGCGGCGCGTGCGCATGAGCTGTTGTCTCGTTCACGCAGCACACGATTTTGCGTGCTGTGCACAAGGAAACATGACTAGCAGTATAATTCAGTGCTACACGAATACTGAGGCAGAACAAGCAAATCGCAGAGCGTGATCACGCACTGGAACACGGTACAAAATGGCATAGTTTCGGTACCTGCGCACGTGACCGCATGATCGTGGGAACAAGCAGATGAAGCAGAAGTACATCTCTCATGCTTCGGTGCGAAGTAAAACAAAAAACATGCAGACATTCCGTTCGTGCGTTTTATTATTTCTCTAAACTTCAATTCTTCAATTCAAGCAACAGATCGCGCAGATAAGAGATGTTGTCTTGAATTTTTTTTATTCAATTCTCGAAGCCATGTGTCACCACGAGCGACCTCACAGCACAAACACGTGTATGTACGTGCAGTAGCACGTGTACATCATCCTCTGGCTTGGAGAGTGGCGGCCGCGAGTGAAGAGGCAAACGGCATTCGGATTGAAATTTCAGATCATTCTGCGGGGCATAGCGATGTAATACTTTGCAGACACGATTGTTATCATGCAATGTATGCTCTGCACTTGTCAGCTCAATATCGCCAGACCTGGTGAGGGGCCCTTTAAGACAACTGCATCGGAATTGTAAATATACAGGACACTACGTATGCCAGAACACAATACTCTGAAGAAACATTACTACTTACTTGCTTCCCAATCTTACTCGTCCACAATCATCTGAGGGATTTGGAATGACCATGTTGATGGGGTCATAGTAGGCCGCATAACGACCACCCCGGAAGGCACCAAGAGCCGCACTGCGCTTGCGCTGCCGAAACAACCAGTTGTCCTCCCAATCCTGCACGCATGTTGTCCAGACACGGGCTGGCGTGTCTTCAGCTCCTTTGGCACTGCCCGTATGGCCATCGACACCATCTCCTTCCAGCTCATCCTCCTCTGAGTCCAAGGCATAGGGAGTCACAATGTCCACACCCATTTCCGGAAAGGGCACCTGCATCAGCAGAGAAAGGAAGACATGTGGTGCTGCCCTCTTGACCTCCCCCTTCTTGGGCATAGGTGTGTATATTGTATTTACTCGCATAATGAACACCCTTTTTTCCCCGAAAAATATGCGCAAAGTTGGGGGGTGCGTTCTTATGCAAGGTAAAATTTTGAGCTATTTTTTTTTCCCGCGGCCACCTCTAAAAAAGTCAGTTTCACCCTAAATGCAAACCATCGATTGCGATAGCATATGTGCAGACAGCTACACGAAGTAAGGATAGTAGTTTTATTGGCCATATAAACTTGCAAACATTTGCTTCAATGCAAACTGAGCGGTGAGAACACAGCACGCACAGAAGTATGAGCCGCCATCGACTCAGCCCCCAACGCAGATCGCTTTCAAGATATGGCGTGCCAAAGTAAAGCACCATGACCCCCCCCCCCCTCCCTCTCCTCTCCCCGGCACCATATGCGCAACGGAAGACGGCGTGTTTCCTTCCCACTTTCCTCCCTTGTACGTGGGAGACTGAGCCGTGATCTTCAGCGCCCCTTGGGCACAGTTGTGCAATATACAGCTGCTGCCAGAGTACAACACCGCCGCCCCTCTCTCCCTTACCCCCCACCAGGGTCTTTGGCGTGACGAAAGATCATGTGAGCTTGAGCCGCGATCGTCGGCTTCCCTCACGTGCTTACCTACACCATGCGGCGCGTGGAGACGACGAGAGCAAAAATTCACCTGGACCATCCACATAATTGCTGTTGCAATAAAAGTAGAAAACACGGTACGATTCGGTGTCCGACACGGTGTGGGACGCAATCGCAGCCACCGTTACACCATATCAGATGCCGAATCGTACCGTGTCTCCTACTTCAAGGCAGCAAGTTCAGGGTGCGATCATTATGCGAGAAAAGAAAAAACACATTTCTTCATTGGAAAAGTGGGGGCTGCATTCATTACATGAGTGCGTTCATTATGCTAGTAAATACGGTACATATTTCTTTCTCCATTAGTAGGCAACACTTGTGTTTGCTTTCAGCATTTTTTTGTTGATTCAATACAGTTCAACGCACATAATACCTACCATCGCCCTGACATTACAAATACAATTGCAGAACAGAAGTCTGACTATGGTTTGTAACAGTAAGCAAGATGAGAAGCATGTGAAAATGAAAAAGAAAGCTTCTGACCTAAGAAAATTGGAAATGTACTACAGCAAATGAGCATTTATGTTCAGTGAAAGCAAAGTGAATAACCAACTACTATGCGAGGGAATGTCACAACTAGTTCTCAAATTAATCTTGCATGCACATAAAAGAATATCAGTCATATGCCAAACTAACTTGAAGCAGCAAACAAACAAACAAACAAGAAAGGCACAAAAGAAGTGCACCCACCCTATGCTCCCGAGATAAGTCCAGTATAAAGGGAACTTGTGGACGAGCAGTGTTGCTGCACTCTTCAGGGTCAGAAAGAACTCGATTCCTCTCGTCGTCGGATTCTGTGTAAGCTTCCGTTATTTCCTCCTCAATTTTCTCCTCAATCTGTTGACAAAATGTTTAAGTCGCTCGTGACAACAGATCTCTCAAAGGAAATTCCAACCAGTCTGCACATTAGAGGCTGTGAACGAATGTTGCCATTTCCTTAGAGACATTACAGCAAAGATGCCTTCTTTTTGCCTCTTAAACTCTTTGATAACACGATCATTTCATGCAAGTATCACACTGATTTAGTTTTTAGTTAAGCTACACATTACAAGCCAAACACAGAGTAAAACACCATTTTGTAGCACATAGTGCAGAGCATTCCATACTAAGGCCAAGCTTCAGCCCTTCTAAAGCACAAACTTCAGAAGTCAGACATGCGTGCAGGAACTCACAATATATTTAAATGGGTCCTCCTTGACACGTGACCAAAAGAACTCATCAGACTCAGTTTCCTCAGTAAACTCTTCTTCCTGGCCGGAGTCTGACAATGGGATGTCGGATTGGCAGCCGACATCAATGTGCTCTGCAAAGAAAGAGATGAGGAGCTCAAAAAAATTTGGCAGTTTCATCAGACTGACAGCGACAGCAAGTTCTAGCAGTGCACTTAAACTCGTCGGACGGCGTTATAACTATACGCGAGTGTGATGTGTTGGCGTGATGCAGCACGCAAGGCAACTCTTGCAGGGCAAGAGGAACAGTGCCCTGGCAGCTACTAGGTGCCTCGCAACACTGCCATTATGAGCACTGCCAGTGGTGTTGCAGGCATCCCACCTCATTGGCGCACAAGATGAGATCAACAGGAAACTGTTTGTCAGTGCACAACTAAATATCAAATAACGTCAACTTGATGGTTACTGCTCAGACCAGTGCACGTATACAGCAGCTCAGCAGAAACGCTAGTTTCCTTACAGCACCCAAGCGCACAATGTTGACGCTAGCAGCAGAAGGCAGAATGCTACCTTTGCTGCATCACCGAGGCAATTGAGGTTGACAGTGCGGTCAGTTTGCACTTGGCTGCAAAAACAATGAAGCACTCTGTGTCTCTATAAACCTTCTAACCCTTCGTGCAAGAGTCCCACATGCACCATCAGCAGGACAGCCTAACAACAGTGGCAGCAGCACTGGAAGTGTCTGTATAATTGCTATACCAACAAAAGACAAAAATAAACTGCTATAAGAGCGCTTATGCCAAAGCATAAGTGGATGGACAGGCTTGCAAGAAAGGCCACAATTCGCTGTGTAGTGCTGTTATGGTTATACAGCAAAATCCCACTGATCTGTGCCCTATTTCATTTCCCTAGTCGCCACATCGTGTCTGCGCAATCCTGGCGCAAAGTCCATATACTTCTTGATTCCTGAATGTTACATGTTCCTGGCTCTGGTACTTCTTTTCTATGGTTCTGCGAAAAATGTACTATCAATGAAGTTTTATTACATCTGAAAATGAAACTGGCTTTCTGGCATTTCCAGCATCTTCATTTTTGAAGTTTTGTACCCCTTCCTGTAAGACCTGACCTGTCATAAAATAAAATATGATTACAAATGCCTATTGACATGTTCACTGCGGCAGCGTTTTTTGAAGCCTCGATTAATGGGCAGGATGAACCACCGGTGGGTCATTTGTCATATTGCTCTGATGCCGTGTGACCCAGCGATGAGTTACCAGAGAGTTGTGCTTCTTTGAAACTTCATCAAGGTCCGACACATGGCACCACAACATATTAGGCCAGAAAAAAAAATTGTTCCTTTTCACCGATTTCTAGCAAAGATGTCCCTTGCGCACTGCAGGAAAGCCAGGCACAGTCGCACAGTGGGAGCTTTCGTAGACCATAGGTGACCCAAGCCACAGTGAACATTTTAACTATTCCAATTACTACTATTGAACCAATACTGCTATTACTGCTAATTTTATAACTATTAGAAGCAACAAGTAACTATGTAGTTTCTGAAGGTCCTTTGAACTGCCTGCATAGTGAGGGTCATTGTCTGGTGGCATCTCTCACCTTTCTTCACTGTCCTGATGATGTCAGGCTCACAAGCATTTTTCGAATCACCAGGTGAACTGTCTGTAGCGTACTTACGTTGAGCCATTTCAACAGCCTAAAAGAATAATGCAAAATGTAAATGTCTTGCAATGTTGCATGAAATGACCTCACACTGTAGGACAAAAAAGTGAATGCTCAACATACCTTATTGATGACAGCAACAACAAGAAGCTCCTCATAAGTGTCACAAACAATATCGTCACCATCTTCACTGCCTGAAGCATCAGAACACGCAGATGCATCTTTTGTTTTTGGCTTGCATTCCTCCTTGAAACAAACAGACTTAAGTGAACCTTAAATGCACATGTGAAGCAAAGGCAAACATACACGAATCAATAAAGTCGGCTGCCTTGTCATACACAAAAAAATTCCTTAATTCAAGGCCATCAGAAGTTTATAGGGTTTTAATTGGCATGACTCGTTAAGCAGTCCATATGAATGGGGTTCAGCTGCAAGGCAAGCTGAACACTACGGCTTTCTGTCATAACCCTAACATGCATTTCTGCTCCAGTTGCATGGAATAATCAATTGTGACAAGAAATGTCCTAAAGAGCATGGTTGGGGTCTGGCTCATTCATGATTATCATAGGGAATAGCTGCACAAATACAAAGAAAGGAGCACTATCATACCTGCCAATCTGTAAACTCTGTATTCATAAAAATCCTGCTGACACGACACAGAGGATGGGTGGGAACTGAATGTATTTCTTTAAAATTTAAAGCTTGCCCCGAGTACCTGCATTTTGCAGAATACACATGCACTTTTTTTAAGTTTTAAATATTGGCATATTACATGCCGAAACCACGATCTGATTATGAAGCGCACTGTAGTGGAGGGGGGGGGGGGGGGGGGAGGGGGCTCCAGAATAATTCTGACTACCTGGGATTCTTTAACGCTCACCCAATCTGCAGTATACGAGTGCTTTTGCATTTTGCCCTCATCGAAATGTGGTCGCCGTGGTTCGAACCCACAACCTTGTGCTTAGCTACGCAATTCCATAGCCGCTAAGCTAATGCAACAGGTTTACTGTCTTGCCAATGATTTAAACTTTTAGTGCAGCACACAGCCCGTTGTCCAGCCATGCTAAATCACACCGTCTAACGTTTTTGTATTTACTGCTTAACAATGCATTAAAGATGCCTTCCACAGGCTTTGTTCGTGTAAACACTACAAGACTAACACATCACAAGCATGCACTCACCCTTGCAGAATATTTCTGTCACAGTAATTCTTTCCGATATTCTTTTTTTCCGCTAGTTTTCCGAGGTTGGAATTGCTTCCATCCATCATTCACGGCCCAGCGCACCATAGATAAATTTATTATCCTCGCTGAGAGCTCTGTGCTTACATTCCTCTCAGCATAACCTTGTTCATAATCTTATATTACAGTGTTCCTCTCAGTGTATTTATTGTACCCAAGTGCCATCATCAGTTTTATTTATTATTGTTATATGTATTGCATGTTTTGCCTTTATTTTTGACTTTAGAAAATTATTAGCACTAAACCTGTATTTGTATATTTTGCCCTCTCCTGTAAAAATCCCAAGAAAGGATTGACAGTATCCCAAAATAAAACAAATAAACAAGCAGCTGCAAACTTAAAACAGGCGAGACTTAAAATCTGCACAATGTCTTTTGACGACAGTTACTTTTTCTGCAACGTTGCTGTTAATTTTGACTACTTCAGAAACTTGTCTGAGTAAACTTGCTGAATATAATTACCCTCTGGTATCCTTTCACTATCAGAATACTAGCAACAGAAGGGTTTGATGACTGACAAGGAAAAGCATTTTGTTAACGGAATTTATTTTTGCGAAATTTGATGCAACATTTGTAAAACTGTAAAATCAGCCCAAATTCATATGCTTATGGAAAACTTGAGCAAGTAGGGTGGTATGTACTACGAAAGAAGACATCAACACATTCTACATGCCTTGTGTGGTGTCAGTCTCTTTGCAATCACTCAGTAATTCCTTACAATGCTAAAGGAGATGCCGAAGCTGATATTGCCTGACAGGCATATAATGTTGAGTACTGATCTAGTTAGTTGTACATAATACAAAATTTTGCAGAACTCGCATCACAAATCCAAAGAGAGTGAGAAAATATGCTGCATGGACAGTGCCGTGCATGTTATTCTGTGTTCACATAGTGAGCACACTATGAAGCTTCAGAATATGCCATTCTCGAGTTGCAGTTGAAAAGATTCGTGTCATTTTTCTCAGGCCTGAACCCAGTGTGGAAACAAAACATGAACTGCAGGCACCATGTCATAGCTCTGCTTGCAAGGACAGCAAGCATACTTCTGCTACTACTACTACTTCTGCAAGCTCTGCCATGAAGCAGCAGTTTCTCACTGTCACAAAGGAGCCATAAAGTGCAATTACCAGTCTAGTGGATGGAGCAGTTCAAAGGAGGAAACAATCCTGCTGATTATAACTTTACAATCCCAAGAATTTTCAAACATATGCTCACAGCAAAGCCGTCTATGGTACTTGCTTGCTAAAAGCATAAAGATTATTACCTCCCCCCCCCCCCAAGAAAAGCCTTGTTTGTGGGCATGTCCTAATCAAAATTCAGGAAAGCTACGACATTGTCATTTTCAAATTCCTGAAGTCTTAGGTATTTTTTCCCCAACTCTTATGAACCCTGGCAGTCTATGACAGTGGTGGTCCAGGTGCAAGAATAAAAAAGGTGAAATGGTGGCTTGCCAAGTTAATGACGAAAATGCTTGCTAAATTAATGCCAGAATATAATACTCGACAACTACTACAAGTAAGCTGTAACTCAGCTGGAATGCACTATCACATTTGACTGAACATGCTGCATGACATTTAAACCACCCGCCAGGCTCACACTCAAAAAAGACACTATAGGAAGTGTGCAAAACGTGGAGTGTATATATAATGCATTTCCAGCTTCAAAATTGCTTTCGTTGCATGCAGTTAGCAAAAAGATAGCCTTTGAGATTAACTTCTGTTACATGAAAAGAGCCATCTCTAGGGTGTGGATTTGGACACTTTGCTTAATCCTGGCATAGCACTATCTTTGCCAAATTTAACTGGGGTAGGTACCAATTTTCTCGAGTCATAGTAATGGAAGTAAAAAAATTCAATTTTTCCCCAAATTTTCCATAGCTGACAAATTCGTGGAAAATTCCAGGTTTGGTAAACACCACAATATTCCAAAGTATACGAACAGGAAGCCAAGTAGACATCCTGTTGTCAGCCACTGTTGATGCACAATGGCTTGGCTTTCTTTCCCAAAGGCTAATTAGGAGATCTTCCAGTAATCTACCCAAGAAAGAAACCAAAGCAAACCTACCTGCAAGAGGGGAAGAGTCTCCACATCCTTAGTAAGGTTAAATATTAGCCCCTTGAGTCTGGCATGTGTGCTTGTAGGTGTCAAGTCTCCTTCACATTGCTTGCCTGCATTCACATCAAGAGACAAAGTCCTATTATGCCAAGCTGCATGCACAGTTATGGAAAACTATAATGCCATTAATATACAAAAGAATAGCTAAATTCGCACATTATCTGAACAGTTCGGTTCCTTTCGTATAGCTCCCATAGATTCAGTGCGCCACTGTTAAGCTAAACAGAACTAACATGAAGGGACTTTGGAAACCTGCTTGTCTTTTCAGGAGGCCACTGTACCAGGGTTTAGCGCCGTAAAACAGCACACAACAGTCATTATGAAGGAGATGCCATTAAAACTGTGTAATTATACACAAAAACAAGTCTGCACTCATACTGCTCCACTCCCTAGGTTTTGGGATACAGCTAACTAAAATGCCCAAAGTCTTAGCTTCACATTGCTGAACTAGAAACAAGAACTTTAGGACAAACTTTTTAAATGTGCTGGGCAGAGCAACTCTAGAACAGCTCCTTGCACATTCCTTACACCAGTACAATGTGTCACAATACTAGACAAGAAAAGAGTTTATGTACGTTTAATGTTATCAGCAGTGAAGTGTGGTTTTAGTGTTACCATTCTGCCACAGGTCTAACAATACATCTCAAAAAAAGGAACACTAATGTCTACAAAAATCAGTCCTGAAAACCTATACTAGACAATACTAGACAAGAAACGAGTTTATGTACTTTTAATATTATCAGCAGTGAAGTGTGGGTTTAGTGTTACCATACTTCCACAGGTCTAACACTACATCTCAAAAAAGGAACACTAATGTCTACAAAAATCAGTCCGGAAAACCTATAAGCACTATACCAAGCTCTGCAATAAGCCACAGTATCTTTCACAGTCCCAGCAAATGTTTATGTGCCATCAGCATAAATAGAAATGCAAATTTTAAAAATTTAACAGGAATACATCTTATGCATGACTTTATGAACATGTGGTGTTGTATCTCTCTATATTCAATCCCTGAATGTTCTGCAGTCCCTTAACTGCACTCCAGAGAACAAAGCTTGCATGTGTCATAAGCGCTCACTAACACGGGATCATAACATAGTAGTTCTGTCTGTTCAAACTCGTTTATGTTTGAATTTTTATTCATAGTACCTATAGACACCTACTGGCTTACAATTCATAACTATTTTAATAATCATTGCTACAGCCCACAGTAGTTACTGTCACTAAGGGAAAGTACATGCTTAAAAAACTAAAAGAAGAAAACAACTGAAGAAAGAAAGGCTTTATGCTCACCTTGCAAGGCAATAAGAAGGGCTCGTGTAAATTGAGAAACACCCTCTAGGAGCTTCTCACGGTGATCAGCAAAGGTCTTTTCATCTGTGAGCATCAAGCATGAGCAGCAAGCATAAAAGAATCAGAATACATTATGCAAAAGACAGAAAGGCGGACAAAAAATTAATGGATTGAACTCGCATGCACGCAAAAGAAGGTTAATGCCAGAGCTTAAAAACACTCACAAAGAGGGTGCCTGTAGAGATGACTCACAGAGGCAGAATCTAGAGATTCGCCTAGGAGGCTCTCGATTACAGATTCTACATGTTGCTGAACATCAGACTCTTCTTGTTCTGTTGCTCCCAAGTCAGATCCTTTGTCTGCAGGAGAAGAAAGAAAACACTGCCAGAATATAGATCAACTAAAGATAGATGTCAGAAATGATAATTTCAAATATAGAAATCAACTGTTCAAGTCATGGAATGCTTACTTGCCTACAGGCAGCCAGAAGCCCCCAAGCAATGCTAAAAGTCTGCTTACAAGAAAGCTCTAGAACTGTAATTGTGAAGCTGTTGGAAGCATTAGCACCAACTCATAGGTAATTGCCCATCTTTTTAAACATAATACTGCAAACAAGAAAAGAATGAAGAAAGAAAACAGGCAAACTTATCTTGTTTTAATATTACCATGTACACTCTCTAAAGGCCAACACATTTGTGTCAGTTTCAGGCTACCAACTCATCCTCTACAGAGCCGCCGGCAAGAAGTAAACATTGATTGAATGGAACTCTCATCACACAACATAAAAAAAAAAAATTGTGACAGTTCAGCAATGCCCCACTTCGTGGCAAACATTTATTAGCACAACTTATTTTGTTATGCAACCAAAAGTGAAACATTTTTTTCATTCTTATGTGTTAGAAGCTTTATCAGAAGTTGATATTCTAAAACACAGGGATTATGTAACATATGCAAAAGTAGAGCCCTTG
Organism: Dermacentor variabilis; assembly: GCF_050947875.1. NCBI lineage: Eukaryota > Metazoa > Arthropoda > Arachnida > Ixodida > Ixodidae > Dermacentor > Dermacentor variabilis. The sequence goes on from NC_134569.1 coordinate 37,444,710, forward strand.
GAAATTATCCACCATTATCAGCAATTTGGAAAACAGCAATGCAACTTCTTGCTCATGCCACATAGCATGCAACTCAGGGCAGGACTGCCATGCAATAACGTAAAGCAAACTTGCCTGTTTTCTTTGGACCATAGAGAGAGAGCAGGACCTTGGTGCTTCCAAAATGGTTGAATTTGACCTTCACATTATCGTAAAACCATTCGCAAGACTGTGCACGCAGGCTCCTGAAGGAAACAGTCATTCCACATTTACACAAACTCACTCAAGGAATCTTGAATCAAACATTCGGCAACATGCAAGCAAGGCCAGAACATGCAATGCCAAAGCACAGATCATGTTGGCAATTGATGGCAAGGGAACACAGCATAATGGTCTCCTAAAAACTCCACTGTAAAGATTTATCATGTGTAACAGTAAGTTACATTTAACATTCTTGTCTTCACATTAGCTCAAAGCAAACACCAGCAAGACTTCTTGCAACAGCTTTAAAGTTGAAGCATACAACTGTCTACCTGTGGCACTTTACGCAGTCTTCAGGAATCGCATGCGCCTTCTTTGACATTGCATAGAAGAGCTGGTTGCCACTTGTAGGCGACCTTATTCAATCGTCAAACACAAAAGTAAAGTTTATAAAATTAAATTCTGGGGGGGTTTTTACATGCAAAACAACAAACTGATCTTGACGCATGCCTTAGCAGGGGACTCCAGATTAATTTTGACCAGCTGAGGTTCTTTAACGTGCACCCTATACATGGTACACATGTATTTTTGCACTTTGCCCCCATCGAAATGCAGCCACTGTGGCCGAGATTAGACCCTGTGCCCTCAGGCTTAGTAGCGCAACACCAAATCCTCAACGCCACCACAGTGGATAAACAAAAAACTACAATACAATATCCATGAATATTATACAGTGAGAACTGCAAGTTTAGCTATGATGGATTTCTGAAAGCTGTTGCATATAATAAGTGGATTTCACTGTAGTGCATTGAGCATCCAGGATTCTTCAATATAAAAGCAAGTGTGAAAAAGAAAAGGGGGGGGGGGGTGATAGACAGCAGCTTCTAGCCCATATGCTATAGGAAGAGCTGCCAACAGAAAACATTGCGAAGGATTAAAGGCTTAGGACAGCCACACACTGGGGCTTTTGTAGCAATACTGGAGTTTCAAAATAATCAAGGTCAGAATACTTGAACTCCACAGTTTTTAAGCTTCCAATACAAGGGCCATTTCATCGACCAGTTTTATCTCATTTTTCACTCAGTGGCCCGGGAACATCGAAAACCTTGAGGTATGTGCTGATCTTCCCAAACTTAAGCCATATTCCAATTTAATTCCTCGACATATAGCCTATTTCTCCAATCTTTTCTATTTTCTTTTTCTTTCCACCTAGCCAGCAATGAGCAGAAAGGAGGAGTAAAGTACTGCGGCAGGCCCTTACCTCTGCTGTTCACAGAGGCGACAGTACCATCCACGGTCTCGAGAGTCATATGTGGCACAGTCACGGCACACAAAGAGGCCGCACTCCCGACACACCAGCTTTCGGTTGAAGAGAAGATTGAAAGTTGAGTTACAGTGGGCGCAGCTCTTGCCTCCATCCTTGCAGACCTCTCGATGCGTAGACTCCCGCACATGGCCTTGCAGCTCTTCCTCAAGGCGTCTGTGGCAAGACAGAAGCCAGTCACACTTAGCAACTTCACAAGACAAGAGGTTCACAGCAAGATAGAGTGATCAAGAGTGGCCAAACAATAGATGTAGTAATTGGTTGTTTATTGAAGTAAATAAAATACATAATGAAAGAGGAATGGAAGGAAATTACTGATAACCACGCTGTAACTGTCTAGAAACATCTGCTGACACCTGAATGATGATAAGGTAAGAAAGGGAACTCTGTGTTTGCATATATACAACAGAGCAACCAGGTAAAAGTTCATCCATAGTTAGCTTGTGCAGCAACCTCCTTGAGACAGCTTCTCATCCCCACCCCAGCTTCCTCCCCCATACAATGGCACTGTTAGGTTACAGAGCAGCCAGGTGGTGAGGCTTGAACTCTCGAGGAAATCACACAGTGTTTTGTTAGCTGCCTATTTTGACAAGGGGGCGTGTTCTTATCAGTCACCAGTGTTTGAACAAGTCCCCTTGTTGAAACATTGGTTCCACCAGCATCCCTTGTTCAATAAATGATTTAAAATAAAAATAAAGAAGCACTAGGATATTAAAGTGTTTTGATTGTTGGCGGGCATTATGTTTTTACCCAGAGAACAACCAGCAATGCAGCCTGCATCGCAGCCCAAGAGAGTATGTATAACAAGGCTGTCGTAAAGCACAGCTGGACGCTAACATTAGAAAGACAGCACTGCATACATATACATACATATATACATACATGTTTCTTATGCCTTTCTCTGTTTCAATGGCCGCTGTTCTGTCAGATGACTTCATGCATCACTAGCTAGCACACTTGAATCATTAAAGTTGTAAAACAAAGACCTGAGCATTGCCGAAGTTGCTCTTATTGAATATGTGCACTAGACAAAGCACAGCAAAAGACTTGCAAGGGCATCGCTAGCATGTATCATAAAGCAAGTCATTACCTGTTGTAACCAAACATTAGTTCAGGGGAGAATAATTTGCTAAGCATGGCATGAACAGGCCCAAACCCCTGCACAAACAACTGCACCATATGGTGAAATCAGCACTAGGCCCTTTGTCAGGTAAAGAAAAAAAAAGAGAATGACAAGAAAGGGTGGTCTAGATAAACTGCCAAATGGACTGATTGTCAGAAACAACATACTGTAACAATAGACAAAAGAAGAAATGAAGAGGAATCCCGCATACTTCTATACTTTATGTTCAGCATTAGTTAGCCTGTAGTGTATAAGAACGCAACAAATCTCTAGTCCTCCGAGTGCTGAACATACCAGCTGCATGTGAAGCTGTTTGGAAAGAAAATAAACAAAAACCTTACTTTTTAACGAAATGTTTTTCCATAGCCGGTCGCTAACCATTCAGAAAAAATAAACCCCACACAAACCAGCACTCCACGGCCGTAACACACTCTTGCCATAACACCTGCTCTTGGCCGGGATAGGCTGATTTCCAACGAGCTGTCACTGCTTTTCTAGCTTTTCATTCTGACCCCTCTCTTCACTCCTCTCTCCGCCCTCTAGCCTGTCACTTGTTACTGACAGATCTGCCACACAGGTGCTACGGCTCTTCGTACAGGCAGCTACCTTCCCCTCTCACACCACTCCCCTAATTCGCTGTGTCCTTTCACACTTACATCTTCTGCTCCCAAGAATAAGCATGTCTCAAGCTAATAAGCAGAACCCACACCTGTGACCCAAAGAAAACGCCTACAAAAAACAGCTGCGCAGTTGCATGGATGCTGTCCCTAGACAAACAATTTTGTATGGCACAGGTAGTATGTGCACGCGCAAGACAAGCATCATCAGTTACCTTACAAGCAAGCCACCTATTTTAAAAGCAAAAAAAGGGAATAAGACAAAAGATACCTGAACAAAAGATAAATGAATAAAAGAAAACAAATAAAAGATGGATGAATAAAAGAAAATAACAGATAAATCAAAGATAATTGCTGACTATTAAAAAACCTGAGCATTCAATCACTTAGTAGATATTTTTTTGTGTGTGTTGCTGGCCAACCTCTACAGAGTCCAAAGCTTTTTACAGCACTATGACTTCTAGCATCCCTTACTTTGCAATAAAAGACCAGAGCCCAAGAAAAAACACCTAAAGAAGAAAGCAGATCTAAAACACCATTTTTCCATAAGCAGTGTGTTAAAGCACATGTAGAAAATAGTAAATGCTAAGAAACATACCGCCAGTAAATATTGTAATCATGCTAGTTCGCACGGATTCTTGGATACATACAGTAGAAAACAAACCAGAAGACCCCTCTCTTTCCATCTGCTTTGTGCTGCGTGTAGCAATGGGTATGGCCAGTAGCTGCTTGTGACCTTGTAACTAAGTATCTTCAAGCTCATTTTGTTTGACTGTGCAGCAATGTTATTTTATTGGCAGTATCTAAAATACTAGCAGTCAGTGAATGCGTGCTCGTTCAGATTTGTAAAATAATAACAGTCTCTAATGCTCAAACATATGGGGTCAAACATCAAGAATATCTATTAAAAGTAAATAAGCATGTATGTCCAGATAAGCACACAAGTGCAAAACAAGGCTATTTCTACTATCACCATCAGCAGAAAGTGAAACATGAGGGGAAACAATGCAAAAGTATTTAGTTGATTACATGGGAAAGTGCCCTGTTACTGTCATTTAGCCAACTAAACATGCTGCAGCTCTAAAGCTCTGAATCTAAATATCCTAGTACATCTTAACAACAAACTTCAATGTCTTTGCAATGATTTGAATCAACCTCATGCACACTGGTGAAAATGGAAATGCCAAGGAGGTGTTACAGTAAGTTCTGACTTGTGCAGTCACCTAAAAAACCAATGCAAAAAGTCATAGAAAGTGCTTGCAATGGAAAAATACCCAAGGAAACCTTGAAGAAACTTGGAAGGCAAACCTCCGCAAAAAACTAATATTAATGCATGCACCATATAGTCCACGTGCTCTATAAGTGCTTGCAATGGAAAGATACCGAAGGAAACCTTGAAGGAACTTGGAAGGCAGACCTCTGCACAAAACAAATATTAATGCACCCACCATATAGCCCACATGCTCCATAACCTGCAAGCTGTAAAGCAGCCTACAAAGATAAGCAGGATAGCAACATCTTTCAGAGCATGTGCCATCAAGATAAAACAAAGGCCAGCTCTCGGCAAACATAATATGTTGCCAAGCAGTTTACAAAGCTAGCAATTGGGATGGGAAGCCACCTATAGGGTGTGAAGTAAGCCACAGAACCCTGAAACTTGTATGAAACATTGCTAAATGGCAGCATTTTGTAATGCATCACACTTTTCATCTCAAATATATTTTTCAGGACATCCCAAGAATATCACGAGCATGACCTACTGAACTCCAGACCTGCACAGATCTCCCTGGTCTAGCACGCCTGGTCTAGTTCGCCCTTTTTGCCGCTAGGGACAGAACGCACGAGCAGAGCGGCGCTAGTTATAACCTGTTCACTGTCATCTGCTTCTGCGATCTGTTCAGCGCTCGTGTTGCCATTTCGGCAGGCACAACGCACTTGTATTGGCGGTAAATCAATAAATTCACAAATATACAAAAGAAAAAAGATATTTGTGAATGATTTGCGTTTGAATAGTGAAACTAGAAGAGGAGCAGCGGTGCAAAAAATGTAAGCAACCAGCGTAGGTGGCAACTGCAATGCTAGATTGACGGCCTAAATTTCCCTTTCCTAGCCTCCGTAAGAGACTGGAAAAATTGTTTTAAAATATTCATAGGATAATCTGGCTTTTTTTAGTTGATTACAGATAGCTTAATGTCATAGATGACATTAGGATTTACTGCTGTGTGCCGTAGTAAAAGGCAGATGATCTGGTAAAAGTACAGTAAAAGTATTCACGAGTAAGTCCGCCGCCCCATATGTGCAATAGGTTGATCGATTCTGTTTCAAGGAAAGGTGAGTATATCTTGTTTTTATTGTCGTTGTATGTCTAGCTCAGTAGAAAGCTTGCAAAAGCGATCCAAGTGCTTTAATACGTGCTGCCCTGCAGGCCTTAAATCGTGTCACGGAACTCTTTTCAAACTGTAAAGCTAGCTTTTCTGCGTGGTACGGTGGCAGCAAACAGTGGTGCTTAAGATACGTACGCAGTGAAGCTGTGTGCGTAATTCACTTTTTGAACTCACGACGCATTCATGGACAACTTTTAAGAGTTAAACCGTTCTGTCGCCGAACATTATGGTGGTTTCAAGTTTCTAAAGAGCACAGAAACTAATTTTACAATGTATACAATGAAACTGTTGTGTACTTTACGAACTCTATAAGCAATGTGATTTATAATAATCTGCTTGAAAAGGGTAATAGGAGCGGCTATTTAACGCTCTTTTAGAGAGCAGCGCGGATTACACGCTCTGACATATTTTAGGTTCAGGCAGTCAACTTTTGGAGCCAAGTGACCAATCAAAGCCTTGTAACACCACTGTCACTGTGTTAGCAAAAATCATCAACTAGACAAGCAGTTCGTCACAGCGCAACAGCTGCCGTATTAATTACAATGCTGCACCAGTCAACCATAGAGTAGCAGACAAACAGGTTATAAAAGCGACACCAACGGCCAATGGTTGAACGAGAGTGGGCGCAAGTGGCTCCCATAGAAACCGGATATCTGTGCAGGTCTGGAGTTCCAGTAGGTTGTGATCACGAGCATATCTTTATAGCGATTAGCATTCTTTGCCTACTTCAACCGTTTTGAGCCTATTTATCTATATATCTGTCTAGCCTCTTAAGCTGACACAGAGGCCAAAGTTGTCTACCAGCTGGGGCTACTACACGTGCACTTGTGGTCGTGATGCCGTCATAGTGGTTGCAACGTCGTCATTTGAACTTCACGATTTCACTCTCGTCATACAATAGCATCATCCTTCTGCACCGACCCAGTGATCCCAGTTGTCCAATACCTAGTAGTTGTGATGATTTCATGGTTGTTGCATCGTCGTCATTCCACCTTTGCTATCCCACTCTTCATGCCATCGCCATCATGTCATCGCCATACATTCATCATAAAGTAATCATGTATTCGTTTTCACGCCACTGTTGTGATGATGTTGTGGTCGTTTCATTTTCGTCATCTGACTCTTGTCATGCTGTCGTCATCACGCCATCGTCACTACACAGGCTTCATGATACATTCTTCATCACGCCATTATCATACTGCCATCATGCCATCATCGTCACTGCATTACTGTCATACAGTCATGGCCACGTATTCGTTGTCATAGCATCATTGTGATGTCACAGTCTTTCCATCGGCATCGTAACTTCATCATCAGACTGTCATCATGTAGTCATCATTACACCATCAGCTTCACACAGTTGTCATCATACCATTGTCGTGAAGCCGCCATCTTCATACTGCCTTCATCATTATATCTTAATGAGACTGTTGTCATTCATTCGTGAATATGCTGCTGTTGTCATTAAGTCGTAGTCATTGCGTCGTCGTCAAACAGTTGATACATGTATCTCGTATATGACGTCATATCGTAGTCGTCATGCCATTGTAGTTGTGTTATCGACGTCACTCTAGCTTCGTCATGCACATCTCGTCATGCCACCGTCGTCACACCATTGTCATCATAAAAGCTTCATTGTACAGCCATCGCCACACCACTGTCGTAATGCATGCATCATCATCCCATTGTCCTCGTACCACTGCCGTGCCATTGTCGCCTTTGGGTAGTCATCACACAGTTGTCATGCATTCGTCATCATACTGCCGTCATGTTGCCGCCATGGTCCCCCCCCCCCCATTCCACTGTCATCAATCTAACTTCGACATCCGACTATTGTCATACCATCATCGTCTTGCCATTGTGATCACATGGTCGTTGCGATACCATTGTTGTCATGCTGTCATTTTGCCATTACCATTACTTCATTAATGTCATCTCATTGTCTTCATGCCTTCGTCATCATACCACCTCCGTCAATCCATTGGCATCATTCCTTTTTGTCGTTATACTGTAATCATGCTGCCATAATTCAATCATAGTTATGGCATCGTTGTCTTGCCATCGTCATCAGACAGTAGCTATCACGCATCAGTTGTGCTACCATTTTCATGCCATCGTGCTTGTATCATTGTCTTCATTCCAGCTATTGCCGTCATGCCGTCGTAATCATACTGCCTTTGTTTTTCCGTCAACATCATTTCTTCTTTATCATTCTATCACCGTCACTGCATCAGCATCATGAAGTCGTTATTATAACTCGGTCCTCATAGGTGACCTTGGCAGGTGAGTACCACAGGAGAGGGTACCACAGGACACCAGAATGCGTTGGATATAGTCGAACCAATGGAAGCCTCAGAATGAATACTACAGATGTTAAATAAATGACTTTTGTTAGGTCCAAAAATTTGTTAATTTTTTCGGTCCCAAAAGTGTGTACTTTGCAATTGTATACGTTACTTATGTTAAAAAAACTTTCAGAATGCCAAGTGCATTACCGTCAACAGTCCCCCCCATCACGAGATTAGTTCTGCCGTAATTTTTTTGCTAAATTGCATACAAGCAATGCCTTCGATAGTGTGTACATATGTGTACAGATCATTCACAGTCAAATTTTTTTAAAAGCCATTCAAATTAAATATTACCACTTTCAGCATGACTTGCGCACCCAAGGTGGAAAGCCTGGTGTAACAACGCTGGTCTAGATAAGCAGCGATGCATAGTTGAGAAATAATGTTGACCAGCTGGGACAACAGTGAAGATGTTGCACTAAAGTCTCAGGCTTTCAGCTTCTGTACAAGAGAAGTGTTAACCGATGTATTCAAATTACAGACGAGCCTTATCATGTCTTCTTCTGATGTATCCACTACACCTTCACAACAGCACTGACCTTACAAGTTTTCCTTAGCTGCACTGTGCCATCAGTGAACGACAGCGCGTCAACAGTAGAGCTTCACAGAATGAAAGGAACGCATCTGAACTAAGGAAAGAGAAAAAGGAATGGTCATATATTACAGAGGCAGTCAGAATGCCTCTAGGTAAAAAAATATTTCAAGGACAAAACACAAGCGACAGTAATCTGTTAAATGAAGTTGATGCTTACTGGGACATTAAGTTACAAAGACTCATGAGCCATGTGTGCAGAGGTTACAAGAAAGTAATTTAGCAATCAGGAAGAGCATCGTTCATTTAAAGAGTGCAACACCCTCTCGTTTGTAGGCTCCACTCAAATTATAAGCTGCACAGATCTCAGTGATTGCAAGAATAACTCTTCTGAAACTTGCTAGAGAGCCCAAAAAAATAATTTATAGCTTCTGCCAGTGTTCCTTACTGGTCTGTGAATCCTCTTTGAACAGGCCACTCTAGAACAGCGAAGCACATGCAATAAGGAAGCGAGCAGTACCATAGTACAAATGCAGACAATCAAGAAGGTCATTCGAGAAACGCTAGACTAAGAGTGCACAACCTCAATTACGAGATGCGCCAATATAATCTTGTGCTCAATACATCAGCAATCAACTATTATCGGTGCACTCGAGGAAACGACCTTGAGCGAAGGATGGTGGTTCACAAGGAAAAGCAAACGGTTGTGGCCTGCCTTCACGGTCATTGCCAATATAGGCTGCAGACTATTAGTGATAAGGATATGTAACAACGAGGAAAGAAATGTAGTGCAAGATGTGACCCCCATAAGAAGGAAAGTCATACTGTGTTAGAAATGCAAAGGCACCAACTGCTGAAGATGAGAGCCATGTTTGGAGTGTAACCGCAGCTTTTAGTTTCATGTCTTGATCTTTTAAAGAGTCGTCGTCCTTTCCTCACAGGAATGTTTGTATGGTGCAGTACCGCACAGCATATAGAGAGTAACAGCCCCTACTTAGCTTTTTAACCTAGTTTCAATATAAATAACTTATTGATTTGAAAACCTGGAAGCCAACTATAAAGCTTAAAATTACGTTTGGGTAGCTTTATAAAGTCAAATCTTTAATTTAAAGAGTCCCTGAAACACTTTTCCAACTAATCACAGAATGGCCTCATTATTGAAGTACATCATCCCACGAATCTCTTGCCATGAAAATTTTTTGAATCCTTCAACTATAAGTGGATTTTTTGCACCGATGCCCGGTTTTCTCTCTCTTTCGCCTCTGCCAGCGCACTGGAAGCTACACAGCGGAGAAACCAAGAGGGCAATGCCCCGGCCAAAAGTTGAGTGTCGTTGCGGCGAAAGAGCTTGTAGCATTGTAGCAGCACCCTGTGGCGGCCATGGTACACTAGGCTATGCAGCACATCACTGCCATCTCAGAGGCCACATGCAGCAGATGCAGTTACGTGCATGCAAAGATGAAATTACTTTTCTCTCCTTTTGAGGTCGCAGACATGTATATTTTTCATTTATTTAACTAAAAATTTGCAATTTTGTGTTAGTGAGAATGTTCTCACGATCACGAAATCAGCCAAAAGCATTAGTCTGCCAACTGTTTTTCATCAGCTTTCTACGACGACATTGCGGATGCAAGAGCAAGCGTCTTTTCACTGCTTTTGATACGAGATCTTAAGTTCCCTGTTGCATGCAGTGCAATAATATTTCGTGCACATGTTCATAGGGGCCTCGTTAATAGATTGGCAACACTTTTGTTACAATGTTCAAAAAGTGTTTCAGGGCCCCTTTCACAGTAGTAGTGGTGACAGTGCAACCTATCATACACAAAACTAAGCCACTGCAACTTGGCATATTATGAAGGCTTGTTCGTAAGGAAAAATTTTTTGTTCTTGGGACACTGCTCACTTGCAAATTATTTCCATTCTTCATACCAAGTCTTCTTCTATACACGGATGAACATGATTAAGCAGGTTTCATAGATTTATTGCACCATTCTAAATTTTAACACAAAGCTACCACAGAAAAGAAACAATCACTACCAGCTGCAAATTAAAGTTAACCCGCCCTTTTTTTTTTTTTTTACCTGAGCGGCGCCTCTACAAGTTGCCATTCTAGCAGGAGCAACCATATTGAGAAAATGCTTTTATAAACAAGACCTGCCAGAAATTGGTTAGTTTCAGGGCTGAAAACTGCTTTTGTAACCCGGAGTACATAAAGCTAGAGTAAGCATTAAACACCATGAAGATGATACAAGAAAGTATGCATAAATACGCCACTTAGGACTGTAGGCAGCAATACATCAAAGGAATGTATACAGAAGAGTAAATGTTTAGTCAGATCTCTTTTAAATAGTCATATGACATGAATCCACCATACTTTTAAAAAATTGTGGGGTTTTCCATGTCCAAACCACAATCTGATTATGAGGCACGCCGTAGTGGGGGACGCCGGATTAATTTTGACCACCTGAAGTTCTTTAACATGCACCTAAATCTAAGTACACGGGTGTTTTTGCATTTCGCCCCCATCGTAATGTGGCCACCATGGCCGGAATTAGATCACTACGTCATGTTTTGCAGCGCAACACAACAGCCACTAAGCAACCACAGCGGTTTCACCATTCTTCCTGCAAACAAATAATACCATCGGAGGGGGGGTGGGGCATTTTATAAATCAGGGCTTTATGTGACAGAGGGAGAGAGAGAGAAGGGAGGAAGGAAAGGCAGGGAGCCGGAACCACAATATGATTACGATGCCCGCCGTAGTGGGGGACTCCGCATTAATTTTGACTACCTAGGGTTCTTTGAAGGACCACTAAAGGCAAATATTAAGTCAACGTGGGGTGTTCAAATATCGCTCCATAAACCTCGCAGCGCTTGTTTCGTGCGAACAAGAGAATTCCTTTCAGAGAAAATCACGTCTGGAGGGTGCGCGTAACCTTTAGCGCAATTGAAATCGCCCACCGCCGGGCGGGGGTGGCGACGTCGCATACGCCATCACTGCCCTTTACTGCCGTCGGTGAGTAAAACGACGCCACAGACAGCGCTACGGTGTTTTGCGCAAAACGCACACGCGGCAATGGAGGAAACGCTTTGAAGCGCTGGATTCGCCGCTGCAGCTGCTTTCGGTCAAGTGGCGTGGGCCGTTCACGTATAGGTCGGGCACCTCGCGACGTCACATGGAGGTGCAATTCTCTGCTACTTGCAGTTCGTACGATCATTGCGAGCCAGCAAAACCAGCGCAGGACTACGCGATAAGGGAACTAATGAAACGCGAAAGGGCGGACTGCGCAGGGTTGAGCGAAAACGAAACCGTTCGACCGCCCGCGTCGTGGTCAAGGGTAACGTCAAGGAATTATATTTCTAAACATCGAATAGAACCGAATAAACAGCATTTTCTTCAGTCTTATAATGCAATGCAATTATCTTTTTATTAGGAAAGGTTGATTATTAGTGACAGATTATAACGAGTGCCCACGTCACCGGGCTATAGTACTGGAATGCATCCCCGGTGAGGCGCAAACCGTGTCCTGTATTTGCTTCGATTTCCTTATTAAAACTCTGTTCGCGATAACATTGACGCCTTAGACGTTCTTGTGCATCGATGAATAAATTTAGCATGACTTAACAGCTGCCTTTGGTGTCTCTTTAAGGTGCACCCATGCGCGGGCATTCTTGCATTTTACCACCATCAAAATGTGACCGCCGCAGCGGGATTTGATCCCACGCCCTTCGCCTTTACAGCTCAACGCCATAGCCTTTACACCACCACGGTGGGTGTCCTAAAGACAAAAACGGCGACCTGTAAGTTTTCATAACACATTCCGTTTGATTGGTTCAGCTGACCGCCACCCGAACGCCGCTTCCCAGCTACAACGGTCTGTGCATGAGCTTGCGATGTGCCCGCAACCAAGGTTGATTCACGGGGTTTAACGTCCCAAATCACGAGGGCGCCGATGTGGAGGGTTCCGAATTCATTCTGACCACCTGGAGTTCTTTGACGTGCACCCAAGTCTAGTACACGAGCCTTTTCTCATTTTGGCACCCGCCGCGACCGGGATCCAAACCCGCAACCTCGAAGAACTGTGCCACCGCGGCGGGTCAAGCAACAAAATGATCACTGCAAGAAGGCGGCTGGTCAAAGCAGCGCATCGCGACGCTCTCGACTTTCTACCAACTCGGTGCTTCAGAGCGGGAAACAGTCATTGCGACGACTGCTACAGGACGTATCTGACAGCGCCGGCGAAAAGACAAAAAAATAATAACAATAATAATAATAATAAAAGGAGAAAGAAAGCGGGCAGCCGGCGCTGCACGAAGCGCGAACAAAAAGACATCTCGCCACCACCAAGGCTCGTCACGGCGCGAGACACGTGGAAACGACGTTTCGCAGGGCAAGGAAAAAAAAAAAAAAAGAAAGATCAAACCAAAAGCCAAAGAAACAAAGATATGTAGGAAGGCAAAGAAAGCGAAAGGTGCATGGTGGGGGAAGTTTGCGCGTAGTACAGCGGTAAAGGGGAAAAAACGAAACGGCGGCAACAGGGGCAGATCTCGACGGCGGCGTCGACCCGCACCGGTAGCAAAGTGCCTGCTGCGCAAACGCACGGCAGCGTTCCTTCCACTACACGCGCATTAAATTTTTTTCCGTCCTTCCTTCCTCTCTCTCTTTTGACTTTATTCATTCTGCACGGCTCGCGCGATGCTCGCCGCTAGCGCTTCGCTTCACGAGTTACCCGAAGCGTGAAGAGATGCAGTAGTTCTGACAGGAATGTCACACTGATCTGACCACGCAGCACCCGCGAAGCGCAGTGCCCGAACGTGTTACAATAAGTTAACGGCGAAGTGATCGCGTTCGCCGATTCAAACGCGTGCCAGGAATTTAGAAGCTCCAGCCGAATGGAAAATGGGCCATCGCCAGAGAAGCTCTTGACACTCGCGTGTGGGCGGCAGAACGCGCGAGAAAATATACGATGGCGTGGCGTACCTTCGAAGACCTGGAGCAGCAGACAACGGCGAAAACTATTTGAAGAAATAAATTCTTGCTAGGCTCATTGGTGAATCATTATACATTACACTCACGAGGTGCGAACTGACACACTCGCACGTTATTGACTGGCTTCAACGACCCAATGTAACACCGGATCTACGAAAGCGGCCTTACAACGGAGGGCTCCGCATTTATTTCGACCACCCGGGGCTCTTTAGCGCGCGCACAAAACCGCAGTACATGCGTGCATCTGCACCCAACCCTCATCCGAATAAGGCCGTTGCGGTCGGCAATTCGACCTGCGACTTTCTTCTCGACATCAGAACGCCGAAGCCACTCAGCTAATATGCCAGAGAACAGCCTAACAATACCGCGGAAGGCGAGAAACACGCAAATACAGACATCATGAAGTTGTACAATATCTACAACAACAGACAGCGCCTCGCGGAATGCGTAGTATAATATGATTCCCAAGAAAGGGAGAGGCCAGTGACAGATACTTTCGAGATTGTATAGGAACTATCGCGCACTTCTCTCGCAAGTAAAATTGATGGTGATCAAACAGACAAATTTAGTATGGAAGTAAACTTTGATACTTAAGTTGTCTCGAATTGCCAGGCCTGGCGTCATCGAAATAATCGTGATATAACGACGGAGAGCAAAATTTGCTGACGTCGCGTAGCAATAACCCTAGATACGATGGTGTTGCTCATTTAAAAAATAATAATAACCAAAGAGCGCCGCGCGCGGGTATGACTGCGTTTGAGTGTGGCAACCACACTACAGCGATTAGAGGAACGAAGCGAGCCAAAATAGTGAGGTCATGGCTCAGGCACCCTCTGGGTACCGAGATTGGTTCGTACAAAAGAAGTATTAGAGTTAATTACTTAGGACGCTCTGGCGCTTGCTAGTATTTTTTCAGAAATCTGCGAAGATTTAGACCTTTATTTAACTAAAAAGACTAAAGGAATAGAAAGAAATCGAATCATGTCACGTCAGCTTACTCCTTTAGTGGGCAGGGAAGAGGCAGGTTCCTCTAGCCTACAATAGAGAGGTAAGGGGACAGAAAGTAGGTTTACAAGCGACAGTAGGAACAGCACGGAGCAACGTATACCTTCACGGGTCAAAGAGAGAGGCAAAACGTCCGCTAGAGTGCTTAAGGACACTTTATCGCTAGTTTACTATATTTATTCCCCTTAAAGTAAATATACGCCAGTGCCGCACACGAATTCAAGTATAATGTGCGGATTTCCTCTGCAAGCGCGCGTATCTCCTGCCAAGGTATCCAAAACGTTGTCATTATAGCCAGCAGCAAAGCCCTCGACAACCAAGCAAACAATAGCTGCATACCACCCCCGCGCGTAGGCGGGTGATATTAAATCAAAAATGCGTCAGTATGGATACGTCAGAGAAGGCGATATGCCTTTAATGAATCCTACAGCGAGATCCGCGAGTGGCAGGCGCTTTTCAATGTGGCTAATGTCAAGGCGCGATACTCCCGTGGTGTGGCGCCAGTATTCCGTCAAAAGAGGAGCACGTTGACGGCGTTCATTGTCAGGAGCTCCGATAACACCACCGACACCACGTAATCCACTGTTAGTGCTACCCTTGATGTCTCACTGAAGGGCACAAGTCGATTCGCGTGAAAATCGCAGTACATGCAAAGCTAAAAGGATATCCCAGATGTCGCGATACGCCCGGCGGACAATGGAAGGAAGCAACACAGCTGATTTCGAAAGCAGTCAGTGTTCCACGTAGAGACACGGGACACCCGCGACGAACCAAAGTTGGGCTACGGGAAGAGTCACGTGTATCCCCAGACTGTCCCAAAGCTATTGGAAAATCAGCAGCCTGTGTCCCGGAGTGTTTATTCTGAGTGTCACCGTTGTAGAGTTCACCATCCCATCTGTCCTGATTAGGTTGGCGAGCGGTTGCATGCTCACAGACTCAAACAAAAGAATGCGACTGTGTCCAGAGTAGCACACCAGGACACAGCCCCCGTAACGGAGTGATAACCTGGGGCCGGAAAGGGACCGGCGCAGTACATGCCGGCGACGATGTCAAGGTTAAAGGAAAGGAAAACAAAAGGAGAAGCAACAGAGGCGGCATTCATTTGCGGCACGTATCGGGAAAAGCGGCGCGAATAACGATTCCCTGTCGATTACGGGCCAAGCTAATGACGACACGCAGCAGCGCCGAACTCGTCGAGCGGCGCACAAACACACGCTCGCGCGCGCGGCACAAAACGCGGATGCAAATAATCTCCTGCGGGAAGAGGACGCCCGGCGACGGGGACGCGCGGCTCGAGCGCATCGCTGATGTCGACCTCGGCAATCGGAACTCGCCCGAGGGCACACCAGGCGCACCGACAACCGGGAGGGGAGGGGGGGCGTGATGCACGCCGCCGAGATTTATGAAATGCGCCCACCTCCCCACAGCAACCACTGCTGCTTGTTGCTTCCCGCGTTGGGTCAACGCGGCGCTCGCCGCCCCACGATCGAACGCAGGTCGTGCCGGCGCGTCGAGCTCGGGCAAAATAAAGACACCACACATCTGGTACGGAACAGAAAGAGGAACGCAGAACCTACTTGCCGCGGTTGGCGCTCGCTTGCGTAACCGGACGCGGCGGAGCATGACGGCATGTTATAACATGCCACCGCACGCACGCGCACACAGATGCACAAATCAGGCATGCTATCCAGTCCGCACGCGAGCAAGCAAGCAGACGCAGTCTCATGCGAATGTGTAACGGTGCTGAAGCGACACAAATAAGCAACTTCCTCCCGCACCGGCATACACGCGCGCACACACACACACACACACACACACACACACACACACACACACACACACACACACACACACACACACACACAAACACACACACCTCTCTCGTGGGAAAAGCAAACTCCACGGGTGAAAGCGTTGCGATAAGCCGAGGCAAATAAATATATGTGGCACCACGCACCTAGAGGAAAGAGGAGGGTGCGACGGAAGGTGAAATCCCCCCTTACGAAGTTTACGCTCGCTTCGCTCTGAAGGCGCGCGCTCTGCGACACCTTTGCAAGCAAGGCGTTTCAGCGACCACAAGAAAGAAAGAAATCATGCGTTTATGCTCAGAGACGCGGGAAAAATTGAAGGAGTAAGTTCTCTTTAAGCCAACCGGTGCTGCAATATACAGGAGGAAGCTGCGAAACGACGGAAACTTTCCGCAACAGACAGGCACATCGTGCGCGAGGCGTGCGGACGACCGGGTCTACCGCGACAATTTCTCTTTACAATACATTTGGGCTTGCAGGATAGAGTTATATGGCATGAGATTTTTTTTTTTTTCAGGAAAAAGAAACTTGCCGCAGATGTCATACTCGGTGAAAAGATGCGGCTGCCGGTTCGAGACAACAACGGCATAGCTTGCGTGACCGCTTCAAACAGGAGCGTTTTGGACAATTCAACGACCTTTAAAAAGTCCATGCATGTCAGCGGACCACTAGCGACTTACGAAATCATAGTAGAGTGAGAACACACGGTAAATTTTCAATACAACGCCTGCTTAATTGATAAGGGGCATCGGAATGGCGGTGGGGGGGAGGTAAAGCAAGGCGCTACAGAGCGGTCGCGCGTTGTGGCTAATACTGAGCGCGAGAGACAGTACGTTGAAGAAAGGTTAGTCTACGGGCTTTCATGTCCAATTCAAGTTGTAATACCGGTGCCAAAAAAATTATAGGTTGTCCCCTCTAAGGCTCTACCGCCGTCCCATATTCAAAACCTCCCAAGACCAAACTACGTGCTGACAACGAACCATACAACCAAACGTTGCAACATTTGCAATATATGCCGCTGGGACAGGACCACTATGCTACAGCCCTACTGAATGGCCAGAGCTACAAAGATGCGAGGGACAAGTCAGACTCTTCCCCGTCGGCAGATCAGAGCGCGCCAGCTGATGCGATACGGGTGTCCGACCAAAGAACCCAGAAACAGCGCTTGAAAGCACGCAACGTCCTGCAAACTTTTGGAGAGAACTGTCCAGACAGCAAAAACAAGAAGCGTGATCGCAGTGTCATACGACAAGGAACACACGTTAGTACGCGACTCCTGCTTCGCGGCATCGGCACGTAAACGGTTGAACCCCATGCCGTGAGCATGCCGATTCGTAAGGCATCCTGAACCACGCGTGTGCGCGTATACCTCGCCGATAACGCGGGTAGCCCTTAGAGCTTATTTTCATCACCCAGTTAGTATGCAAGCACTGACCGCAGATCAGATCATACACGTAAAGGCCCGCACAATAGTGGCTACATATGTCTGCTTATCGCACCGTATTGGCTATATTCATAGAACCGCCAAAACGGGGAAGCAAATGTGAAATGACATATTACGTTCGTTAAACGTTACGCACACTATATCAGGTGTGTTATTTATGTAAACTGATGTGCTAAATGCATCATATGACAGGTGGCAAAATTCTTTCACGCCAACTGCATTAAATTAAGAGGTTGACATTACTCGCACGACAAATCGCTGTGCACATGTGATGCGAGCACATTAGCAAAGTCTCACGAAATAACTTTTTCATTATTCACCTTAGGGTACTTGACTCAGAAATGAGTTTTTTTTTTTTTTTTCTCCTGGTGCTGACACGGGTTCACTGGAACATCAATGTACCTTTATCACAGATTCGGAAACACTTTTTTTCGAAATGGGTGCCAATCACAGTATTTCTGATAAATAGATAAAGCTTCCCTACAGCCCGGCGCAGCTCGAATTCCGAATTCGGTATATATATATGTCTTAAAGTAAATATTTAACAAGTGAATTGGTAGAACTTTGTTAATTCACTAACATCACACTGCGATTCGTTCTGCAAGTAACTTTCGCCTTTGAAAGTAATCCAGTTGGTGTGACATAATTATGCGATTTGCTATATATCTTTAATGAACCAATTTTCATTAAAAGAAATCGCGTAGAATAAGAACACCTACGGGGTGACAGAGCAAATGAGATTAATGTACAAGTATACACTCTCGCCCAAACGGAATGCATTGGACATGCCCATACTGAAATTCAGTAGGCACGTCTAAAAATACCAAGGTGACAAGCTCTAGGATTAATTTTTCCAACCCTGGCCCGCGTCAGAGGCTCGAGGTATTTTCGAAACGGGAGCTGTGATGTAATCAAATAAAATCCTGCAGGAAACAATTACAAATTTAACTGTGCTGCTTGCGACTATGTCATACTTGAAGTTTGGACGGCATTAAAGAGCATATATTTAAAAGCGCGAAAATTAATCAATAAACATGGCCCATAGTTATGCCACCGGCTCTCACATGTACGTTAATTTATCACGTAAGATCACAGAGATAACAGCTCACTGTCTTAAGAGCATGCAATAAATGCTGCGTCACAACGACAATCACCATTTGCATCAAGACATATTCAGCCTAGCATGTCGTGCCAACTGCAATTCTTTCCGCACGCTCAATGATGCGTCAAACCATCATGTCAAACCAACTAGCCCAACAGCTTACTATTCTGACTTGTGAGCCTTCGATGACAACGTAGAAGAATAAAAAATTAATGACGGCTGGAACAATGGTCCTTAAGAATCTATTATCATCTTAACAATGTTATCTTACTCTCAATTAAGCAATGATATTTGCGAAAGAAGTGCGAAAGACCAGAACAACCTGGAAGGACTTCATGTTCTGGAGCTCCGAACGAACAAATGGAGCCCATTTGCCGGAAAAGGAATATTAGGCTCCAGCTTAGCATTCACAGCTTCACGGTATGCCACCGGTGAGTGAGCATGCGCGTTGCATTAACCAAAATGCACCACCGTTCGACGCAACCTGTCACGGTCTATCGATGGTTTCACCGACCATTTATTTCCCCAAACCACCGGCCGACCCAACTGCTATCTCGGCGCAGGCTAGCGAAACCCAAATAAATAAAGCGATAAACTAAACAGAAAATAAATAACACTGCTTCCGTCACCTGCACAAACAAATGCCCAAAGCGTTTCCACAACAGCGTTATTCATTGCGCCACGTGCCCGCGCTCCCATCTACTGGCTAGCTGCTCACCGGGTGCTCTTGGCATCGGCATCCTTGAGCACGACCAAGAAGGCGGAGGTCCAGCGAAGGGTCAAGTTGATCAGCGACGTCCAGCGGCAGACCAGCAACCAGAGAAAACCGGTGCCGGCGCGCAGCCACACGCGAGGACTGGCCAGCATTGCCACCCACGTAATCCACGAGCGGCCGCATACTTCGGATGCCTTGGAGCTGCTCTTCGAGACCCGCCGCAGCGACGACGGCTTTTCGGGCGAAGACGTCAGCGAGGAAGGCGTGTCGCCGGCGGACCGCTGCCCTTCGGCTAGAAGACGGGCGCGCCGCAGCGGCCAGCCGAGCAGCGACGCCAGCACGAACTTGAACGCGCCCCAAAGGCCCCACCCGAGGTCCCAGAGCCGGATGCTGTTCTGCTTCTGGCGCTGATGGGACGGCCGCCGACGACGATGGGTGCGAGACACTTCCATGTTCTACTGCACACAGCTGCGAGGAGCATAAGACCTACAACACCGGGAGAGGCGAGTACTGCGGGAGAAGAATAAGACGGCGGCGTCGACAGGCATTCTCCTTCGCGTCGAGTGCTGCGCGGCGCTCCAGGGACGCGGGCGTGCCTCGAGCGTGGCGCTCCTGTTTACACGCTCCTCTTGAACCGATAACGAAAAGCGCGCGCGCGCGCGCAAGCGGCGGCGGCGGCGGCGGCGAAGACACCGCGCCAGAAACCACCACCACGACGACGACCGGCGAGACCGAAAGCGAAGTCTTCTCGTGCCTCCGGGTTGGGTCCTCCTCTCTCGCGCACCTCTAGTCCAACCACGGACAGACGCCACCACCACCACGGCAGCGCTATTTCCCTTCTCGGCTTCCCTGTCTGTTGCTGTTCTTTTGCGTCGTCGCCAGTGTGCTGTGGCACTTCTTTTTTTTTTTTCTTGCTTTCCTTCCCCGTCTCTGTATTTATTGTCCCGCGGGCCGGCGAGGAGCCGCTGAACCGACTAAACCTCTTCTTTTACTTCGTTTTCTCTTCTCCACAACCGCGGGCGGAGAGGTGGGCCGGGAGGTGCACCTCGCTCGCTCGCCGATGTGAAGGTCGAACGTCGGTCGGAGAAGAGGAGCGTCGCGCGAGGGGCTGGCCTCTGGCTGCTCCGCACACCGCGCACGATCGCCGCCGCGGGGGCCTTTCCAACCCCCCCCCCCCTTCCACTCTTCGCACGCACTCTCGAGAGCGCGACCGGCGCACGTGCGCAATGCCACACCACTAGCAGCGGAGAAGAGGGAGGTCCCGGGGAAGTTTTCCTCATCTCGTTCTTTAATGTCGTTGTCGTCGGCCGGCAGACAGGTAGGCCGACTGGCGTCGTCGTGACGCGCGGGGCCCACTGGCTGCAGCTCTGTGGCCGCTTCGGCAGCGTAGTAGTGGCGTCAGGGAAGAGCTGACGGGCGGCTACGCGGCGTCGGCGCTCGTGCCGCCGCCACCGAGGCAATTACACCGCAGTGCGGCTACCACCCTTTTGTCGTCGCCCGGTTACCCACAGAGAAGTTCGCGGAGGGAGGAAGGAGGGCTCCGCACCCTCGCCCTGCCGCCTCCGCCGTTGATGAAGTGCGTTTTTCGAGGAAAACGGGCACGCGAGCAGCGGAGCAAACAAAGGAAAAGCAGAACCTATACCCCTCTCACACACCCTTTCACCAGCATATTCGCTTATCAACCCTGGGAAAGTGTGTGTGTGTGTGTGTGTGTGTGTGTGTGTGTGTGTGTGTGTGTGTGTGTGTGTGTGTGTGTGTGTGTGTGTGTGTGTGTAAGAGAGAGAGAGAGAGAGAGAGAGAGATGAAACTCGCACTCGTTTCTATCCCCCCCCCCCCTTTCAGTTTCGTGCTCGCGCTTTTTTTTTCTGTTTATGTAACGTCTTCCACGTAATGCGGCACCACTTTCAAAACGGCTTTTGTATATAAAAAAGACACGCCTCGTTGCCTCCTCCGCGTCAGCGAAAAGCGCCCCGAGAAACACTATTCGAAATTTGCTGGTGCTTAAACGCAGCAGGTGCTGCTTTCGGGTTAGTTCGTTAGGTTAAATAATGAAAACAGAAAAAGACGCGGCTGACTCCCTTCACTCGTCGCTATTTTCCACTTGGCAGCATCTTTAGATGCTACCTCGATTTTCTCGCTGTAGGTACTTCCGTCCCTCGTTTATGTAGAAAACGTTCGATGCTCGTTAAGGATTGCCAAGCGAAATCACGGTATTACCTAAGCAATTATTTTCTTCATATTCATGACGGCCACTCCTACGCAGCTATACCTTCAGCGTAATCACGAATGATCACGTCACTATAACGCATTCCAGCAAGTTAACGCGCGTAAAGTACTTACAGAACGTCGGCGGGAATGCGACGAAGTATTATAAACCACCTCTCAGCGCCTGTGCGAAGCGAGCTTTTACCCTTTTGTCCTACTACTCCAGTACACCATGCGGTAAGCAGTGCATCTAATGCAAAAAAAAATAAAGGTACAGCTAAGTAGTGGCCAAGTGCGATTCGTCGCCGGTACCCTTTGATTCACCTCTTCCTAGGTGATACCAGAGTCCTTCCATGGACTCTGGTGATACCGAGACCACACACCTCCTCCCAACGAGCAGGAACGCGTTGCTCCGCCAGGACGGTCTCTACCCGAAGCTCAAAACAACCGCGTCTGTACTTCGGTGCGCCAAGCTTTCGAACGTGCTCGAGCACTCGCAGACTTGGTAGTTTCCCGAGGCAATGCCCGTCGATAGCGACGACCGTCAACGCCGTTTGTTTCCGCACGGAATTCTAATGTTATCGCCGGACCGTCGAGGACGATAACGATGGCTTGACGTTCGGCTCGCACCTTTATTTGAACGCGCGCCCAAAAGGTTGCAGGAGCAGGCAAAACAAGAGAGCCGTAACCACCCAAGAGGCACCGCCATCTCGGCGTTACCACCGTGCAGGGGGAGAGATAAGGGTGAAAACACCGGGCGGATATTGCGAGCTCCCTTTCTGGCCAACAGGTCAACCTCCTTATCTCGACGCGCTTCGCGACTGGACAGGCAAGAATCAGCCGCGCGGCCCATAACTTACTTGCCCGTGTGCGATCACTGTCAAACCTGGACGGACGCGAAGGATGGACGTCGGCCTCACCGGGGCCGTCGGCTGACACACTTGACCGGGATGTTGCTAACGTCTGCCCGGAAATCGAACGTCCTTGTCCAGGCGCACATGAAACCGTTTAAAAGAGGACGAACAGAGCGAAACGCGGGCGCAAGAGAGTTCGCAAGCAAAATAGCATGCCGTCCGAGGCGGGTTAAGAGGAAGCTTCAGCTCAGGTGCTCCTATCTAAATACATGTAAAAGGAGAACACGTTTTTCTCTGCAACCACTGCACCAAATTTGACAAGGTTTGTTGCATTTAAAAGAAAAACTTAAAATCTAGTGACTGTTGGTTTCAAATTTTTTTATTTAGGTCGTCAGTTTCTTTATAAAGAATTGGCAAAAATCCCAAATTTTCAGAAAACGTAACTATCAAGTTCGAAACTCTAACTCAGCAACGAAAAATGATATCACAAATATGTGAATTGCCTCTAATGGTACACCTAAAAAACTGATATGTTACGCATAATTCTAAAAAAAAATTGAGTAATGGAAATAAAGGTTTTTTACAGAACCCTTGTACACAACGTAACGTATGATAAGATAAGATAACGCACGTAAGATATAAATTCACATATCGAATTTGTCCGCTTTGAATGATCTAACGGATGCCGTTTGCAGAACCGCGATATCTGTTCTTGATGCAGAGCTACTAATTTGTAAACTTCGCGCTTTCATTTTCTTTTTCGAACTTTCAGATTTTTGAATATTCCTTTTCACAAAAATCAGGCCCTGAATCGAAATTCCGAGTCCAACAGTGACTAGAATTGAACATTCTCTCTCAAATGCAACAAATTTAATTAAAACCGGTCCAGAGGCTATCTCAGAAAAACGTTTCTGCGTTTTACCTGTGTTTGAATAGGCCGCGTCGGAGTTGGGCCCGAGCTAAAGCTTCCTCTTAACCACGACACGCACCGTCTTCTTTCTTTGTTTGTTTTTATCCTTAGAAATACGCCGGACCCAGAAATGGTATAGGTTGTTACTCTTGCACGACGTACGTCGTGCAAAACGCGAACGAGTTGCGGCATTTCCGCTTTAGTCAATTCGTGTGACGTCGGCATAATTTAGGTTTGTACGCGTAGCGTGAGGTCTATGTACCACCTTTGTCGACTGGGTAAATGGCGGTGAGGGGTCGTGCTCCGGAGTTACGACTTTCGAAAGACTTCCTACGCAGTTTTTTTTTTTTTTTTTTACCTTTAGTTTGTCCACGGTGGTAGTCTCAAGATGGTCGGATCGGAGCACACTGACCATGGAGGACATGCACGGAGGCATTGGCCGTCAGAACGGCCCCCTCAAACTTTGTTGATCGGTATGAGTAAAACATCAACTAGAACGTAGAAAAACTTGTGGCGGTCTCTGTGTTCCTGTTTATTCTTACACGCTTTAAAGTATAAGCACGATGATCTTCCTCAGAAGTATGCACGCTACAAATGTCGCCGCATATAGAACGCCATGCGCAGCGGTCCTGTCGGCACCATGACGACAGTACAGTTCTCGGTGCTGTGCTTGGATTCAAGGCAACATTGAGGTACATGTCCAATACAGCCACATTGTGGTTTTTATCAGTGAACTATAAAGAAAAGTTCGGGGCTGCATCTGCTCAAGCTTATACTCTGAGTGTAAAATATTTTCATTCCCATCTCCCTCGGGCTTTCGAGCGGGTTTGTCTAGGTACTTACTTAATTTCCCTTCAGCCCGCTAAGTGTACTATTAATAGCATGCTTTACTGTAGCGGCGGCGAAGTAAAACTCCTCGTGAGATCGGTCTGCTGAGAAGTGAAAACGTCCCGCCGAATAAATTCGATGTGCCTATATTGGGCCAAATGATAGCTGCGATAACGTTACCCTCTGGGCCACATCCTTCTGTCGAAGGCTCGCCGTGCGGCAGCAGAGTGAACGATAGGAGAGTTCGCAGGGCATCGGCAACCCGCGTTTTCTTCACGCCCGCCTTCACGTGTTCGAAGCAGGGCCCGTGGCATCGCAGGGGCAGCGCTACGAGAAGCTGCCCGTTGACTGCGGCTCGAGCCCCACGAACACGCATTGTATTCACCGGACTACCATGCTGCTGAAGTGAAACTGGCGGCACAGACTCCTATATAGGTCTCGTTTCACGAGCAGAATTATACAAACGCTGTCACGTCGCACGAGTCTATCTTGCGGGAAACAGTCAAAAGCAGTCAGGTTGAGTAGAATAACAATGCGACGAACGTGAACAAAGTGAAACGTACATAACCGCGGTGACAACCGACCTTTATCGCGCCTTGATGTCAATATACTGGAGGCCGAAGCAGTGCGTGGAAGAGGTCACCGCCGCGCAGCGACACTTCAGGATTACTTATCAAAGGTATGTGCACGTCATGATTCTGCATGAACGAGTAAACAGAACTTAGAGGCGCATTCGACACACTTGCACACTGTTTAGCAAAGGCTACCCCGACTGCCGCTAATGGCGCTTGGGTCTCTCGTGGGCACTACCTCATGCAGATGCGTGCTCTTATACTGCGGCGAAGGGGGTAAGCCACACTGAAACTTTACTGCCGTGCGACTCCCTTGCCCTTACGTATCCAAGCTCCATCGCCAGCCCTAGTACTTCCGAATATATTCTGGCAAAGAGCACTTTGTTTTATTGTTATCTTTTTATTTATTTTTTTCATGCGGTGTGCAGGGGCCTCTGTCATGCCGTAAAATGTGACGATATATCAAGGTTGCACCTACTTCGCAATTAAACTATTCATGTGAAAATATTATGCACGCTCTTTATTCGCAGTGAATTTCACAGTTCGTAGAGTGCCGAAAATTACCAGCACATAGAGCACACGTCATCTGCGAATTGGTCATCTGGGGCAATATTTTAAAGACAAAAAACTGCAAATAAAGAATGCCTTTATTACCATGCTCAAAAGTAACAAATACCGTCTCCAATTACTCGCAAACCAAATAAACTGGCAATCTCTTTCGTGACCCATCGACGTCCTGGCATATACAACGAAATACGAAGACGGAGGAGAGAGGCAAACTGGAAGAAGATAAAAACTAGAAGACGAGAGTGTGTGCAGCACTCATTGCCTACGTTTGTTTAATCGGAACCGTGTAAGAGCGACTGCTGAGACGATAACCGTGATCGCGGCTCCGTGGCGGGTTCAGTCGCAGTGGCGGCGGCTGCAGCTGCTCACACGACGGTCGCTGGGAGTCGCTTTGGATTACGCATTGACGTCAGCACCTTGGGAGTACGGCAACGCACAACCACGACACGCTCAACTACCCGTCTACGAGCGCTAAAGCGCGTGAGCCGATCCGCCGTCACGGTCCTGCGATGCATGACTGTGACGGAGCTTTCTCACCGGGCAGTGGGCATGGAGTGCCGGTACGGTGAAGAAGAAAGGGCAGATTCTTTTGCCGCGATAACAGGATATCGAGTCTGGTATTATAAACGGGATGTCGCCACCTCTCTGCTCAGATTCCACGAAAAGAAATCGCGTAGTTGCAGAAAGGAATAAAGAAAGAAAGAGAAAGGAAGCACGACGGCGTGCCATCTATTTTGTTCTTCCCCGATGCAAACCCCAAGAACAAACGATTGTTGTCAGTTAGCATCCTCGGGTAGGCCAGCACATGTATAAGCACATCATAATGATGTATGCACATGCGGTTAATTGCATGTATACACCTTTATGCGTCAAATCGGCTTATAAATGGACTGTAGGGCCCCATCATGCAGGCTAGCCTTAGAGATGATTGTTGTCCTGCTTTCCGCAGATATATTTTCGTCCAACATACAAATTTAAAAAAATATCCAAAGATTAGGCCGTTTGCGAGAATGCGGAGATTAGCGTGAGGTTGGGACAAAAATAAATATGACCGATAAGCTGGATTAACAAATCAATATTCCACTTGTTTCTCACTTTAAAAAATTAGGCAGAACATCCCTGATGTATGTTCATACAAGCGATGGTGTTTTGTAGTGTTGAACGGTGCACTGAAGCACAACACATGGTACGTACAATGTTAATTTCTTTATTTACCGATTACGACGTGTCCATGGTTCTGAGTCGTTTCTTGTTACGCAGCTGTCTGAATCGCCACAGGGGGCGCCATTCGCAACAGAGAGAAACGGTCTTCCGCACTCTTTTACACACGTCTGATGACGTCAATTGTCTCTATGATTGCTAAGTAGTTCAGAACACCTTTTTCCAATGATATAGGGAACGCATCTGCTCTTGCTACTGCCGAAAGACTACATGCTCATGATTTCATCGCGTTTACATCACTTGCTGCTATGCGCATTTGTCATCAGTCACATGAGTGAACTAAGAGCACCATGCAGCGCACAATCTTTAGTCAAACGCCACCGTCGACCAGCGCTGATTAGATGTTCATAAGAGTTAAATTAAACTCTGGGGTTTTACGAGCTGAAACCACGATCTGATTATGAGGCACTTGCAAATGCGGAAAGGGTGCAGGATGTGTGGTCTGCATTAGGTACTATAAGCCGACACAAGGCTATACATCTTCTGGCACGATTTCCACGTGTTGTGGGAGCGCGGCGCTTTGACGTCAAGAGTGCAGCTACGCAGTCGACAGACGTTAGATTATAACTCCAAAGCGCAGGGAAAGGATAAGAAGGCATCTTTTTGAAAGAAACAGGTGTGCAAGGAATTTTACGTGTAGCTTATGTAGCACCGTTTTTGTTTCGCAAAGTGTTACGTTGGGACACCAGTCACAACAAAAACGCCAAAATCTTGCGAGAAATGTGTTCCCGTGGTCGCCGTTTTACCGATGTTCCCAATATAGCGTCGCCACTCTCTACGATAGCGTGTTCGGAGCGCGTGCTCTGAGAGTGACTGAGGAGAGCGAGAGCAGCAGCACCAGTAGCATTCTGTACGCAACTGGATTTCACAATAGAAACATCGGAAAGGTAAATATCTCCTCGACACGTTTGAGTGCGGGCGTGCTTGCAGTACAGCGCACGACGGAAGAGTACACGAGTCTGCGAAAGCAACTGCTTTGTATTGACAATCGTTCGTCGCGCGCGCGGAACAACGCACCTTGCGCTTCTCTGTGTGTGTCGGCCTGACTCTCTCCAGAAGCGGACACGACCCCGCCTCAAACAATGGGCAGCACTCCAAGCATCCTGCAAGCAGACGGCACGCTTGCAGCCGTCGCGCAGACCCGAGCAGACGACGACCATCTCGCGTATAATGATCGCTTCGTCTCTCGTCGACCCGCCGCCGCTGCAAGATGGACTCATTCCAGTACGCTCGCTCGTTTAACATCAACCTTGGAATAATTTCATCACATAGAGGGAAATGCGCACAATATCGCCAGGACGTTTAGGGCTAGTCATGTGCTCCTCAGCAGTAACAGCATGCAGCGATCGTTTGCGACGCTACTCTTCTTCGTTGTAGTCTGGCAAAAACATTCTTCCATAACGCTCGTTAAAAGCAACCACGAGGAATATATCGATAACACGTGGCTTGCAAATAAAAAAGGAAGAAGAAAAGAACGCGAGTCATGGGTCCGCTCGTAAGGAGTTGGGGGAACAAGGAAATCGCGGCGTGAGCTACACGAATTATCCTTGTACTATATAGCAGATCGCAGTTGTCGACGCGTCGCCGAAAGCAGCAACAACAAAAATAGATCATTATACTTCAACGCACAGTATTTCTCGACCAAACGAGGCTAAACATGCGGCGCGAATAACTGTTTTCATGCACGGCCGCGCGTGCATTGCAGGCCGCAATGCACGCCGCGCGGTTTGGCGCAATCCGTCAAAGACCTTCGCATAGCGACAACGAGATGAGTAACGATAATTATGCGACAAACAACCAAGCGCGACTCGCAAACTATTCGGTAAACAGAGCGACGCGCTGCAATGCAAGCTTAATTAGCCCCACACAGGGGGGCGGAAGGAGGCGGGAGAACAGCGAAAAGACTTAGCCAGCCTGCCTCAGTTTTGCGAAACACACGTTGTCGCATCCTTCAAGCAAATCCTTAGGCGTATTTGCAGTGTGTACATATATCCTCCTTTCGCAACGCGATATCAAGCCGCATACCGAACGTCACATTCATCCGCGGTCACATATATGGCAGAGGTGATAACACCCTTATGTTTTGTTTTTTTGTTTTTTTTAATACAAACTTGACGCGCCGAGCTATGGAGCCGATGCAGCTCATCTAAACGGAATTTCTTCGCGAGTACAGCAGCAAATATACGCGAACATCGCATTCGGGTTTGGCACGGATGCGACTTTGCCAAAATGGACGCGAGCATACGGCTCCAGAGACAAGGTTTCTCGGGTGCAAGCTTGCATATTAAGTTGCTGTACTATCACATCTCGCACAGCAAATTTGAGCACGGGCTCGTCACTCCATCGTGGATTGAACGGGGTCTCACTACCGCGACAAGCTAGATGGTGATATGCAGCAGCTTTGCAGGTCAATGCAACTCATTACTGATAGCAATCAATATCTATTAGACAGACGTACGACAAGACTTTTCACCTGCACGTTAAAAGTGGTTTTGCTGTCTGTTCATGCATGTCTGACTTGCCGGAGGCGCCGACTCCGCGATCCCATTTATCGCGATGCTTTTGTCATAATGTATTTGTGGCAAAGGCACTGCGACAAAGACATATATGGACAAAATGCAAGGCCGCCAGGCTTCTGTCGGCCGCCGTAAAGGATTGCGCTCGAGCGCTAAAGCAGGCAAGGCAGAAGACGAACCCATCGGAGCGGGGAGATGTCGCAAGGTCTGTCACACGCTACACACTGCCTCGTTCACGAAGCGCGCCCGTGTAGTTCTTGCATCGGCACAATGGCGAACGCGTCGTGTTACACCACGTTGTACAATATATGTTCGAATTTTGACACCCGCGGAGTCATCATCCGTATAATGTACCAGTGGTCACCGTGAATGCAGGGTACGTTAGTACATTGCTATGGACAGAAGCCATTTATGTCCACATACGAGTATCGCTGCAGAATATCGCTCCAAGAGTTGTCCTCTTTCACTTTAGAAGAACACACGGCCTCATTTCAAAGCCCGAACGTCATGGTGTTCATAAAACCGTCATGATCTTGAAGCGAACGTTTCCGTTTGCAGCACTGAACAAAAACTACACAACAGTGACATTGTTGCGAGGCCACCACTGACGTCTATGCCGTGTACTGACGTACAGCACCGCCACATTTTTCTCCTCTGTCCCTACGCTTGTGTTTGAAACAGCTACCCCTGTTATTCAACGGTATGGAGCCTCCCTAAATAACAGATTCAGTTTTTTCGTATATACTAAATACGATATGTCCTCTGAACGCTCGAATCGCAACTATAGCTAGCCAGTGGTTCTGCTCTAAGGGAAACCACCCCGAGTTTCAAGAGATTCGTGATTCTTATCAGGGTAATGAAATCCCCATAAAAAGCGGCACCGTTCTAACGGCGGTCAAAGGGCACAAATTTTTTTTCCTCGTGGAGTAAAACTGCCGTACCAACCGCAGGTGCGTTCAATTTTGTGGTTAGCCGAGCAACGAAAAGTAAATTTCCCGTACAAAAGCATCTGAGTCACGCGCGCAAAGACTTTCTTTGCACACTATATTACACGTAGAGAAAGCACAATGGTGCACGCTTAGAATCGCGCAAGCACAAGCCACCCGCAATAAAAACAAATGCCCAAGTAACCCAGAAGACAAAAAAAAAATAATACTAACAATATCAGCTTTCCAGAAACCGTTTCCTTACATATAGGGCAAACATATGGTCTCCGTGTTAAACAGCCAGCAAGCGGAAGCGGCTACGAAGATTTTTGAAAGTGCTTCAGTTAAGCTCATAACAGAAAGAGCCCATTAACGTACCACGTCAAATAACGCACCTGGTCGGCACAGCTTCCAGCTATCGCCGACCTACAGGCAAGAACAGCAGCTGCACGGCGATTCTTATGTCGCATGCTACGTCACACAGTGTTACGCCAATGAACTTCGCAGGAACGAAGACGAAAGAGAGAAAAAAAAAAGGGGGGGGGGCAGAAAGCGCGGCCCCAGGGAAACTACGCTTAGTATATGCATTCAAGGAAGTGCCGATGACGACAGAGACAAGCAGAGAGAAGGGGGAAAAGATGAATAACAGGGGGCTTAGTAGGTATAACGCCGAGACAGCGTATCACGGGGAACGACACCGATAAGAGTGACTGTCATTTGAATTGCCCGTCGCCTGCAGGACTTTGCGGCGTGATGGCGGGCGCCCTGACGATCAAGCAGCTGCCAGAACGATCAGGCTTGAGCAAGCGTTGCATAGCACTCCACACATATGTATACGGCCATTTAAAATGGTCGCCTCGCGGGGAAAATACATGCATGGAGGGATGTCCAGATCTGAGCCAGTTATAGCCCACACGCGTTACAGCTGTTGGGTGTTGAAGCATCTGCGCGCGCCGCTTTGCCTTCTGCCCTTTAGCTGGCGGTTACTAACGCAAGCCTTCCTTAAATGCTAGGACTGATTTCGTTATTGCTTTAATCGATCGTTTTAGTGTCGTGTCGACGAAGTATACTACGTGAAGAAAATCTCTAAAATAGGAGCATGGGTAGCGTTTTACCACGAAGGTTTACGCCCCCCACGGAATACTTGTCTTAAGAGAGTCCATCGAATTCGAAGAGAAAGTTTTTTGCAAAGAGCTAATGCTGTCACAAGTGTGCTCGCTTATAGGCTTGCTGGTATTGTAGTGATAAAACTGCGTGGCTACGTCGTTTTCACGTTCTTAGTTACGCTCTCACACACGCTACTCCTGACTGCTTGAAGTCTCTATCGTAGAACAGAACTGATGAGCTCCCCCGACTTCACATGGCCTTTCAGGTCCTTTCAGGTATATAACGTCACTTGTTTATACGGTTGAATACATGCGTTTTCAATTACACACTTAAGCGCCAAACATGTTCTCCTGACCAATATCAAGCTACGCGAGCCAGAAAAGCGATCAAAAAAGCGACAGATGGGCGGCGACGGTATACCAGCGAATTTCTCCCTGTCACGCCTCAGGTTTTGATAACGACTCGCTGGGGCTCGTCAGCGGTGTATCGTAATTAAACGTGGATCACCGCAGCAGTGGCTATGACGCTCTGCTCCTGATCACGAGGTCGCGGGTTCAATACCCGGCCACTGCCGCAACATTGCGATATTATAGGCGACTGCAAAAAAAAAAAAAAAGAGAGAACGCTCGTGTACCACGCTTTGGGTGCACGCTAAAAAAAAAAAAAAAAAAAAAGATACGCGAATGCATCCCGTTTGCGACGTCCTTCATAGTCTTATCATTCATAGTCTTAGAGCTTATCATTCCTCTAATATCAGACCACTCCATTCACGCACTAACACTTTCAAATACAGTTTTTTTCCCCGCATGATTGAACAGTGGAATTTGTTACCTGCCGAAGGTCGTTTGTTACCCATTTCTCAATTTTTAAATGCTATTGCTGATGTATAGTTCCTTCACATTTTTATATTTCTATGTTCTTGTTTCTGCATATCCTAATCAGTTTTCCTCGCATGTACACCCACTCCTGCCATAGCCTTAACGGGCTGCAGTATGAATGAATAAATAAATAAATAAATAAATAAATAAATAAATAAATAGTCCATGGTGTAGATCACGCACGCTAAAACTCCATCCTTGAACGGAAGTTACAGCGAAAATAAGAACTCCAACCTGTATAAAAACCGCCATGTGTGCTTTTCCAAAAATAACATTAAAAATTCCGAAAGATACAGGAGACACGGCGCCTGCCGAACAATGGTGATTAGCGCTTTAACCTCGATATGCGAGGTATCAAATCTTTCGGTACCCGCCGCACTAGCTTTGAGACTATGGCGTTAATTGCGCTGCTAACTCCAAGGCCACCAAGTGTTCGATCGCCAAGGCCGCTTTTCGATAGGGGCGAAACGCCAAAAGGATCGTGTACTTAGATTTAGGGGCACGTCAAAGAACCCCAGGTGGTCAAAATTATACGGAGTCCCCCACTACGGCGCGTGCCCCATAATCAGGTCGCGGTTTTGGCACGTAAAACGCAAGAATTCTTTTTTTTCAAGTCTCGCAGTGAAAACTTCGCACTCATAGAATGTGTTCAATAAAAGCAGGACCCAACAAGAGTATATAGGCAAGTGCACGCTGCACCATTAGCTCAGCTCAATGCAAAGTGGCGCGGCCTTCCCCGTACGTACTGCGTATTGCCTATTCTTCCCGTAGTAAGTGACATATGCTATAGTACAAAGGCCGGTCGATGGAAAGGTGCACTAGTTGCCTTTCCATCCATGCTCCTGCCATGCTCCTTCACAGCTGTCACGTGTTACCAGACCTACAAAAGGTAGGCTTTTTTTAGCATAACTATAGGCACATGATCCTGCCGACCAAGTGCCGAAGTAAGGCGTGCACCGTAAATTACTCGCATCGGAGAGCGTTTTCCGAAGCCCGTGCGACTACTAAACGACGTCGCGAAAACGGCTGCTTGCGCAACTTTTGCCGCGTTCAAACGCAACCTTCTCTGCTCAGAACAAATACCTTTTGTTGTTGTTGTTGTTGCGCAAACGTTGGACGGTCTCCAAATGAGCGGTCTGACTGATTAGCATGACTCAGCACTCGAACTTAGGTCAGGCAGTGGGCCGCATACTAAGTACTTCATGGCTTATCTCGGTCAGCCAACATTGGCATGCTCTGGTAGTCTGATGGGGCTGCCTGAGGCTTTCGCTGTCTCAGTGGGAACGGGGTACGTATTTACAAGGGCCAAGCGGGCCAAACGAAAGGAATTCGCGCGTCGTGTGCGGCGCGCGGGCTTGAGATCCACCGAGTCTGTATACGGCGCTATCACGAGAATGAAGTGCGGCGCGAAAGTACACGAGATCAAGAAACACACACGTGATGGCACAGATGAGGACTGCCTATAATGTCAATTCGAACCCCTCGTAGTGAAACATTAAGAAACAAGCTGCGCCTGCGCTCTACTGCCCTCCACATACTTGGACGACTGCATACCATGAAGG
Source organism: Dermacentor variabilis (assembly GCF_050947875.1). Classification (NCBI taxonomy): domain Eukaryota; kingdom Metazoa; phylum Arthropoda; class Arachnida; order Ixodida; family Ixodidae; genus Dermacentor; species Dermacentor variabilis. Next base: position 37,478,428 of record NC_134569.1, read on the forward strand.
TTCAATTTGCCGCTGCGGCGAAAGGAAACTGGCAGCGTATTACCGAGAGCAACAATGAAACGTGGCGGATATCGTCGATTAAAGTCTGTTCTGCCAGAGACGGAAGGACGCATGCACGGGTCGGGTCGTCCGTCCCTCAAACGCTGACACGACACGAGACGGCTGTGTGTGTGCGTACGCGCACGCGTCTAGCTAACGGCGCGCGCCGACGTCGGAAACGAAGCGCGACGCGGGGTGCGTATGCCGAGCGCAGCGCCGCATCCACGGTTGACGGCGCCCAGATGCGGACGGAGCAGACGCCCCCAGCTCTTCCTCGAACGAGGCTTACGCAAGAGGAAATAGAAGAGGAAAAAAAATGGAGAGAGAGAGAGAGAGCCGCACAGTCCCCGCTCGCGAGAATTGTGCCCGAACTCTTACGGCATGTTCGAAGAGAAGCGGCCAGCGCATTCTGACAATTGTAAGCGTGAAGCGCTCTCACGCTCACGCTGTACGGCTCTCTAAACAACCGCGTCGCCTTCTTTGTAAGCTGCATACCACGTATGGCACGGAACGGTCGCTTTACGCAGTACTTTCGCGCGACGTGAGATTCAAGCAAACCTTCCCGAGGTGCCGAGGATGGACATTACTTGGCGTCGATCACGATTTGAATGATGCTGAATACTCCAGTACAAAATACAAATAGAGAGAAAGTGTGTGTGTGTGCGTGTGCGTGTGCGTGCGAGAGAGAGAGAGAGAGAGAGATGTTTGTCACCGTAGTATTCGCCTACCTGCTACTCTGCAAGGGAGGGACAGAGAAAAGGCCCTAAAAGGAGGAGGACGGAATACGTGCGAAGTTTACGGAGATGCGGATTTGGCGAAGAAAAAAAAAGAAAGGCGGGAAGAAAGATTGCTGTATTCCCGCGCAGTATTAATTTGTTTGCGCCATCTTCTCCGTTATCAAAACCGTTTACATACTGTCTGCAGGCTATTAATCGACTTCTTTGCATCTTTAGTGTTTTTGACGCAATTAGCCTATTTTGCCTGCTACACGCATTTTGAGTCTATCTATCTAGCCTCTTAAGCCGACCCAGTGAGCCAAGTTGTCTACTAGCTTAATTGGGCCACTATACGTATGTGCTCGTGGTCATTCCATCGTCGTCATTCCAGCTTCGTCATCCGACTCTGCCGCCGTGGTCACGCCGTCATCGTCTACAGTCGCCGTCATGCCGCCGTCGTAATACCACCTTCGTCGTTCCATCGTAATCAAGCTGTCGTCACTCAGTCGTGATTGTGCCGCCGTCGTCATGCCATCGCCGTCATTGCGTCGTCGTCGTGCATTGGTTGTCGTGCGGTCGTCGTGATGCTCTCGTGGCCATCCGAACCTCGTCATGCACATGGCCACGCCATCTCATTGTCCTGACGGCGTCGGCGTCAAGCTGTCGTCGTTATGACATCGTCATTTCAGGATCGTCATGCCGTCGTCGTCATGCCGCCTTCGTCGTTTCATTGACGTCACTGCTTCTTCGTCATGACATCGTAGTAATGGCCGACCGTGGTGAGCGAGTGTCATAGCAAAGTGGGCCCAGCCCGGATACAGTGTATGTCGCATATAGCCGAAGCAATGGATGTCTAGAAATGACGATTGCAGATTCAACATAAAGGTGCATTCGGCAATACGGTGCTTCGCTAAATTGCTTGAACGTTAATGGCAATAACGTCAACCGTCAACAGCCACTGTGGGATTTCGAACTTTTTTTAGTTACAGTAGTAGTTCAAAAGTGCTAGGTCATTAGTCAAAAGAGTGAAAATCTGTGGACTATAGGCGCTACCTAACCTGTCTATATCGAGAGTCTGCAGATGGGCGCCTTTGCACGCTTTCTTTTAGACTGCGATCACGTCGCGTTGTTTAGTACACAAGCTGTCATTGCAATAATTACAAGAATTCGCTGACGGCGAAGGACACCAGCATACGAATTAATCTTGTCATGTCAAGAGCGCCTTTATCTAAAACAGTTTCCCATAGTGACCGTTATAGAATACGGCACGCAAGTCCGACAAACCAATACATTTTGTCAGACACATTGAAAATTAATAACTCGAAACTGGTGCAGTCCTGAGAGTTCGTTCCAAGTGGATACACCTTGCGAACTGACTAGCTGCAATTCGTAGATTAAAATATGTGCCATAACATAATTAATAAAATAATTAGCGCAATCGTGCTAATTACTTCTTTAAGCATATTATTTCTTGTAGAAGTCATGGTCAGCTCATCTAGTAATTTAGATCAAGGGCTAGAATTGTGCTATCTGCCACAGGCAAATTTAAAAAATTTGCTGCAGCTAAAAAAAAATATATACGCCCTATATACTTAGTGTAGTACTTATTCTAGGAGTGCAACACTGTGGAAACTGACGCGACTTGCCACAATGCTATCTAGAAAAAAAGGGGAAAAAAGGAAAGCAAGAGGCGTCAAATAATCGGCCACTTCGTGCAATGCCCACATCTACGAACGAGAAGTTCTGCGTCGCATACCAGAAAAAAAAAATCTAAACGGATTACTTTACGTAATGTCTACACCATACGTTCAATAGTAATATCCTAAAGGGTTACGCAGAGAGTCACCAATTACGTTAGGTTACTTCGCTTTCGATTGGTCTTTTCCTTGTATTTCACTGGTGTTTCACAACTGCCGAAGTGCGTGCAGAGATCGGCAGCCGATCCTGGTGCCACGACAGAGGATTGCGAGTGCATAATAAAAGGCTGCTACTCAATCTGTTATAGATTATTTGTACGTGAACTACGTACACGTAGAAACAGAAAGCTGTAATGGGAGCTGAAGAGGTTAGCACAGCCAAATTCCAAATATGCTACTCGAGATGATTAAGGAAGTGCGCTCAAGAAAGCACTTTTCGTAGTGCACCTTGCGGTGTGTATATTTCGCGAAGTACACTAGAAAAGCCAGATTAAGGAAAGATGTCGAAGAGCTCGAAACAAGGCAGCGGCTCGGGCTAGGCGAGCTTAAACGGGAGACCGAAGCAGCCGCCACGCCGTGCACGCGAACGCGGCAACGAAACGACCCTGCTGCGTACGGCGCGACGATGGAGTGACACAAAAGCGTGCAAAATGCATTTCGTTTTCGATATGTCGTTTTTTTTTTTTAATCAACGTTTAAGCATTCGCAAATGAGTGCTGCAACGAAAACGTCAGCGGGATCCGGTTGCCCGTCTCCGAGAGTATAGTGGCGCAACTCCTCCGAATGGCTGGCGTCATTTTGTCGCTTGCGAAAGCGAGCTTCGCGGTGCGTTTGTTTCGGAGCGCTAATAAATCGACCTTTTTCGAAACACCAGTAGAAGTTGGTTTAGCGTCGAGTGGGTCGGCATCTCTAACCTTTGCGAGAAGGTTTTCCTTTCTATTTCAGTGTACGACGTGTTGAACTCCTGAGGGTACACGGCACTCTGCAGTGCAGACGAGCGACGCTACAATCGAGCAGTATGTTGTGTTGTCTAAAAAAAAAAGCATTTTTTTTTATCAGGACAATCTCGACGTAGAATAAATGCGGTCAGCATAGCATTAAAAAATATTTGAACAGCCCGCCGAATATTCGTATTCCACTCGTATTTGATTGGAGACACGAACATGCACACCCCTATAGTTAAAAGAGCGTTCTAAACGGCACATTTATAGCAAAAGTGTAGAAACATTTCCTCATCTTCATTTCGCTGTTCGCCTCCCCCTTCATAGGCAACCCCTTCATAGACAACCAGACGCTTTTCTGGTAAAGATCCCCCCCTCTCTCTCTTTATATATATAACTCAGTCTCTTTCTCTTAAACGACACACTGCACCACCGAAAAATTGAGTGGACGAGATCTCGTCCTCCGCAATATGTTTTTGAAGCTGCACAGTCGGCTACGAAAGACGACGTAGAGGTGAACTCCGGATAAACTTCGACCACCCCGGGTTCCTTGTAGCATACGCCTAAATCTCAGTACAGGAGTGTCTTCATATTTTCGTAGCAGCCGCGGGCGGGAATCGGACCCGCGACCTGTTGTTCAGGAGGAAGACGCCGCAGCTACCGAGCCACCGCGACAGGTCGCAAAATGTTTTCGGGTGCCTTACGGTAGGGCGCTCTTGCACGACCATCGCCCGCCGATGCACAGAACGACGCTACGCGCGGTCTCGACGAAGTGCAACGTCCGCACGCAGGAATACAAAAGGAAAATAAATTCGCAACGAGTCGGCTTTCACTTGCGCGCATCAAGGCCGTCAAGGATTTGCCACAAAGCGCGAGACTTGAGACACCGCGAAGGAAAATAAGTGGCTGGGCAACGGTTATTACTTGACAATACTGCGCTCAAAATCGGTCGCTCGTCTCCATTGTACTATATGGCCGAGCAAAGCTATAGACGGCCTCCTTTCTTTCTTTCGGCGTCCCCGTCTTTTGTGAAGCGGCCCTCCTCCGCCGCAGCCTCTTTTACTGCGATCACAGTCACCGGCAGAATGATGAAGTGTGTGTTGTTCGTCGTGAAGGAATAGCTACTATACTACATAATGGCCCTCGAGCACGTAGCCGAGAGGACGTTTAAGCGAGAGTCGAAAGCGTCGACGCTCCCGCTTTCTTTTTACTCGCGAAGCAGTGCGCGGTGGATTACGGCGCTGTGACGAGCGTCTAGTGTCGACTGCATGCCACGCTGCTGCGCGCCGACTCGGCGACACCGAACGACAGCCAGGCGTGGTGCATGCGGTGCAAGCTCGAGTGAGGAACGCGTGCGAAGCAGATTTCCCGGCCGCAAGACTTCGCTGATTGAAGCTTTTAGCTCACAACAAGACGATCGAGGACGACAAGTAGACACTGAAACACACGAGCGCCGAAACACACTTCGCTGGCTTGGCTCGGCTCCACCGAGGCAACGAGGATTTCATCTTGTGACGGCGCTATATAGCGGCCATGTTTGGCTATCAAGATGTCTTAAGTAGACGGCACCTGTCCTCAAAAAATGCTCGCCGTCAGCTGCGAAATTCTATGGGCACGTGTATACGAGTACGCAGACGCAATGCTTGAAATTGTTTTGACGTGAATGGATTCGCCATTTTGTTTACAAGCACCGCGACGCAGCGCCCCACGAAGTAGCACGAAGTTAGGACAGAGCCCTCTATGAGGTGATCGCGTAACGCAGTCTGTAGCGCACTGTCGATTGCATATATTTCACCAACACACCACGTGTTTTCTAAGACAGCTCATATCTGGCGCCGACCATACGGTCAGAGATAAGTGGCGCAAACATTTTCAAAACAACCCTCGCATGCGAACAAAACAACAACAACAAAAAAAGCAATCACCACGATGGCGATATGTTATATTTGGCTACTATGACGTCTGCCCGAAAAGCAGCATTACCCTTCCTATCGCATGCTGGCCATCGACGCGTAGACCTGCGTCACCACGTGAAATTCCCCCAAGGTGCTCACGCGGCCTTCTGGCAATAGAGCGAAATGAAGGCGAAGCGTGCGACTGATTTCAACCTTAATAAACGGATATTTTGGTGCTCGCAAACGAACAACGAACAACGCCCACTCAACAACAAAGCGAACGCGAAATGCACGGAGCGCCAGATCAGGCGAAAGGAGCGCGTCTCAAAGACAACGACCGAGCAAATCAACTGTTGTGCCACGCATTGAATTGCGTGCTCCGGAAAACGGGCCTTAAAACCTCGAATGCGTGGGAACGATCGAAACGTATGGAAACTTCTCGAGTGAACAAACAGCAAACCTGACCTGATGTTCCGAGAGTCTTTACAATTAAGCGTATACAAGTCGACAATGGACAAGGAAGAGGAAAAGGAACGACACAAACACGGGCCACGTCTTGTTGCGGCTGTTTTTCCTGTTCGCTGTTTTTGTGGGAAGTTTTCGAGTCACACCAATAAGCAACCAAGTCACACGACCCTCCAGAAGCCGTATACGCCACCTGACAAAATGACGAGGCGAAGGTCATACTGCGCAAGTCCCCTGTAATAGACGTACGTAAGAGCTTTGTCCTGCACGAACAAAAAGCAGAACCGCGCAGCATTTCCAAAGCATAAAAGGCCCAGGTATGGGTTAACCAACGTGCCCCGTTTAGTCTGAATAGGAGAACAAAAAAAGAAAAGAACAGCCTTGATTATCTATCGGCATCCGCATAATTTCTAGGTCACGGTATCATCGACTGGTGCTGCCTACGTGATGATAGTCAACGTCACTTATGACCAACCAGAACTACGACTGATTTATTGTTTGTCGTTCTTAAACAAGACGCATATATACCACAGCTATTATTATTATTATTTTCTTTTTATGTGTGCGCTCGTGTGTATGTGTGGGTGTGCAATGTTTTTTCTGTGCATTGTTTTGCCGCGTGCGCCAGCACCATGACACTGGAGGTTGTTACTGGGCACTCTAATAAACATATCTGATTGATTGATTGATTGATTGATTGATTGATTGATTGATTGATTGATTGATTGATTGATTGATTGATTGATTGATATCATGTAGCTTTCGTTATCGCTAGATAACTCGCTACACACTGAACATGCCTATCGTGATATAGCCACGTGTATACATAATACATAAACAAATTTTAGAAGGTAGATACGGCAATACATGCGTTTTGGTTGTGCCACCAGATTAAAATTCTTAGCATATGGTCTCTGTAATAAACTCAGTTGGTAGTCAGCACATATCCTGTTTTCGTTGCTTTTCTTGTTTTGCTTATCTTAAGTGTTGCTGTCGAAGATGGAGAAAATATTCGATATTAGATTCGATATACGAAAATCACTTCCCTCAAGTATATGTATTTTATTCGATCCGGAAATTTCACTGTTACAAGACGCCTAATGAAAACCCTAGCGCGGGCAACTGCAGCTTATGTTACCGTAACGTTTACCGGCAAACGCTGTCGGCGAACGCTACGCTCGAAGGCCAGCTTTCTAGCAGAAATGCGGCCTCTTGCGTGGGCCACGGATGCACGGAGGCGAGCGACATCTGGAGGTGTTGCAAGGAACCGGGTGCGCCGCGCTATGAATTTTACAAACGCCGGAAAAGGGGTTTGTGTTTGAATTTCCGCGTAACAGAATTAGGTTTTCTCGTACAATCAAGTTACAATCTGACGCTATAAGGTCTGTAGGTTGTAAGCCGTACTTTACAATATTTCTGACGCATTTTACTTTGAGAAATTCAATTATTTCAGTAACGTCTCTGCGGTACACGGAAGGTCTGCGTAGTTTGGCATGCGTGGTTCGGAATGATTTTTCGGAATGAACGCCAGAATTTCTGCGAAACGGGGCCCGAGCTAACGTGTTAAAAATGTTGGCAAACCAGCAGGCGCACCCATAGCGGCACCGTTTCCGTAGCATCATCGAAGACGGAACAGACGAAGTCGTCTACACTGTATATAAATAAGGCGAGAGAGAACGAAGCAGCAAATTAGCGAGGGTCACAATGTAAGAAAACTAAATAAGTTCAAGGTAAACCGCGAAACTACTCAGAAGTAAAGGTGTTGAGAGTGAGCTATGCGGCCACATCGCACTGCCATCAAAGAATTGCGCAAAAGAAAGGGAAGGCCTCTCCTTGCGCGGCCGATACGGCCCAAAGGCCAAGGACCCCACGTGTTAAACGCAAGGGCAAACAAAAGCGGCTCGTTTATCCTCGCGAAACGGCTCCGCCGAAGCGGCGAAGCGCGAGCGAGACGTGCACGCGCATCGGCTTATCGCAGCTCCACGCAGCGCGATCCATATGCACCCGGCCGTTATGCGACCGTGTCTCGGACGGCCAGACTTTTCTAACTGGATCTGTACCAGGGCACGCGGCACGGCTCGAGCTGCGCGCAGATAGCATCGGGAACCACCCGCGGCACGGCCAGTGCTGTACGAGAGCACAGCAGGGCACTGCTCCGTTGCTCGTGGTGTGACGAGCAACACGGTCAGCAAACCAGCCTAGACCGCCGAAGCCGCCGAAAGAAAAGTGTGCCACAAAACTCGCCAGCCAACGAGCGCGCGGCCTCGAGGGAGCGCTACCGTGCGCGCGGTCCGCCGAAGGGCAAACGCGGCTTCAGAGGAGCTAGGCGTTGATATGAATGAAAGCGGTTAGAAGGCGGCGCTGGCCTGGCTGTACGGCGTTCCGAATCGCGAAACGTTACTTCTCGCAGGAAATTCAACCGTGCGTGTGCCAGCAGTCGTAAACAAGCAACGGTACGAAAACTGATTGAAGCATACCTTCATGATAACATATTCCTCTGTATATAACAGTTGGCGTCCATAACACGTACGCATGACATTCCGTCGCCCATTGTTCCCGGCGCCCGCTCTCTCGTGACGTATCGGGTCGGCAGTTGACTATCCACGCCTTCGGCGCTCTTAATTTAATTAGATAAAAACACTTTTTTTTTTTCGTGCCTTTCAGAGCGTTTGTGCAGCCGTCGTCCTGGCCGTAAGCAAAGACATGGCAGCACGCCAGGAACGCAGGCTCAGAAATTGTGGCATACCACGCTGTTGCGACTTTGGAACGCACAAGACTCAGAGGTCATGCGAAACTTGATGCACATACAGAATTTGTTCACGGTGTGATGAAGTTGGGCAGCCGTTAATAAACAGACAATGAAACCACACCGCCTCCTGACCTGTTTCACTACAGCGAGAGAAAGCCTTGGCAAAAGGTCCTAGTCGTTTCTATACTTCCATTTTTCACTCTGGTCGACGCTATGTGATTGGCAAGGAGGAGGGGCAATGCGGATACTACATATTCCGTTTGCCCCTCTCTCCCCGCCCCACACATACAGACACTCACCACGGCCTAAAAATCCGTCAGGCGATGGAGGCACTGCACGCGCCACCAAGCTTAGACCTCAAGGAAATTCGTCTTTCTTCACAGCTCCGCGAGGCGAAAACTCTTGTAAACGACAGTGTGTACGCACGTTCTGTCGGGCATTCGAATGGCCAGAGCTCGGAACGCTCTCGCCAGCGACCAAGAGGGTGAAGGCAGAACGAGTCAAAAGCAGGCTGCCGCTCGGCGATTACACGAGGAAAAAAGGAGAAAGCGTTGGGGGGGGGGGGGGGGGGACCAACTGCTCGAACGCTTCCAGCGGCCGAAACGAGACTCTCCGCGCGTAAGAGGAAAATACAGCGCGGCGGCTCCGGCCGGCCGGCACACATCGAATGCCGCGCGCGCGCTCTTCGCTCCTCGCGCAGTGTGCGTGTGTAATGTACCCGTGTAGCGCAGCGCTAAACTCACCGACTGGCCACTGCCCGCGCTTTTCTTGCTGCCCGCTAGTTCGGAGCGCGTACCGCATCGCGAAAATGGAAGAGAAACCCGCCACGTTCCTCTCGAAATCGAAGCTCGCACAGAGAACAGCTGCATATAGCAGGTAAGACCGTAAGACAGGGAGAGAGAGAAAGAGGAGGTGGGGGCCAGACAGCCTAAAACGGGTAAATGCACGGTGTATAAACACACGCGCAGGGCTGGCCGCAAGCAAAACCTGATCGAGCGGCGCGTCGACCTCGGTCAGCCGAAGGTGACAGAAACCGATTCGGCGGCGAACAAGAAGGCGAGCAGAAAAACGATGCCGTTGCTCGCGAATCGGAGAGAAAGCGCGAAACGGCGAGGAAAAGGCACGCAGACACACACACACACGGCGAGGACCGCAGTTGGGGTGTGGGGACGAACGGCGACCTTCGACAACCTTAGCCCAGATCTGCCTTCGATCTCAAGTGGGCACCGACCGCGTTTGTGTGTTTACTGCGGGCGCACTCACGCACAACGCGGGTCGAACGAGAGGGCGCGACGCGACCGAGTCGAAAGCGAACGACTTCGGGTGGCAGACTGTGCGGTGCGCGCACAGTGAGAAACGGGTCGGGGCGAGAGCGATACACATAACCGTGCTGCAGTTAAACTTGCAGGACGAGGAGGAGAGAGAAATATATTATGGGGTATCCGAGCCATTTCCCTTTGAAAATACCCGCAGATGTGTTGCAATGCGTCAGACGGTTCCAACCTTGAACGAAGTAGAACAATTACATTAGCGTGTTTTTTCCCCCATTCCATACTTAACTGACCGAGGACACTGAGTGAAGGAGACGCCCAGGTAATCGTAGCCAAATCTTTGCTTCTGTCTAGTGGCAGAGATAGGCCAGACTTCGCCGTTTTCAGAAACAATTGCTGAAACGCCTTTTCGCCGCACCGTCGGTACAACAGTGACATAGCCGCATTACTTTTTTTTTTTTTTTTTTTGCCAATGAGGGGAAAATGTAAAAAAATAAAAAAAGCAGTTCCGTTGTAACTTGTTGTAGTTGTAGTTGTTGTAACTTGTTGTAAAAACGTGCCCTTAAGAGTGAGTAAACCATTCACAGAAGCTCAGTTTGTTACACAATCACGCTCTCTACACCCATGAAGTAGAACAGCTGGGAATGACAGAGAGAGAGAGAGAGAGAGAGAGAGAGATTAGGTGAGACGTAAGAAGGTTAGCCAGATGGGAATATCCAGTTTGCTACCCTGCACTAGGAAATGCCAAAATTAAGGTAAATGAAGAGAGAGAACTTCATCAAGGGCGATTACAAGGGGATCACGAGGACAGTTTTTTCTCCGGGCTCCGCGAGCACTCCTCGAAGGGGAACCACGCCGTGACCGACTCCCACAGGTCGAGAGAAGGCAAAGTGTGATTCACACACACTTCTCACCCGAGGCGCTCCTTCTCTCGTGCGCGCAGCTCGAGGTCGCGCTGGATGACGGCGAGAATGCGCTCGCACTCTTCCTGGCTCAGGTGCGACAGGTTCAGCCTCCGGCCCATGGCTGCAGCCCCGATCACATGGCACCTGCAGCAAGTGGGCGCAGATGTCAATCACCGGTGAACATCGCGCTCACGCTCCGCGCGGAAGCACGAGCAGCGACACTGTATGAAAAAAGAAGTTGCTGGAGACTCCTTTTACCGGAATAGCTTATCGTCCCATACTTAGTTATTTCCAAGTTGTCGTAGCTAGAAAAGAAGTAATTTCACTCGGACACCGGCACCGCGGCAGAGCACGCGTACAAAACAATCCATCGAGGATTACGAGCAAATGGACAAGAATTCGCTCCACGTGAAGGAGCTGCCAGAGCCCCAGTGTGGTTGAAGCGTGCGATCCAGTTTCGAGATGGCACGCGCTGCAGACTCCAACTGCACGGCGAGCCCGCTCCTGTGAATGGTAAACCCGACGCATAATTTTAAAAATATATATGGGGTTTTGCGTGCCAAAACCACTTTCTGACTATGAGGCACGCCGTAGTGGAGGACTCCGGAAATTTCGACCACTTGTGGTTCTTCATGCCATATACCCTGAAAGATATCCCAGTGCGGACTGCCCTGCCTGTGGACTAAGGGCAACATTGGACCATGTGTTGTGGGAGTGTGAAGCCATCGGCTCCTCCTTCAGCGAGGATAGGTGGGCTGCGCTCTTGGGCAGCCCCGAACTCAACGACCAAACCCTGGCCGTCCAGAGTGCCCGCGATCGGGCCGTCAAGCTGGGCTTGGCGGTCCCTACGTGGGACTAGCCGGGTGGCGCGGGGTATTCCCTGCGTCTTCTCTGGACCAAAATAAAGTTACTTCACTCACTCACTCACTCGGGGTTCTTTAACGTGCACCTAAATCTAAGTACACGGGTGTTTTCGCATTTCGCCCCCATCCCGATGCATAATCAAACACGCACTGCGATTCGTGCAAATGTGGTCGTCGGAACACGGGACTGCGCAGGCCCGATCCGGGGAAGAAACATTATCTGAAGAACGGCAGATTGGGCGAGTTGATGGTTTTCCCTAATAAGTAAAAAAACAGCGCTACAAAACAAACACCGGACAACAGAATAGAGGAACACACGGCGCTGACTTACAACTGCGTTTATTGGAAAGAAAACACGATGGCTTTTTGAAGCCTTACATCAAGCGTGCGCGCATGCCTGATGTAAGGCTTGACGTAAGCGTTGTGTGTGTCCTATCCTCTATTCTATTGTCCGATATACGTTTTTAGCGCTGTTTTTTAAACATTATGACAACATTATCTTACAAGCGTCTCCTTGTCCGAGCAGTCGCGACTCGTAACACGGGAAGGTATTTCACAGGTAGAAAATGAACCGCGAAGACAAACGTGTATTCAGTACACCCGGGACGATTCAAATGCTTCACCCACTCATGGGAACTAGGCTTTCCCCTTTTTTGGCGGGCGGGGAACGACGAACGGGCGTGGCGCCAATTTTTGGAGTATGCGTATACGATTTATTTTTTTCCATATACGGGGTGTTTCACTTGCCCCCCCAACTTGAGCCACACTTTCAAAATATGCAAATGCTACGCAGCTGGACAGAGCCAAGGTAATGATGCTTGCCGTCGCTTTGAGATACTCAAGATTATTATGCGAAGCATATTAACGTAGGTTTCGGGCCTTCGCGCGACGCCCGGCGGTGGCCACCATTGACCCTGAAGTGGGGTCACATGACATGACGTCACGTGATGACGTCACACAGGCTGCAGATGGGGCCTCATATCTCGCCGTCGGTCGCCTCCCGGCGGTGGCCACCATTGACCTTCAAGTAGGTCACGTGACATGACGTCACGTGATGACGTCACACCGGCTGCAGATGGGGCCTCATATCGAGCCGTCGGTCGCCTCCCGGCGGTGGCCACCATTGACCCTGAAGTGAGATCACATGATGTGACGTCACGTGATGACGTCACACCGGCTGCAGATGGGGCCTCATATCGCGCCGTCGGACGTCGCCCGGCGGAGGCCTCCACGCTTCGGTTCGCGCCCGGCGGCGCCACCATCGCTGCATCACATGGTATGTGACGTCACGCCAGGGATGAAGCGGCGCGCACCCGCCGTCGCGTCAGTCTCTGTGCCCGCAACCGCGCCAGCGTCTTTGCGCCGGGCGTGTATGCGGTCAAGATGCCTCCAAACGCTAAGGATACGCTAAGGTTAAGCCCAGTGGATGCTTCGCATCCACTTGGCTTAACCTTGATAAGCCTCCAATTTTATTTTTTTTGCATCCCGCATAATTAGGTAATTAGCCTTACTCAATCAATCAACTTCTCAATTATTATAATTAGATGAAAAGAGTCTATGAGAAAGTTGTCTAGCAACACGAAAAACTCCCGATACAGCTTTCTGTTGCTCGATCAATACTTGCTACATAAAAGCAACCGTCGTGTACATAAAAGCGTTTTTCCGACCGTGAAAGGTGCTCGGCAATACACGCTGTTAGATACGGGATCGTTTCCTGAGCCTACTTCGAGTTCCCCAGACCACATCGAATCGCACCACAGCTAATTAAGGAGCGCAGAAGCACGGATACCACATTCCCGAGGCGCGGCACGTGCAAACAAGTTGGCGGCCCCCACTTCGTGTGCCGCCGGTGGAGCTATTCACTGCTTGACTCTTCCCGAAAGTGAAGCGAGAGCCTGACACTGTTGCGGGTAAAGTGGGTCCCGAAGCAAGACGGCTGTAATGCGCCGTGAAAACCTGGCGGCGTCGCCCCTATCCATCTATTGTGACGGCGCATTGCAAGTCAGCAAGGCAAGACCGCAGGGGGACCAAGCAGCGACTCTCTTCGCCGGGTGTGACTCCATCGCACAGGCGCCTACCATTGGCCGAAAATGACGACACCCGAGCGGGCTCGCCGAATGGCCGAAAATTGCGTCACCTGAGCGGGCTCTCCCATTGGCCGAATGTGACGTGTCTTCGAGACACCGAAGGGCTTAAAAGACTCAGCCCGGGAGCAGCAAGAGAGCATTCCTAGAGCATTCCTTCGTTGATCTCTTTCGAGCTTCTTGCCACGGGCCGCAGCGTCCGAGTTGCTGCCGGCCCATAATGACTCTAAGACTGTTAATTGACGCTCACTGTAAATATGTAAATAAACCTCCCAAGTGTTTCATCCCGACGCCCTCCTCAACTCTTACAACGCTAGATTGCTGCGCGACTGGCCGCTCGAGGCACTTTGCGTGTATTCGCAGGCTTATTTATTGGTCGGAAAAACACTTTCATGTAGGACGTATTGAGCAACAGAAAGCTGTATCGGAAGTTTCTCGTGTTGCTCTACAATTTTTTCATCGACTCTTTTCATCTAATTATAATTGCGAAGCTGATTGATTAAGACTAATTACCTAATTACGCGGGATGCAAAAAATAATCTGAGTATCTCAAAGCGACGGCAAACAACATTACCTTGGTCCTGTCCAGCTATGTAGCATTTGCATACTTTTAATGTTCGGCCCAAGTTAAGTGAAATATCCTGTATGCCGCGGTTCCTGCTATTAATGTCGCGCTTATAGATATGCATCATAAAACGGGTGCGCCACATTATCTCGGTATTACCTGCAAGCAAGTGACAGGTTTACCATAGCCACTGAAATGAGAACAAGCATTCAAAAGAGCCAGCCAGCAACATTCCCCGGAAGCGCGAGTGACACCATATACGCTTCAGGATCATACGCCCATCAGCAGCGAACAAGTATGCGTCCTTTCGAATTTTTTGTTTAACCTGTTTTGGAACCTTTCACAAGTCTCGCGGCACCACCAGCGCTAAATGTATTTCACGCACGTATACGTTACGAGCATTCCGCCGATGCAAACTACGCGCCTGGCTTCTAGGCTGTACTACACTCATAACCAGAACGCGACCGGCTGTGCACCAGCTGCTAACCATTGCCGCCCAGCCGGAACAAACACTGCTGTTATTTTTGTAAGCATGTGTAGTGCACTGGAATAGCGAGGGACTGCGCGACGGGCACCAACGTTGGCAGACGCTTCACCGAGAGTCTCTCGTTTTCCTTCTTTTTTTTTTTCAATACCTTCAAGGCCCCAGCGGAACGTTACCGTATTTTCACCGTATTTTCACCGTATTTTCGCCATTTCAATGTCTGCCATAGTTATACATTCCCCCTTCCCAACGTTTAGAGTCAGTCGTCAAATGGACGTTAATTCTGACTCAACGTCCCTTCGGCACCGGTTGACACCGAAATGAGGTTTCGCATGCCACCTAAGCTCAAGCGCTGCGACACAGGTTTGGTGCACAGAATACGAGTTGGTGCGGCATGCACACGGCACTAGGCGCACCTCATTGGTCATGACAGCAGCCTAAATTGCGACCACTGCATGCCACATACCAGAGACGCTATAACGCACAGAACTCTGCGTCTTCCCTGCACACCCGATCGAGCGACAGAATGTTTCCTCTCCTCTAGCAATCATCAATGCCAGGCCATTCTCGGAGTAGATTATTCTGGGTCCTTGGCCTCACCCGAGACGTGCTGCGCTAACAGTATGGGCCATAGTCTAAATTATGCCCGAAACAGGTTTGGACTGAATAGATTCGAGTGCGCTACTATGTTGACCAGCATCCGTCGCAACCGTATTCTTGTCATCATCGCCATCGATCCTTTTTCGTTCCATTTTCCGCCTTGAAACTCAAGCCCGATTTATCTGCTTTTCCACAAACAAAATTCATTCTCCTCCTTGATTCTAGCTAACCTCTCAGATTCCGTTTCCCTCAACGGAGCATACTCTGTACACGGATCTGTGCACCGGAACCTTCGCGACCTGGCGCTCTCATCCGAAAGTAACAGTCTTTCTCACGGCACGAACTGTCACATCAAGGATCCGCATACAGGCCTTGCCGCAGGTCCTCATAGCGAATTACTGACTACTTGCACTTAATTGAGCTGTCACAAAAACATATGCGGCGTAAGCGTGACCGCGTCCCAGGGCACGAGTTTAAATTTAGCCCTAAGACTCATCGGCGCATGCGTGCTCGCAGCTGCAGGAATTTCTGCCTGTCACGGGCTTCAGACTTGGCGGCGGCGGCGTTCAAATGTATAGGCGTGGCGGCGTCATACACAGGACGGCCGTCTGCAGCCGGAATTCTTGTCGAGTCACTTGGAGGTTGCGTACACATTCGAATGCAAATGCAGAACAACACGAAACGGCGCGCTAAGGGCAGCGGAGTCGCCCGACGGCACTTGCTGCGTGTCATATATCAGCCCTGCCGACGTTGCTTTTTTCCCCACTCCTTTACTACTGTACTCTGCAAAAGAAACATTTCTCCGTGCAAGGTATCTTGCCCTGCACACGGTAGGGTAGCCGCTAGGGCAGGGTATTTTTGAAGGTCTGTTCCAGTTGCCTACCACCGACCAGTTCCCGAGGTGCGCTGCACCCCGTCATTCGTTTCGGCGCAGCAATGATGCCATCTGAACTACGCCGTTCGTGTCAAAGGTTGCAGGGAAGGTGAAGGGCTGGCGCACAATTTGAGGCGAGAGCATCAAATGGTCCATTGAGCGACAAATCCAGCGTCGCCAGAAAAAGCCAGAGCGCGTCGATCTGTGAAATAACAGAATAAATCCGAAAGACGTTGGCGGTAGTGAGTTTCGAACTATACGACCCCACGCTCAGCGTCCGAGTGTCTTGCCCACTGGGCTAAACCTGCGAGGAGGCCTGTGCGCTCTGCTTCACGACATCATGCTACTTGGACCGAAATTTCCATTTCCAATCCCGGCGTGACGAAACTGGTGAGGTAAAAATAACCGTGGCTTACTCGGCTAAACGAGCGCCTCCGTTGCCAAGCATCTCAACGCACTCGCTTGCCCGAAGGGAGTTCGTAACTCGAATGACCTCTCAGCGGCGTTCAATTTTACGTTAACGCTTTCGCATTCACAATAGGTGATCATGTTTACTCGAATTTTTTTCTTAACTTTCCATACTGAGTGTGCCAGCTTGGCGCAGACGTGCGGGTGCCAAGCAGCAATTAACGAAGCCAAGCAGCAGCGTAGCAGATGCCGCAGCACACGGGCGTAAACGCCATTAAAAACCCGCTTAGGCACGCCTGCTGCGTCTAAAAACGTAGGGTGTATTTACACCTCAGAGTCCGATCATACCTGCGGTTCGGAACCTCTCAAACTTACGCGGACGCCGCACATTAGGCAGACAAAAAAATGATACCTGCACCGCGTCAGTAACTTCGCATTCGTTCCGACAGTCGCGTTGAACCTGGATTGCTAAAATCGAGCTGCACAATTTCTGAACTTCTCATGTCCCGCCATGAACACGGTTCACAATGGTGCAGGCAAATCAAACGGGCCTTTTACACTACCCGTGCGAGTACCCGTGCATCTAGAAAACTACAACGCGGCGGTACAGATACTCTATAGTTTAGTCGCGCTCCCTTCTCTCTTATACTACATCAGAGCATGTACCCCGGAACAATGCAAGGCAGCCTCTTGGGCTTTGTTTAGAAGTCATTGGCTTCATGACTTCAATGCCTACGTCAAAGGCCGCACGACCGCGTATGCGCTTTAGCCAGCTGTAGCAATGTATTTGTATTACTTCTTGAAAAATGAGACAAAGGAGTTTACTCGCTCTCTTTCTCTTTTGTGTGGTAATGAGAACTAGCGCTACAGCCGACTAACTCGCGAGCTTGGTCGTAAGGCCTTCGACGTAGGCAGGGATGTCATCGGGCGCGAGGCAAGA
Source organism: Dermacentor variabilis (assembly GCF_050947875.1). Classification (NCBI taxonomy): domain Eukaryota; kingdom Metazoa; phylum Arthropoda; class Arachnida; order Ixodida; family Ixodidae; genus Dermacentor; species Dermacentor variabilis. The sequence goes on from NC_134569.1 coordinate 37,495,924, forward strand.
GTTTAAGCCATGGAGTAAATACACAGGCGCCGACTCGCCTACTTCTACCTGGCAATGCGTTTGTCGCCGCCTTCCCAGTGATAACAGGCGTCCACCGTGCTCTCTGCCTCCGCTCAACTACTCTCTTCACCGTTACTTTCCAACGTACTCTCCTCCCTTTCTTTGGCTTTCCGGATGATGCTCGCATACTGCGGGACTGTCCGGGGAGCCGTCCCACTATTCAGGCTAGCCTTGCCAAGCTATCACCCACCCGTAGACCTACGACGCTTGAGGAGTGGCTGGCGGACTCCTCCTCCGACTACGTACGTGCCATGATCGAGCTCATCACGACGCTCGGCTTGGCAGACAACTAGAACAAAGCGGCCGAACCCGGACCGGGGTTTTTGAATAAATTCTCTCTCTCTCTCTCTCTCTCTCTCTCCACTTTCTTTCCATAGCTGTTGGATGGATGGATGGATGGATGGATGGATGGATGGATGGATGGATGGATGGATGGATGCTATGAGCGTGCCCTCTGAAACGGCATGGCGGATTTCGCCACCGAGCTCTGCCGCGCCTCCGCCACCACCACCGGTGATGCTGATGATGATTTATTGGCATGCCTTTTGAAACGGGGCGGTGACAAACAGTCACCTAGCCTGCTTGAGTTGATCAGGTATGATACGCATGTATGCTTTTCATTCTAACATATTTTTTTTAATACGTCTCCCTAAACCCTTTTTCTCTTCTTCAAAAATTAGCCATCTACCGTGCACCGCTGCCTGTACTTGCAACGGATCCGGTGGTATCAATCTCGTCCCTGCGTTTTATCCACCAACACTCTAAATCTCTCTTGCTTATCTCGACTGCTGACCAGTTGACACTTCTACCCGCTTTAAATCCAAGCGCTTCTGGAAGGTGTACGTTATACTTACGGGTAACGTACAAATTAGGATGCGCTGAGTGGCCTCCGGATTTTTGCTGCAGCATGCATATGCCTCATCTTGTTTGGAATATTTGCTCCAGTATGTCTTTGCCCTTAGGCAACCAGGTCGAGCCTTAAATAGCAAGGCACTTCCCTTCGTATTATCGTAGATATTTTCCCTTCTGATTTCTTTCTCCTCATTCTCCATGGTATTTTTTACCTCCATGCATTTCAGCCAATTCACTGTCTCTGCTTCTCTCACTTTCTTTTTGATGACTTCTGGTTGTCTATTACAGTTTCAATTACCCTGTACTTGGTTGCCAACTTTATCTCTTCCTCCATTCTGTGTCCACGCTTTTCAGGTACGCATACTTGTGCACTTTAGCAGCCTTTTTTTTTTTTCTTTATCGATGTTCCCCAGTCCTTCTCCAAGATTATATTTTAATTAATTTTTAAACTATTTTCTTTATTAAAACATGTCACCCTGCACTGCCCCATTTGTGGTTTCGCCGTGGGCTCTCCCAAAGTCAACCGGCCTGCCGACCATTGGTTGACTTTCCATCCGGATAAGCTATCCGATTTTAAGCACAGAATGGCATTTGCGAACGTTAGCGCTGGCACAATTGCTGTTGTCCACATTTCACGCACCACCTCATATCTATTGCGGCCCCAAAGTGCTCTATGTTTCATTATTGCTGCATTCCGCTTCTCCTTTATTTTCAGTTTATCTTGCTGGGTGCTTGAGTAAGTCTTTCCTTCATTTACGTATACGCGGAGGTATATATATTGCGCTGATGAGTTCACACGTCGTAATTACTCGTCCCTTTACTAAAGGTACTAAAAGTCTGCAGCGGTGGCGTAGAGGTAGAACACCCGCCTCGCGTGCAAGAGGTCCGTGGTTCAAATCCCGGTGCCGGCAATTTTCCACCGGATTAAAAAAAATCCGCGTGTTGATAAAATTGCACAAACAGGCCTGGAGTGTGGCCTGATCCCGGTGACCAGAACCGGTAACGCACTCCCTCACCAGAGCAGGATTGGCCACCCTGGTGCAGCGCTTGGCCACAACCTCCTATATGAACACAACAATCAAACCCCGGCCCTCAGTCCCCAGCAGCTGCGAAGCAACTGACCAAGGCGGCGGTCAGACCTGCGACGCAGCAGAGGGTGCTAAGAATCACTGGCTCCGGAAAGGCCGCCATTGGAATATGAACTTAACGCTAGAACGTTATCTAGTGAGGCGAGTCTAGCAGTGCTATTGGAGGAATTAGAGGGCAGTAAATGGGATATAATAGGGCTCAGTGAAGTTAGGAGGCCGAAAGAAGCCTATACAGTGCTAAAAAGCGGGCACGTCCTGTGCTACCGGGGCTTAGCGGAGAGAAGAGAACTAGGAGTCGGATTCCTGATTAATAAGAATATAGCTGGTAACATACAGGAATTCTATAGCATTAACGAGAGGGTGGCAGGTCTTGTTGTAAAACTTAATAAGAGGTACAAAATGAAGATTGTACAGGTCTACGCACCTACATCCAGTCATGATGACCAGGAAGTCGAAAGCTTCTATGAAGACGTGGAATCGGCGATGGGTAGAGTGAAAACTAAATACACTGTACTAATGGGCGACTTTAATGCCAAGGTAGGCAAGAAGCAGGCTGGAGACAAGGCAGTGGGGGAATATGGCATAGGCACTAGGAATAGCAGGGGAGAGTTATTAGTAGAGTTTGCGGAACAGAATAATATGAGGATAATGAATACCTTCTTCCGCAAGCGGGACAGCCGAAAGTGGACCTGGAGGAGCCCGAACGGCGAGACTAGAAATGAAATAGACTTCAAACTCTGCGCTAACCCTGGCATCATACAAGATGTGGACGTGCTCGGCAAGGTGCGCTGCAGTGACCACAGGATGGCAAGAACTCGAATTAGCCTAGACCTGAAGAGGGAACGGGTACATAAGAAGCCGATTAATGAGTTAGCGGTGAGAGGGAAAATAGAGGAATTCCAGATCAAGCTACAGAACAGGTATTCGCCTTTAACTCAGGAAGAGGACCTTAGTGTTGAAGCAATGAACGACAATCTTGTGGGCATCATTAAGGAGTGTGCAATGGAAGTCGGTGGTAACTCCGTTAGGCAGGATACCAGCAAACTATCGCAGGAGACGAAAGATCTGATCAAGAAACGCCAATGTATGAAAGCATCTAACCCTACAGCTAGAATAGAACTGGCAGAACTTTCGAAGTTAATCAACAAGCGTAAGACAGCTGACATAAGGAAGTATAATATGGATAGAATTGAACATGCTCTCAGGAACGGAGGAAGCCTAAAAACAGTGAAGAAGAAACTAGGAATTGGCAAGAATCCGTTAAGAGACAAAGCCGGCAATATCATTACTAATATGGATGAGATAGTTCAAGTGGCTGAGGATTTCTATAGAGATTTATACAGTACCAGTGGCACCCTCGACGATAGCGGAAGAGAAATTAGTCCAGAGGAATTCGAAATCCCAAAGGTAACGCCGGAAGAAGTAAAGAAAGCCTTGGGAGATATGCAAAGGGGGAAGGCAGCTGGGGGAGGATCAGGTAACAACAGATTTGTTGAAGGATGGTGGACAGATTGTTCTAGAGAAACTGGCCACCCTGTATATGCAATGCCTCATGACCTCGAGCGTACCGGAATCTTGGAAGAACGCTAACATAATCCTAATCCATAAGAAAGGAGACGCCAAAGACTTGAAAAATTATAGACCGATCAGCTTACTGTCCGTTGCCTACAAACTATTTACTAAGGTAATCGCAAATAGAATCAGGAACACCTTAGACTTCTGTCAAGCAAAGGACCAGGCAGGATTCCGTAAAGGCTACTCAACAATAGATCATATTCACACTATCAATCAGGTGATAGAGAAATGTGCGGGATATAACCAACTCTTATATATAGCTTTCATTGATTACGAGAAAGCGTTTGATTCTGTCGAAACCTCAGCAGTCATAGAGGCATTACGGAATCAGGGTGTAGACGAGCCGTATGTAAAAATACTGAAAGATATCTATAGCGGCTCCACAGCCACCGTAGTTCTCCATAAAGCAAGCAACAAAATCCCAATAAAGAAAGGCGTCAGGCAGGGAGATACGATATCTCCAATCCTATTCACAGCGTGTTAACAGGAGGTATTCAGAGACCTGGATTGGGAAGAATTGGGGATAAAAGTTAATGGAGAATACCTTAGTAACTTGCGATTCGCTGATGATATTGCCTTGCTTAGTAACTCAGGGGACCAATTGCAATGCATGCTCATTGACCTGGAGAGGCAAAGCAGAAGAGTGGGTCTAAAAATTAATCTGCAGAAAACTAAAGTAGTGCTTAACAGTCTCGGAAGAGAACAGCAATTTACAATAGGCAGCGAGGAACTGGAAGTCGTAAGGGAATACATCTACTTAGGGCAGGTAGTGACGGCGGATCCGGATCATGAGACGGAAATAATCAGAAGAATAAGAATGGGCTGGGGTGCGTTTGGCAGGCATTCTCAGATCATGAACAGCAGGTTGCCATTATCCCTCAAGAGAAAAGTATATAATAGCTGTGTCTTACCAGTACTCACTTACGGGGCAGAAACCTGGAGGCTTACGAGAAGGGTTCTACTCAAATTGAGGACGACGCAACGAGCTATGGAAAGAAGAATGTAGGTGTAACGTTAAGGGATAAGAAAAGAGCAGATTGGGTGAGGGAACAAACGCGAGTTAATGGCATTTTAGTTGAAATCAAGAAAAAGAAATGGGCATGGGCAGGACATGTAATGAGGAGGAAAGATAACCGATAGTCATTAAGGGTTACGGACTGGATCCCAAGGGAAGGGAAGCGTAGCAGGGGGCGGCAGAAGGTTAGGTGGGCGGATGAGATTAAGAAGTTTACAGGCATGGCATGGCCACAATTAGTACATGACCGGGGTTGTTGGAGAAGTATGGGAGAGGCCTTTGCCCTGCAGTGGGCGTAACCAGGCTGATGATGATGATGATGATGATGATGATGATGATGATGATGATGATGATGATGATGATGATGATGCTACATATATTCGCAAGTCTTGCATTGTCCGCTAGTAGCATTATGTCGTCCGCATACATCAGTCCAGGGACCTTCTGTTGCACCATTTGTCCATTAGGCTTGTAGGATAAATCAAACCCTCATTCACTGTTTTCCAGTACAGTCTTTCTATGCCCTTCACATAAAGCGTGAACGGAGACAATGGGCATCCTTGCTTCAGGCTTTGGTAAATTCCCACCAATTCCTCACATTTTCGGCCTTCTGATACAATTTGTACTCGGTTGTCTATACACAGTGTCCCTACTATCATGCACCAAGATTTATAATTGTGCAAATGCGCGTAGCTGGACAGAACGAGAGCAATGTTGTTTGCCGTCGCTTGGAGATACCCCGATTATTTTTTTATTCTGCCTAATTACATAATTAGTTTTAATTAACCAACTTCTCAAATAGCATAATTCGATGAAAAGTGTCAATGAGAAAATTCTCGAGTAACATTAAAAACTTTCCACACAGCTTTCTGTTGCCCCAATACGTGCCACATAAAGACGTTTTTCCGATCGTGAAAGCCCGCGAATACACGCACAATTAGCTTTGGGTGCTAGTGATAGTGTGCAATGGTCCACTGACGCCATCTGGGACACGGACAAAGAACGACCGAGACAAAAGCTTCAAGGACAGCCGGATGCACAATTTTTCCCTCTGCGTGAGCAACGCGCGGTCTCCCCCGCCCCCCTCTCCCCCCCCCCCTTTCCGACGGAACTTAAGCCGAAGGCAGTCAACTGCCTTTCAAACTGCGCGTTTCAGCGTATGACGGCCTATTCGCCCGATGGAACGATCTCGCGAATATCTCACCAGTGACCTGCGTACGTAAATAAATAAGATAATGAAATTGGTACTTTATCAGTGCTACAGCTCGCGCTACATATTCTTCTACATATTGTACTCAACCTCACACAAATTAGTGAAAATAGAACGAGTTAAAAAAGAGAGAGAGAGAGAGAATAAGTACGGACAAGGCCCTGGCTTCGCGCGAAAAAAAGGACTGTGTGCCGGCGTAATAAAGCAAGCTATGCTGTTGTTCTCTTCAGCGAGCGGGCAAAAACGTAGATGTTGCTGATCAGCGAGGCGTGCTGGAATGGCATCGGTGCTCTCAGACAGAGTTCAACACTGCTTCGTTGTCGAGGTGCGCCGGTCGATTACACGTACGAAAGCGGAGCCCGTCGAGTTGCGAGAACGCGAGATGTATAGCTACACGACCGAAGTAATCACTGCTTTTTTTTTCCCCTCTTTTTTAGCCCGTCTCCGCTGGGCTCCCCCTTATGGACAAATTAACTGCCGAGTCTATAGTTTCCCGAAGTTAGGACCAGCGCAGCTTCTCACAGAAGCAGCACTCTAACTGCCAACGCAATATATAATCAGCATTCCGTGAATATCCACAAGAGCCAAAGAGCCCCATAAGAGTCAAAGTTCTGAGCGCTGTATAGTTCATGCCTACAGCACGATATTGCGTATTAAAAATAATTGTGCAGTTTTACGTGCCAAAACCACGATCTGAATATGAAGATTATGGCTATAAAGATTATGGGGGACTCCGGAAATTTGGACCGCCTGGAGTTCTTTAACGTGCACCTAAGTCTAAGTAAAGGGGTGTTTTTGCACTTCGCTCCTATCGAAATGCGGGCGCTATGGCCTGGATGCGATCCCGCGACCTCGTATCTATAGCAGCACAACACCATAACCACTAATCAACCACGGCGGGTCATCTTGTGTATCGGTATCTCATTAAGTCTGACAACGCGATTACCTACATTTGTTTTTCTTGCTTTCTCACTGGATGTCGTAAAGGACGATTAAGCCACTTCCTTGCCTATATAAACTAATGTCCCGTTAATATTTCATTTTTATCCGCCGCGGTGGCTTCGCAGCTACGGTGTTGCGCTGCTAAGCACGAGGTCGCGGGATCGAATCCCGGCCGCGGCGGCCGCATTTCGATGGTTGCAAAATGCAAAACCGCCCGTGTACCGTGCATTCGGGGCCCGTTAGAAATGCGCTAGCGGTCAACATTAGCCCGGAGTCACAGATTCCGGCGTGCCCCATATCAAATCGTGGTTTTGGCACGAAAAACACCAGAATTCAATATCTTCCCTGTTTATTTAATTTACCACTTAAGAATGGGATATGTGTTTTCTTTTGCTTCCCCTTTAGCCAGTAATATGGGCGCTAAAAAGTTGCTGACATATTGTAATTTTCCCTGATTGTATCATTGGGCGTTGGCGCACGTGCTCGTAACAGGCGGGTTCAGCGTGGCGATCGAGGCCAGCAATTGCTCGGCCTGGGCGTCTCTCCCATTGAAAGGGCCTCAGAAACTCAAGTAACTCTTCGTGGAATTACGTTGTGATGTCGTTTTCCACGAGATATGAGTATATAGAAAACAAGATCTTGACCGGCCAGCTTTCCACCAGTGCGACAGGCACACCGTAAAAAACAAATCCAGTCGAAACAAAGAACCGTAATCATGATGCTTGCTTGTGTACAACTGAATTACGCAATGAAAAACGATACACAGAAGGAACTACAATGAGTAAACTAATCAGGCGCAGTGTAACGCTAAATGAAAAAGAAAAAATAAGAACGTTCTGCCAGCTTTCCGCACTAGTGGTCTCACACCTACACGGTGCCGATAGGTCGGGGGCGCACAAGCCTGCGTCATCGAGCGCAATAGCCGTTCCCGGGAAGTCCGAGCGTGGAATATCAAGCTAAAGAGTTGCAGTACGCAACAGTGTACGTTAGAAACACAAGCTGTGCCAGCCCTGGCCAAGTACTCACACCGAAATATTTTGGCGCTGACAGCACGGAGTAGTTCCGCATCGTTCTACATGTGCCTCCACATAGAACATGATGCGCCCAATGAGCAACTTCGTTATAGCGAGCGGTTTTGACGAGCCCGCTCGCTCGTACGATGCCGATGGCTTCTGTGTGACGTCGCTGCTTCTTGCCACGCCAAGTGTGCGACTTGTAACTGTAAGGTGCAGGAATTCAGCCTTGTCGTCAAAAAACGCTCAAGCACTATCGAGGTCTTGGGCAAAACGAGCGGGCCGTTAACTGCAACTGCAGAGTCAGTGTGCCTGCAAGGTGACAAACCTGCGGCAGCACAACTGCGCCGGACGGTGCCGCAACACCGTCCATTGGGCGGCGTGGCCGAACTTGGCAACGTCCAAAAGGGCGTCGTAAACAAGATAAGGCTGATTATTTTGCAAGCCCGTGTGGATGGCGTCAACTGCAGACGTTTCGAAATGTCGACTAAAGGAGCAAGTGCAAATTAGTAAAACCGCGAGGAAAGCGCTTTCAGATATTTTCTTTTTTCTCCAAAACACACTTTTCGCAACAACGTCCCATTATGCGTGTGAACTTCCGGGTCCACAATGAACGCTTTAGAAGCCAAATAAAATCCACGGCGCGAGACAGCCGCTCGTGCGCGTGCTATGAATGAACAAAGGCCGCGCAGAAAGCCTGGCTCTCCGGAGACGACGCATTCATTGCGTTCGCAGCGGGGTGAGAAGAGAGAGAGAGAGGAAAGAAAGAAGAAGCCCGTATAAAACTTGCTGGGCATAAATGGGCTGCAAGTACGAGAGCCCGCGTACGCCGTGATTGGGCGCTCTCTGTACAATTACTCGAAATTGCGTGGTTGTCCCTGTGGAACCAGTGCAAAGCTTTCCCTTTGCAAGTAGTTAGGCATACAGAGCGCAAGTCGCCACGCAACAAATGACAGTTTTCGTCGTTTCTCGTTGCTCCTGAACGCACATTTGGTCTGTTGCTCTCAGCATGGTTTTCAACCAATATGGATCTTCTTACAGCAGCTGGATCAGCGGTGTAGGCCCCTCATTTCTTGCATACAGATACCAGACGCGGAACAGAATCGTCATGTGGTGCACAGTTCTTGTCGGAGAGAGAGAGAGAGAGAGAGAGGTAAGTCAGGGAGGTCAACCACAAGGAAAAATCCTGTTTGCTACCCTACACTAGAGAGAGAGAGTGGAGGGAGAGCTAAGAAGGTATACAGATCGCTTACGCGGGTGAAATGATTGATCGCTATCAGTGTCCTGCGAGTACCCTGTCCGTTCCAGGGATGTGCTCAACGACGACATCTAACCGTCACGGAATAGACCAGCGACTATGGCGTCCTGCTGCTGAGCACGAGGTCGAGGGTTCGATTCCCAACTGCAGCGGCCGCATGTTGGTACGTGGCGGCACGCAAGCAATTATCGCACGTGCTGAAGAACTCCAAGTGGGCAACGTTCATATACGAAGCCGTCAGCTGCGATGTCCTTTATGGTCCGAATGCCGCCTCAGGACATAAGACCCGTCAATCTATTACACCTTCATGAGCGTCGGTGTCCTACTGCTGTTGCGGACGTCCTGCCGCACTTCCGGGTGACCGCTGCACGTTCCCGGCGTATGCAAGTCCTTGGCGCAAGCACGTGTTCATATTGCAGAACCATTAGAAAAATCATCAATGGTACTGATTCATCAACAACGGTTCGCTGATAAAATTAAAAATGAAGTTGCACGCGGAACAGCAGTCTCTACTCTGAGTGAAATGCAAATAGCACATACGGCTACCTTCGAGTGTGAATGACTTAACTCACTCGACTCGGATATTTGAGATCAGCTTGTTTTGCCCATCATGAATAAATAGTTCAGGCTCCCACAACAGAATCGTACTGCTACTCTTATAGCAATCATTCCATTCCTCATCCTGGTGGAGTTGAGCACTCAGCTGTTTCCGAGTGCTTCAAAGTCCGCGGATCAGACCTCGCTACTGGAGCACCGGAGCGAAAACTTCGGTGTCCAGCTGTCAAGACAAAGATTAAGTACCCGTTGCTAAGACAAACTAGGCAAAATAAAATTAGGCCCGTCACGCAATCTCGCACGACAAAGGCGACTACTGCACTAACTATAATTAATTAATTATGTAATTACTTAATATATTTTATTTAGGAAGGGACGGCTCTGTGGCCTATAGCAAATAAGCCGGCTTGAGAAAACGTGAAGGCGAAAAGGTATACGGTAATACCATTTCACTGTTTCTTTTCGATGCCTTGTCAGCATCCGCCGCGGAAGTGTCTCTGTGGCTATATGGCGGTGCGCTAAGCACGACGTCGCCGGTTCGATTCCCTACCGCGGCGGCACCATGTGGATGGGAGCGGAATGCGAAAACGTTGGAAAACTCAGATTAAAGCTCGTATGATACAGCCGTGAACATATGAGGGTGCTATTACACATCGGACGGAAAATTAAGATGACACTCATCAGCATTAGGTATAGGGTATGGTTAAATGGGGTCCAGCTGAAGAGGCTGGAAGCAGTGCGCGCCCAGGGCTACTTCGTTTCACCTATATGTATATAACCTGGCGTTCAAAATGAGTAAAAATAAAGCAATAGTAATAGGGTCAATTTAGCACGCGCAGATCCTCACCGGCATGCTCTCCAGCCATGCGCCCACTCACACACACTCCTCAGACGAATGAGTGCGATGCGAACGCACTTAACGAGCATATACTGTCCTGCACTATTTGCATACCATAAGTAACGCGACAAGACGTGTGTTCGAAGTTTCGAAGTCTGTCCTGCAAATACGCTGGTTTATTAAACGTCTGTGCGGCTAGTTTAGCCATTGCTTACGAGTGAGGCGCATTGGCGACCTAGTTCTCACTGTTATTGGTTCACGCAACCTAATGACTGCTGCGCACAATAAGGAGGAAAATAAATAAAAGGCGGAAAATAAACCATTATCCTCCGGCACCGCCGTATATGCAGCCGTTATCATCGATCAATAAGGAAGGGCCAATGCCGCCGATAACATTTTCGGGGAGGAAAAACGGTATGACACGGTCACTCACACAAGGTTGCTGCATGGGTCGGTTTTACAACACCGGAAGTTTACAACATGCATGTAACGAAAACGTGAGTCACGCTAGATTAACTAAAAACAGAAAAGGCGCCCTCGTCAACAGCTTCAAGTTTACACAAGAAGGCCACAAGCATGGTAACGACCTAACACATGCAAATCAATGATTTCATGACCCGTCGAAGGCTCAAAGAACAGTATGGGCTCGCAATTTCTGCTTGTTGCACTAGACTATGTAATGTTCCAACAATTAACAGTGGCGAGCGCACAACTAAATCGTTTTCTTAAGACGCAAGACGCTACAAAGTGCACATAGGGAAGGCCAAGCTTTTTCTGCGATCGAAATTTGCAGACAGTGAAGAATGAAGCAACAACAATCGGCTGTTTTGAATAACTCCCAACAAATTTGCGTCCGTGCGGCAGACACTTTTCTTCCCAGTTAGAACAATGCAGCACGGCGTCGCCGAAAGTCCCACACGACTTGTAAATATATGCATGGTGCAGGGGGATGAAAGAGTCGCTGTCAAAACGTTACACTAGAGTGAACTCTGAATGTGATAGGCGTAAAAACAAAGATGAAAGCAAACGCTGCGACAGACTTCGTACGCAGCGACCCGCACGCCGCGGAAACATGATGCGCCAGCCGGTTCCACGCGTATGCCGCGGATAACGAGACACGAAAAAAGAAGTATAAACATGTATGCTCTGTAAGTACGACGTTCACAGGAAATGAGAATATCCTTACGCACGCGAAACGCTTCCATGACGCCGAAAGTGTGGTCATAAGCCAAGGCTGCAGCCATTACACTGCGCAAACAGCGGCATGCAAAAACTGGAAACTTCACGACGGCCGTCACGTCACGTCTTTGAGATTTTGAACACTTCATGGCTGCTTCCCTCTGGCAGCAAGCAACCGCCGCGCGCCGGCAGCCACAGCGGCCAATGTCCTTGGCGCCCCGCGTGCAGGTGTTTACAAGGGAGGGGGCAAAGGATCCTCGGACATTTGCATCCGGCGCTGCGGCCGGCCAACCTCTCCGACACAGTCACTCAGCGCATTTAACTATGCTAACGACGAGCGAGTCGCTCAAAGGGGCGCGTGAGAACGTGCGATTCTCCAACCTGAACGTGAGAGATCACTGCTACTGTTCGAAGCAAGCGATGTGTGTCAATGACATCGACCCGCATATCAATCCGAACAACCGGCGCAGAAACAGAAACAAGCCACGGGGGCTGAGGCAGGCATCTACTTCTTTTCAGGCCCATGATGCGATGAGCACGCCGTAACGTGGCTGCTGAATCGTTCCGCTGCTTAGCTGGGACCACACACGCTTGCATATGCATACGAGCAAGAACGAACGCGCGAAATGGCAGGCGCGCGCGATTGCGCACTCCGGCTTATGCAAATGATCGCACATAGCATTGAGCACAAGGTTACGGGAGCATGGAAGGATACAGAAATAGAAAGGAAGCCATGAGCTTCCAATCGGTGTACGTGCCACAGTCGAAGTGGCAAGCAGCCTGCGTGGGGTGGAAAAACTACGTTTGGTCATCTGTCTCGCCGCGCTCTTCGTGACATGCTAAAAGCCAGAACGTCCGCCACAAACCGCGACCCTCAGGCCAGAGGGGAAGAAAGGAACGCAGCCTTCTACACAAGCGACAGAGTGAACAGTCTGAGATAGCACTTTGAACGAGCAGCGCACTGCGTGAGCGGCATACAAGCAAACCCGGACGTGGCTCTACGCGCCGCGATATTGATGGGCCGCACACAAGAACGGCCCGTGTCTACGTCTCGGGTCACAAAAACTGAAGTGCGAGTTCAATGTCAGTTCGCGACGTAGCAAAATATCGGGGCAGCTTCGTATTATGTGCAAAGCCACGCAGAATTGTGCAGCGGATTGAAATGGGTTGACTATCGAGCGACCATCGCATAACCCAAAAACCCCTGTGCCCCTCTGGTGAGAGCCGTTTTTATGCTTGTGTTTGGCGTCCACACCACGGCGAGCGTAAAAAGAAAGAAATGCTCTTGTCGTTGACCCTACGAGGCGAAACTCGTCGGAAACACGGCGCGTTTCATCCACGAATAGTACAAAAGTGGCCCATCGAAGCCATGCAATGAGTGACATGCAACACTAATCGGTCATAAGAAAGCTTGAGGACGTGGATTTCACGCATCTCGCCCGAGGGGGATGTCCTCTACAGCCAGTAACCACATTCCCGGAGGATGGCGATGCCGCCAACACAGACTTTCGCTTGACTTACCACGAATATGGCGCAGTACCTTGCAAACCCGATCCGGAATGGGAAGCCGCAAACCCCGAGCTCCGTGTGCGCCTCTGTTTATGGCATCTGCGGCTCGGTTTTCAAAGCATTCAACCCCCACACCTGTTGCATCTTTCGCATTCACACGAGTTTTCGCATTATTCGCCAGTGGGCGCCACAACTAGCCCACTCACAAGTTTTGTAAGCTTACCACATCAAACAACATTGCTTGTATGCTAGATGGCAGCACCGACGGCATCCATATACAGCGATTTACGCGCTTTTCCCTCGCCTCTTCTCAGACTTTCAGCGACATCGTAACGTTATGCTACTTCAAACGCTTCAAATATTGAATATCCATAATAAAAAACTAATATAATAATCATTTTATTACAAGTGTTTTGTCCACATTTCATTCACACAAAGTTAAAAAAATTCCAATGTAGCATCACCTTCATTTTTCTTGCTCCCATTTAATAAGTGTTAAATTAGTCAAGTAAAAATTGCAATTTATTATTTCCATATTTAATGTATGTGTTTAGGAGTATTTAAGAATGTTCAAGTAAGTCAGAATGTGTCGATACACAATGTTAGCAGCGCCATCTATGCGCTGACAAAAAAACTACAAAGCCGAGCGTATCCGTCAGTTGCACATGGCATGCGCACAGCACGGGCAGCTTCGACGGTGGTCTAGGGCCGGTATATAAACATAAAATCTGCTGTCTGCATGCTAGGGCGGGCTAAATCTTCGTGACAACACGCTGCTGTCGCGAAATTTACTGTGCTCCTTGCTTACGCGTGGGCGTCTAGACATGGATGCAGCTGCTATCCGGAATCTGAAAATTAAGACAGGGATTGTGAAACGGTACGTGGTGAACATCTCGACAATGTAATGAGTCGATGACGCCGTACTTTTTTCTCACTACGAAAACGAAACAGTAGGTCCCGCCAAAAAAGCGTTGGCTAAAGATTTTGGATTTGTCGTGATGTTGATGGTTCGTTATAAAAGAAATATCGAAGTTAGTTCTGTTCGTTGTATACGGAAGTGCTTTCACTTTTTTGTGATCATTGCCCACGCGACCGGTCGTTTCCTTTTTGTTTTTCGTTTGTTTTAACAAATGGACTGACCGATTCTTGCAGAATGACAAAGGAAAAGGCGGCCTACCTTAAGGAGGTCGAAGTCGAGAGGGAGAGGGTCATCAAGATGAAAGAAATGGGCAAGGACGAATACGATCTGAAGCGGCAGGTGAGCGATAACACGCATTTGCAGAACTCGCGCGTGCTCTTCTATGACCGCCGTGGTTCGCTTCCGGGCAAGAGCTGCTGATCGCGACTTGTGTTTGCGGCTGCTGTCGCTGTTTCTCACGTTTTGCTCTCCGCTCCTCGGTGAAGTGCCTACTGTGTTGCCTTAAGGTTGCATTCATGTTGAAGGCTAACATCCACGTGTATTGTTGAAGGTCTTTCGTATATGCAGCACGGCAGAGATACACTGTCAGGACACATACAAGCTGAACTGCCTAAAAAATTGATTGGTTTGTGTCAACGTTCCCCTTTATCTCTGCAAATGCTGTTGACAGAGTTTTGTCAAAGCACTTTTTATCGCTGTCTAAACCACCATGCTCGTCCATCTGAACCACTGCTTTGTGACATGCAAACAAGATTGCAAACACCAAGGTTAAACACTTTATACCTAGCTACACCTGGCAGCAGGTGCCACTTTTCTTAACGGTTGTAATGTTATTGCCCGCGACTGTCAGTGCAGCAGCGCCTTTGCTTCCTACGAAGATGTGCCAAAAAATTAAGCCTCTGATTTTTGCCTATTTCGTCTCAAATGTCTTTCCTGCATTCAGTCGACATAATTTCCCAAAACTGATGGCAGTATTGAAAAGGGTGCTCCTATCCCTATGTTTCCACGCACACAGCCTCTCGGCAGGTAATGCAGAGTGCAGTACCACCACCAGCGCAGTGTGTGCTGTGATGTAGATATCTGTGGCCTCACTGATGCCACCACATCCTTTATACTATAGTGGATCCCACTTCCCTAGAACTGAAACTTTGTTCCACTGCCATATTCATGAGAGCTGTTAGATAGTGCCTCCTAGAAAAATTATATACATGTGCCCACATAAATATACAGGAGAGAGGTGCTGCAGTTCAGTCAGTAGCGCATAGAAGGTAACGTAAGTAGTTTGTGGGTTTAAGCCTTACTGGGGATGTGGTGCATTTCCTTGCAGGGTAAGGTGGAGTGCTAGTCATTGTTCATGTTCTAAGAGAATTCAAGGACTGAACCCTTCGTAGTTTTGTGTACATGAGCTGTCTTTGTTGCATCGCTTGATATAGGGCACCTGTATACACAAAGTTATCCTGAAATTAAAATACTTTATTTGCCCCTGTGTTCCTTGGTCTCAATCACCACCTACTCATTTCATAGCTTTAGTTCACCTAAAAGAAGTGCTGTCAGGTTGCTTTAGACTGTGTCATTCTCTTTCAGGAAGCCGTGGTCAATGAGACTCTCAGCATGGTTCCAGACAGCCACAAGAGGTTGCTAATAGCATACAATGAGCTCAAAGAGGTCCTGGTAGGTGGTGGTCACATCTTGCTTGATAACTTCTTTCATTTGATGACAAAGTGCAAGAGGGTAATTTAGTGCAGAGCATTGCAGAAATGGAGGCTAAATTCCCTAAATATTTGAAGTAATGTGAAAGATGGGGATTATTGTTTTCATATGAACTAATGTTTTCAGATGAATTGAACTTGCACATTACAGGAGGCACTGAGAAATATAAAACAAGCATTTGTCTGGCTAGATTAAAAGGTTGCCAAACAGGCCTTTTAAGTTTGTTGCACCAATGGTTATGCTCTTTTGATACAAGCTTTTACTTGGCTCATAACTTTAGATATTTTTCTCACAGGACCCATGCATTGATGTAATTGTGCTACATGAATGCTGTAGCTGGCCCCTATGACGCAGTGTTGCCCAGTCTTGTGTTATTCTGTAGTACTTGGTTACCATGGCACCCAGCAAGTTGCCAGACTTGGAGGCACCTTTTTTATGTTTCTTCTGTTTGTGTAAATTTCATTCGTGTGGTCAATGGTTGCAAACCGTGGAACATACTTTTGCGCTGTATGAGGCTGCTGTTTCAGTTTAAGTAGAGTTGAGGTTGTGGATTCGATTCCTGGCTGCAGCAGCCGCTCTCTGGTTAGGGCAAAGAGCAAAAATGCTCTTGTTGAAGCTTAGGGCATTAAAGAACCCGAGATGGCCAAATGAACCCACAGGTTTCTGTTGCAGCACCTCTCATAGCCCCTGCTATGCTTTGGGACTGAAGCCCCTCTCAATCAATTACTAAATAGATTTAAGAAATGGAGAAATTACTGCAGAACTGTCAACTTAACATGCTGTTTACCTATCTCATTGCAGGAGAGTTCTGAACACCTTTCAGAACGGGAAGAATACCTCGCTGCCAAGGAGGTGCTGGAACAGGCACAGCAGTCGTTAGAGTCTGCATAGATTATCCACATTGCTTAGAACGGTGCCTACTTTCTTCAATATGTGTTATCTAAGCAACAACATTTTCTCTATTTAATTTATTCAAGGTGCCAGCAGCCCATTTCTTACAACCGTTTATCTTTTTGGTTATAGAAACAAAACAGCTTTGTTTTGGGGTCCTTTTCTAATATGGGTTTTGTTGCCAGGTGGACGTTAAGCAAAGGAGTGAGATGTGACAAGGTAGAATTGAAATGTGCTAGTTTTTGGGACAAGTTCAAGGAGTTTATAAACACTAAATGCAAGAGAAAAGCAGGAATGCTGCCGCCACATTCCCCTCTGCCTTTCTGCGTTTCACGTTAACTTGGAGACTGCCCTTATTCAGCATCCCCGATAATACACTTTGCAGTTTTGAGGTGTTAAACAGCACAATTTATATATTTCTTTTCAACTTAGCCTGTCTTCTTCACCTGTCCCTAGATATAAATAGAGAAACAGAACTCGTATTTAACTCCCTTGACTGCAAAACTTCTGTAGTCTTTAAAGACACTGAAAAGCTTTTCTACTCTTCACTGAATAGAAGTATCATGTATGTCCAATTACATAGTGGTACTTTTACCTAAATTCACCTAACTCTTTGCCAATTCATTTGTTTCTGTGTTTTTTTTTTCTTACATAATGTTACTTTGCTGGCTAATCTTTCCTACTACTTTGCTGACTACTTGGAAGATATGCAGTCGGGGTTGCTACAAGCAAGATTTAATGATAAATTTGTTATTCAAGCCATCTAATCTAAGCACCTTGTTACAAAAACCTTGTAAAGGTAGTAGCCTTGGAAAACTATTGCATCCATGTCAGCAGTACATATCTGTGCCTTAGACTTCCAAATTAGCTGGCTACTTTATGCATTTTTTTTATAATCTTTTTGTGTCTTTTTAACAATTATTCCTTAACTTAATGTTCACATGTTGACATAACCGAGCAGGAAAGGCAAGATTTATGCAGCTTTTGTAGATTTTAAAAGAAAGTCAAGCAAGACAACATTAAAATGCTGTTAGTCAAATTGCTTCATAACACTAGGTCTTTTTGCCTTTCTTTTTCTTTTTTTAAGGGTGAGCTTTTTATATATATATATTTCAAGCAGATTTGCAAGGCTGTACTACACTCTATAGGTATGTTTATTTGTAATAAATGCTTTGAAGTGAAAAAGCACGCACTGCGATTCATTGTGGATCCATGTATATTGTAAAGTTATGGTACACGTGTGCAGTATGTACAAATTGCCTTTGATGGAGTGTGTAGAAAAATCTTCTTTTAATTTTACGTATACACATTTTTTTCCTTGCATGTGAAGTATTTTTCTGAGTGAAATACTGAGAGACTTTTAACCTGTTTGTAAAGATATTAACCTTCACAGAATATTGATCATTTGAGACATGGAACAGCAGCGACACTGGTAGCAACATGTTTTGCTGATTTGCCTCGCCACAATGCATTTGACACACCTTCATGTTACGTGGGTGTTGTCGAAGGAATGGCTATATGTTGACAATTGTGTCTACCAATACTAGCAATCTAAAGCAGCAACACCAGCAGCTGAGTAACAGTTGGTTACTGCAATAATAGGTCTGTGTCCTCTCTGGTTAAACTCTGCTCCACCAGATGCTGCCACCAACCTGGCCGCTTATGTTTACATCTCTGGTAACATGGCATTTCACAAAGATAAATATGCTTTGTCATCATCAACTTATGCATAAACTAAAGCTCCCACTTGTCATGTTGTGATGCTGAATAACCACATACTGCAAAAATTGAATTAAAAATTGAACTCTTTATGTGGTGAACTTGTGCCTAGAAAGAAAAGCAACACTCAAATCGCAATGATAGCAGTGAGCGTGATTGCTGGTCGCCAAAATTTGGACACCAGGGTTAAGGCCATCTACCATTTATACGAGTATTGCCATTGTACATTCCATAGTGATCATTAGTGCATATTCAAGTATGTACAACAGTGTTTGCATCATGTGTGTAATTTGACAGACAAGATACTTTGGTTATAGAATCAATACCGTTTGATACATTTCGGATCCAGTATGCCTGTCTTGCACTAAGTGATAACTTGACAGCAATAATTTCTGCCGTCGTCGTCGTCGTCGTGATGTTCCGTATAAAGTCGCAAGGTGATAACGTCGTTCCCGCGCGCCGTATGCTGCATGTGCGAGCGAAAGCGTGCGAGGGTGAGCCAACGATGGCAGCTCAATCTTGCGCGCGCAAGAGAGGAAGCGCGCCGCCTTCCGTCGCACGCAAGTCGCCGGGGGGGGGGGGGGGGTTGTTCTACTTCGGTGGCTGTGGGCCCAACCTTGAAAGCGATGACAGTACGCATGATAGCTTTGTGTGCTATGTTTTGGTCGCTTGGTTCGAGTTGAAGCGAGAGGCAGCACGAAAGTCAATTCGCTCGCTGCCGATGCCGCGTTTCCTAAATCCAGCGTTTTGACAGCGAGTTTCCGCGGTCATCGAGTGAGATTGTTCATGTTTGCTTGTGCATCCGTGACACCATGCTTGTTAGTTTAGTTAGTAAGCGAATGTTTGCAAGCTTATACGGCCGATAAAGCTATCATTACTTCGTATAGCTGTCTATTCGTTGTCGCAATCGATGCTTCGCCTTTCGGACTAAACCGACCTTTATTTCGTTTTTCTTAAAACCACAATTTTTGCCTTTCAAGAACATGAAAGGCAAAACCACTGTTGTGACAGTGTTTCAATAAAGTGGAGAGAAATCTTTTTGTTAAAATAAATACCTTTACTCTGACAATTTCCACAACACACGTACATTTCATTAATTACTGCGCACATCCCGCTTCATATCCCCCCTAAACTGGAGATGCTGACCAGGAGATAAGGAGGTGTTAATGTTCAGATTAGGTCACTAACCTTGATGTCTTCCATGATAACACATTCGATCTTCCTATTCCTTATACAGGGTGTCTACCAACCGGGAAAGCCGGGAATTCTCAAGGATTTTGAATAGTCTGGAAAAACTCCGGGAAAACTCGGGGAATTTGTGCCTCTATCAGGAAAACTAGCTGTAATTTTATTGAAAGGCTCGAAAGTCGCTGTAGTGCTGCCGTGAGTAACAGACAGGAATCGTAATGAATCGTCTTTGACGCCCTGTCGTCGGCTGGAGGAGCTGACAGTGTGCTGTCAACGACTGACTTTCCGGATTCCCGATAATTTGGACGGCTACGCGCCACCACCACGTACCCCTTAGAGTTAAGAGTCAATGTATCAGAACGTCTGAAATTTAGGACGCGAGAACTCTTTGCCGTCCGATTTTCCGGACGTTTCGCCGTGACCGCAGGTGCGAAACGGCATTAATCAAAGCCACCACCACTGCCATTTTGATTACCTCGCGGCCTCGAACCCGCGCTCTCGCACGCAGATCCGCTGGCAGCCGTAGCCACCAGTGCGACAACGCTAGGCCTAGCTTTTTTTGACGTTCGCTATGAAGCTTCTTGCCGTTGGGTGCCGTGTGTTTTATTGAAATAATTCGTTGCTGTAAGCAATGGCACGGAGATCGTCTTTTTGGTCCTTGCGATTGGCTTAGAAGCTTGGATAACACGGTGCGTTGCATAATACCGGTTCCCGAAAGTCAGCTTCGCCTCCGTACAGAAGTGTTACTTGGTGAAGCAGACGCAAAAGTATTGCAGTGAAGCATAACAAGCGTGGAAAGGGGCTATTGCCACGGGACACAGTATGTATTCCTTAATTATACACGCATGCACCCGGTATTTTCTGTCACAGTACGAGCACCGATATGCCTAATACGTGTACCGACAGGCCTTCAGAGCGTTTTCGAATGTGCCTGTGGCGGTTTGAGCCCTTAATAGCAGTAAATGACAACCATTTATTTTTTCCAGCTGGCCGATTTTTAGGATGTTTTCGCGGACCCTAGGCAGTTCAAAAAATCGGACGTGAACTGTGAAACTGACCAAGAAAATGCTTCAAATGGTCCGTGGGACGAACGAGTGGCGGAAGGAAAACAAGAACATAAAGTACCTACGCATTGAGGAATGAACGGGAAAGGAAGCGTGCTGCCGCCGTCTTGAAGAAACTTGACCTCAAAAAACAGTGCTGGCTGATGCCGAGATGCAGGTGTCCCTGATCCAAACCAATATAAGCTCTTTAAAGCAGTGAAATACAACACTGAGGTGTCGTGGGCGGTCTGAGAGTATGTCAGAACAGTTGAAGTTGACTTACGAGCTGTTGAGAGAGAACCCCAATTGTGACAAAGTTCGAGCCTCATACCACTGAGCTTGCTATCAGTTGATAGAAATAGCTCATGTTTGAAAATATCTGCTTCTATATGTATCTCCTTTTTATTCGTACTTGAGAATGTCCGACTCGATTTGCATTTTTAAGACATTTTATTTGCTGTGCATTTTACTAACCCCTCCCTTTATTCTCTTTTTGGATAACGTAAACACTGCTCCTTAGTATTCAAATTGGATTAAGTCGTTCTTTTTTTTTTTTCAATTGTTTCATATGCTTACTAGAGAGTGACAGCATCGGGCAATAATGGTTTCAGCCCGTCTTGACATAAAACATAGTTCTGCATCACTCGGAGAATATTGCGAAGGCACTCGGGGAAAACCTGGAAAACTCAGGGAATTTGGAAATGTCAACTTGGTAGACACCCTGTTATAGTGTAATTGAGAATACATGCAGTGTAAGCTAAACAAAATCGACTAGCCATGTTTGATGAGCTGTTTATGTGTAATACTTATGATTGTAAACATGCACATTGCAGTTACATGGATCATAGGTTTAACAGGGTGCATTTATCCTTGACATACTGGCAAGTCTGTCCATCACACCCATAAGGTAAGTAAATTGCTGCACGTGTTTTGCCGAAATCGTGATGCGGTAAGCATCCTGTATAACACTTGCAGAGCTGTTCAGAACTGCCGTCCTACATTATCGATGGCATGACATTCAGCACTAGTTTCTGCTTCCAGAAACCTTCACACACACGCCGTGGTGGCGTATGTTATAGTTTCGGCGTTGCGCTGCTAAGCCCAAGGGCGCAGGATGAAATCCCGGCCGCAGCGGCCGCATTTCGATGGGCGCGAAATGCGAAAACGCCCGTGTATCGTGAATAGGGGGCACAATAACGAAGCCCAGGTGATCTAAATTAATCCGCAGACCCCCACTGCGCCGTGCCTCGCAATAAACTCGTGCTTTTCGAAAGTAAAACCCCCGAATTTTTTAAACCTTCATACAAGTGCTTCTGCGGTTCGAAAGCTTCACACTTGCCAATCCACGTAAGTCGTCCTTTGCGGATTCCATCATGACGCTCTTTACACCCAAATAACGGTGCACGAGCGTTTTTGCTTTCCGGCCTCACTGGGTGCGGCCGGGAACGAATCCGCGACCTAGCAGCGCAACGCCATAGCCATTGAGATATGATGTATGTGCTACCAACTACAGCACCTCTAAATCAGACTTGTACACGTTACAGAAAAGAAGTAACCGATTACAAGTCCTTGATTAAAATATATGATTGATCACAGTGGCCAATCACTGCCCCATGAAAGTAACCGAACAGTTACTAAGAAAGTAACTTAGTACTTGTGCGTTACTTTCCTCCAAACGTTCGTCAACAATGAGTAAATACAGTAGACAAAACGAGCTGGCCTGCCTCTTTCAGTGCGTTCGCTGCAGCCCTTCGCGCATTATCTTCGTTATAGGCGCTGATCAGGGGGGGGGGGGGGGAGGAACAGATCGAGCGCCCCCAAAATGTCATTACCAGAGTTCTGTCACTCACGTCATTTGAGGTTTCCTTTGAGTTGCCTCTACCTTCTCGCTTAACATTTTATTGTGGCTAAAAGCTTACTGCATGATGTGCATGGCTTTTATTTCATAGTTTCGCTTTATGTAAGCCAATCCCTACAAAGGAGGGCAAGCGCATTAGAAGCACCAGCGGCGGCTAGCTCCTCCGTACTTTCTCACTTCAAATTCTTCCTTTAATTTGCACTGTAAGCACCATACACAGGCACAATATATTTAAATATATACACAGGACAATGTTTATTATATATTTTAAAGAGAATGAGGTAGCCAACCAACAATTATTTCTAATGGTATGGATAGTTTATGCTTAGAGAATGAATATGTTGCTGTATGTTCACCTCGCTTCAAATTGCATTGCGTGCTCTTTTGAACCTAATAAAAGCCTGCAGACTTCAGTGAACCTTTCGGCAGAGTTCTTCAGCACGTGAATATGTGTCTCCATATTGCTTCTCTTTCCAGCAAGCAATGCTAACGACTCACGAAAAGAAAAGAAGACATTTTCTAATAATTTACAACATTTATTAGGGATAGAAACATCGCCACCTGCATGCCGTGGTAATAAATATACTGGAATTCACTCGGTAACCGAAATGAGGCCAAGCCGGACTCACTCGTAACCAGAATCTGTAGCAATCATGCTCAGCAGCGCTTATTCTCCGACTCGTGAGAGAGAGAGAGGCTGCTGTTTTGTCGGAAAAGCGAAGTAGTATTAGTGATATCAAAGGATATAAGACGATTACACGAAGGAACATTACACCACGGAGAGACGCCATACTCTTGGTGGTGCGAGAGGACTCAGGTTGGGAAACTGAATTGTCTCCTATATACTATGAGATCTTGTAAGTAATCATATAAAGCCGTCACTTCAGTGAACAATTCTTCGAGGTCACACGAAGTTTGTTCGAGTGCAACAGTTAAGATTATATATATAGCATGCAGGTATGTCTTCTTTATAGGTGTTTTCCTACTTGTGCGGAATTAGGTTGGCTACGAAATCTCTGTAGATACCTTCCAAGATATTTACGTAAACGTCCTGTACTCCTTGATTACGTAATGTCTCTGTGACTGCTGGTATCTCGACTGAATCAAATGCCTTTTCGTAATCTATGAAAGCCATGTAGAGAGGCTGATTGTACTCTGCAGATTTCTCGATTACCTGATTGATGATATGGATGTGACCCATTGTAGAGTATCCCTTCCTGAAATCTACCTGTTTCCTTGGTTGGCTAAAGTCCAGTGGTGCCCTAATTCCATTGGAGATTATTCGGGTGAATATTTTATATAATACTGGAAGTGGGCCAATATGCCTATAATTTTTCAATTCTTTAACGTCTCCCTTTTTGTGGGTTAGTATAATGTTGGCATTCTTCCAGTTCTCTGGGACCATTGAAGTCACGAAACAGTTCGTATAAAGGGCCGCTAGTTTTTCAAGCATTATGTCTCCTCCTTCACACCTTTATGTCCACGTTCCCCCTGCGCAGAGTAGCAGGCTAGAACGCCTTAGCTCAGGTCGACCTCTCTGCCTTCTTTCAATTAAATTATATCTCTCTCATCTCTCCTCCCTAGCTCTTTGATTAAATCGACTGGTATTCCAGCTTCTCCTGCCGCTGTTCCCGTTTCATGTCTTGCAAGGCCCTTCTAACTTCTTCGCTGTTGCCGTTTCATGTCTTGCAAGGCCCTTCTAACTTCTTCGCTAGTTATAGAAGGAGCCTACGTTCATTACTACTTCGAATGGAGGTATCGGGGCTAGTTTGAGTACTGTACAGGTCAGTATAAAATTCTTCCGGCGCTTTCACTATATCTTAGAGATTGCTGATAATGACTGTGGCAGCAGCAGTGGGCCACGACGACATCTGTTTAATCTGTATCCTGTGCTGTTGCCGAATTCTGAAAGACGGAAGCTACAACGACGAGCTAAAAAAGAAAACAAAAAGAGCAAGTCCAGTGCACGTGCACTTACGACGCCAGGATTTGCTCGTCATCGCAGCTTGGAATCAATGACTCGTCGGTCGGCGCCACCGTCGACAGGCCTAGCATAAAAAGCGGCCCGGTGACACCTCGGAAAACTTTGGCAGCAGCAGTGGCCACGACAACCTCTGTTTAATCTGTATCCTGCGATGTTGCAGGTTGGTGCTCTCTCCTTTGGGTTTTTTTTTTTGCAGGAATAAGTTTAGTCAATTGTCTGACTGCTGCTGCTGCCAAGTGTGATGGTGATGGTGATGGTGATGAATGTCCGGAGTGTCAATCAGTGGTGGAAGGTCAAGATGGCCTGTCCTGCAGTGTATTCCACACCGTGTACCATGTAGGCAAATGTGCTGGCGTGTCAGAAACTACGCTGAAATCTGAAAAAGACTGTATAAAAACTTGGAGGTACCTTAAATGTAGAGCACCAAAAACTCTGACTCCACAACTTGAGAAATCAGAAACAGAGCCAAACACGCAGAACATGTAGCATATGCTGCCAGCTATTAACCAAAAACTGGAAGTGCTGATGCCGCTGAAACAGACCGTTGAAGGTGTCGAGAAATCTGTACAATTCATGTTTGATCAACTGGTTCATTTGTTCGAGCGTGTGCAGAAAAACGAGCATGCAGTAAAAGAAATCAGGAAGAGGGTTGAAAAACTTGAAGAAAATGAATGTACCGAATCCCTCGTAATTCAGCTTGCAGAAATTAGAATGTCGGAGTAGGCGTGCTAACCTACAGTTTCATGGAATCCCTAAAACCAAAAAAGAAGACCTCTTCGCAAAAGCTAATGCTATCGCTACTGAAATTCAGCTCCTGCAGCTACCTGTTGATGACGTAGACGCCATACGCCGGCTGCCATCACGGCAGGATAAGATTCCTGCTGTTATCTGTCGCTTCGCAAAGCAAGTAGTCCGAGATCTGTGGTACGCAGACAGAAAAAAGATCGCGAATGAAGATGGAAACATGCACGTGCTTGAGAATCTAACCAAGAGGAAACGGGAACTGCTGAAAAAAAAACGAAGGATAGGGCAAAACAACACGGCTACAAATACGTCTGGCACAGTAACGAGAAGTTACTGGTCAGGAAATCTGATGGCACGTCGGCGACAGTCGTATCAAAAGCATATGAACTTGATCAACTACCTTAGGCTTTGCTTAGTATTTTACGTTTTCGCACCCCCAATGAACCAGCTTCGTTTTCTTTCGGAGCAAACAATGTGTCAATCATTCCTGCCGACTGATGTATCGGTTATGTCTACTCAGAAAAAGAAGATGACGTCTTTCTTTCACATCAACGCACAATCCATGTACAACAAAGGTGACGAGTTTGAAGCGTTTCTTTCCGCACTTCCGTTTCAACATAATAATGGTCACTGAAACCTGGTATCAAAATAGTTATGAAACGTTACAGTTGCCAAACTACAACGCGTAAGTGCAAAATTGCCTTGATAAACGAGGCGGGGTGTTATGATAGCGACAGAAAAAAACTTTTAAATGCAGCCTTTTCACTGATTACACCCTAACTCCTGATGGCTACGAAATACTCTCCCTATAAAGTGGTAGAAATGTCTTCTCCGTTATCTATGAGCCTCCTGAAAGCAACTTTTCCAATTTTGCTTGCTTTCTTGACGAATATCTCCAATAGATCACAGAAAACAACCTGAATCTAGTTTTAGGTGCTGACATCAGCATTGAGTTTATTTCATATTCTACTAACAAACTAGAGATTGAGTCCATATTGCAATGCCATGGTTTCATTTCCGTCATAAATGAACCCACAACATTACAGGCAGCGACGGCAATAGATATGTTTTACCAACTTCTCAGCAGTACGTTTTAATTCCGGAGTAACTAATGTCCATATAAGTGACCATCTCCCGATATAACTGGTTGTTGAGTCTGTAAACTCTAAAGAACAATGCGTATATCCTACAATCGAGTACCGGCGCATTAATGATGACACCTTGAATAACTTTCTGGCAACACTTGCAAATGTTGATAGGAATGTTGTGCACAACAAAAATGATCCAGATGATGCTTACAACGCCTTTATTGCCATAATTAAATCTGTATATAAACAAAGCTTTCCCCTTGTAACGCTTGAAACGCCCCGCAAACCTCGAAAATCATACATAACCGCAAAATGCTTTAAAATGATAAAAAGAAAACAGACCTTTATAACCGCTTTATCCAAACCAGGACACTTGATGATATTGTACAATTTAAAACGTGCCGGAACCAAGTTACGTCGTTTCTTCCCCACGCGAAACAAGAATGTATATGGAAAAACTGTTCAGTCAAGACTTACTAAAAAGGAGCGATCTTGTGTGGCAGAACATCAACCGAATTTTAAATCGAGGCACAACTGCAAATGGTGTGCTTGAACTTATAGAGAAAATGAACCTGTGAGTGGGAAAAAGGCTGGCAGACAATTTCAATAATTACTTTTGCGTCTCGGGTTGATGAAAATGACGATCCCATCAATGTGAAATGTCATGACTTACGGGTTCTTTCCAGCGCAATCGTGTCACCAACCGATGCGAATGAAATCAAGAATTGCCTGCTGGTTTACGCAACAGTAAGTCGCTTGACATTGATGACCTTAAAATTTTACCAATTAAACATGTAGCTAATGTGATTAGTCCCGTGCTAGAATATATTTTTAATTGTTGCATCGAACATATGCAGTGCTTTTTTTTTTGTGCTGGAAAAGCTAAGTTATTTGTGTTCTCTTGAACCGTGTTTAATTTGCAATCTTACAATCTCAAGGCAAACGCAGAATTTAAGCTCTCATCATTCATTATCAACATATATTAGCAGGAGCCCTCTACACACACAGTAGGAAGCATAAAACTACTAGGTAAATTCAGGTCACACCTACATTTCTTAAAACCCACTTGACACTCATAGCGAGAATTTTAACATTTTTGTTTCACTTTTTCTTCAGATATTAGTACTGCTTATTTTTGCACAAAATCAGCCAAAGGGCGGGAATAGACATCATACGTACGTCAAATATTTGGACATCCAGTCAAGAAAACACAAACTCGGGCTTCGCACGAGAACTGAAATATTCAAGATGTACACTAAATAAGAGAAAAATCCTCAGTTTTATTTCGTTAAATAATTTCCTTGTTTTTTAGACGTCTAATAAGTAACGTTTAGATGATCGCTCAAAGATCCTTACTTGATATTACTGGGAATTTCGTTCCATACCAGAGCGCCACACTTTCATTTGAATTATTTCGGCATATAGGTAAGTTAAACAATAGCTTTTGCCGCCCTCTGCTCCTTTTGAGTGTCGTGAAGACACCATTCGATACAGGGTAAATTCCTATTTATGGTGACTTATACGAACCACTCATTGTAACTAATGCGCAAAGGGGACGGCGGCGCGAGAAGTTGTAGTAATTCTACTTGTAGTGTGTAGAAAGATGTGATAGTTAAAATGTGGAAAGACTAAAATAAAAGTCTGCTTGGGTCTGTGTTTCGAATGCATCATAATAGTAAGAGCTCGTTTCTGTTGTACCAAAACCTGCAAATATGTGGGATACGTATTGTTCCAGGAATCGTTACAGAGATCAGCGACGCACCTCAAGGAAGTTTCGCAACGCTGTTTGAAAGTGTAGCTCATATTATTGATAATCGGATCTCTCACTGACAAAAATAAAGCTCACTGACACATTTCCAGTCTATTTTACCACAGCAGTAATCCGCAATCCCGTGTATATATATATATATATATATATATATATATATATATATATATATATATATATATATATATATATATATATATTGTAGGGTCTCACACGTGCTCTTGGGACAAAGGAACGACACACCACAGTAGTGCGAACAATCACAATGACATTTATTGCACCTTTCATACACAAATGCCTGCTAGCCGACTCACACATAGAACACTCCGATGGGTGCCCGACCAATTCAGGAAGTCCGACTCACCGCGGCCGGATAGCGAGCGAATATGTTCGCCCCTATGCTGGACACCAACGCCTATTCGCGTGTACGGTTACGCCAACGATCGTGTTCGTCCATCGTGTTCGACACAGGCGGCTGCCGAAGTCGCTGCGCCGAACTACCACAGGCATCTGGATTGCCTGGGGTCGCTCGATTGTAGTCCACGGCAGCAGCGCAGACAATGTGCAGGTGACAGTAATCCAGGGGTGACTCCACTCACACAGCGTATACTCAACGTACTGGACAAAAACTAAAGTAGTGCAAGGGAGAATAATCCTGCATGCACGTCGTCTATGCTGTACGATGTTTAACTCGGCTAGCAAAAGATAAGGCGGCTACTCATATGCTAAGTTCACGTGAACAAGGCTCCCTTTCTTGAGTCGAACGAGTAATTTCAATTCGTACGAGGCTAACTAGAATAGGGGAAGCAAAGTGCGACACCTCACCGCCACAGTCCACCAGCTTGTGTCCCTCCACGTGCGACAGGCAGCTTCGTAAAGCCTTAGACCTAATGAGTCGTTAACCTGACAACAACCGGCATCCAAAAACAGCTCCCAAAAATAGGCGCAATGCAGGCGGCCGTGAGATGTCAGCTCTGCGAGGTCGTCCTACCCCGCTCGGTGCTTACAGCATCCGATTTAACGGCTCCCATCGTCCCAGGCAGTGTCAAAGTGCCCGGTGCCAGGCCGCAGTGCCAGACAGCCCGTAGCGGCACCCGTGACCAGCAGCCACCCAGCTCCTACAGTCAAAGAGATAGAAGAAGCTATTTACATAAGAAATTCGGACCACCTACGAGGCTTCCGTACTCACTCGCATCAGGCTTGCCACTCCGCGGGCGCTAAGCTCCGTGGGCGCTAAGCCTCGCTCTCCCAGGATGCAGACTACGTGGCTCTCGTACTGATGAATGTCATTAAAGAAAACACTTGCAAAAACACGTAGCACGTTGAAAAAGAAAGATGTTCAAACACGCTACAGCAACTGTCGCCTTGCTCGAGAAAGCACGCCGCCGATGCTAGCGATCAAGATCCACGCTAGGCCTACGCTTCGGTTCAAACAAAGGTCTTGAACGAAGCAAGAGTGTCCAACTATCATCCGATGCCCCAAGAGGTCCACGTTGGGCAGCCAGATCTTGGGCCTCACTCGTGATTTTTGGGACAAAGGAACGACAACACAGGAGCGCAAACAATCACAAGGGCATTTATTGCACCTTTCGTACACTAATGCCTGCTAGCCAGCCGACTCACAACACATAGAACATACCGATGGACGCGTGACAAGTCTAGGAAGTCCGACTCACAGCGAGCGAATATGTTCCCCCCATGCTGGACACGAACGTCTATTCGCGTTTACGGTCACGCGAACGACAGCGCGTTCGAACGATCGTGTTCGTCCGTCCTGGTGGCCCGCGAAGCGGGTCGACGCACGCGCCCGCGCTGCTCGCCGAGAGAAGTGGTTCGTCGTGAGTACGGAAAGTACGGTGAGTACCGTCGTGAGTACGGATTGTACATTAGTACCACAACATCAATGGAGAAAGCTGTAGAAAGAAGTACCGGGAAAAAAAGGACACTAGAGAACTAGATGATTGAGATGTCAACATGCCTGAGGCAAAGCTGAAAAATTGCCTATCGGTATATCCTGTGAAAATCTTCCGCAGTGCATCAAAGAGAGGCAATGTGTACGTTGAGATCTCGCGCGAACTGTCTTCTACGGCTACCTTCGCGTGCTCCGCACGAATGGATGCTATAAGCGTCCCCTTCGGAACGGGGTCGTGGGCTGCGGCATCAAGCTCTTGTTATTATGTTGCCTAATGTCCTAACTGTGTTACAAAAGAAAAAAAGGAATAAAAACGATGTATTCCCATAACCAAACTTTCTGAACCCCTGTTGCAACCTTTGTTTTTGCACGCCGCCGTTGTTTGTCCTTTTCCTACTTTTCTTCCACCAACGTCCAATCGCCGCTTACTAATCTCTACTGTGGGCATGTTTCCTTTCCCCCTGCTCTCGCTGAACCCAAGGGCTTCACGGAGGCCAGAAATGCCTAAATCGACCGCTGGGCAGATATCTTCACATTCTAATAAAACATGCTCCATCGTTTCCCTAGCATTACCGCAGCAAGCACGTGCTCCTTCTTGTATCTCGCTTTATAAGTGCATGTTCTAAGGCATCCTGATCTCGCTTCGAAAAGTAATGAGCTTCCCTTTGAGTTATTTTTTTTTTCTTTCCTGATTTCGCTTTTTCCTCTTAAGTAGTTACTCATAGCAGGTTTCTTTTCCATTGCCGCCACCCATATGCGATTATCTCAGCCTCTCTGAGTTTCCGCTTGACGTTCTTTGTTGCTGTGTTGCTCACCATAGAGGTCGCATACTTGCTGGTAAGCTTCCTAGTTATTTTCCTCCACTGTGAATCAATGTATTTCCTGTGCAAATACCTGAAAACTTTTCCGGCTCACTTACTTTATTCCATATTCCTCAGTCGCTGTTCATTATCAATTTTTACTGTGAGCAGTCCTCGGCTAACAGCGCCATCCAGGGGCGGCTGGGCGCGCCCTCGCCTCATTATTTTTGGCAGCGGAGCGCGCCGAACGGGACGATCGGGTCAAAACTTACCAGCGCGCAATCTCGGATGCCACCATGATGCCACGAATCCGACCACTAACATGGGTATCCCCTCACCATGGCTCCGAGTGGCGCTGGCTAACACTCCTGGGGCTAAATCTAGTAAACACAAATACCTAAGTCAGTAGATTGATTGATAGCCGTCGCCGTAGCACGATTCGTAGTGCAACGCACGCGCAATGCGGGGGTTGTGGGTTCCGCTCCCACCCGCAACAAGTTATCTTTTCGTCTACTTTCATTTCCCTTTCTTTATTATGTTCTACATATATATTTCAACCACAGCTAAGTTCCCCTATGGTCTCCTTGGCTTCATTGTCATATATATATATATATATATATATATATATATATATATGGACGTTCCACTCCACTCGAAAAAGAGTTGGTACGCCACTGTCTTTAGGGAGAACCGAAAGTTCCACAGCGCCTCAGCTTGCGGCCCCGCGACGGCCGGCTCATATAGGCACAGCAACTTCGAAACTGCGACATTTGCCGCGGAACTTGCACGTCATGCAGGACTTGGACAACATACCGCAGGCGGTCTCGTACTATCTTCCGTCTCAGGAGCAAAGAACGCACCAAAAACGCTCACGCATGCAGCCCAATAAAAGCATCCGCAAGACCGAATACAGCCAGAGACGTTCTTGAGCATGCACAGCATTACATTTATTCAGTGCGCTGCCTGCGTGTCGCAGCAGGTGCTGAAAAGGAGCAATGGCCATGACAATGACCGGCGACAGGAACCACAACCGTAGTTTTCCGAGTGAGCCCACATGGTTAAAAATGGCCAGGCTTTTCACGCAGAGGCCATTGCGTATCTACAAGAAACTGAGAGACCTTGTCCCGCTGGCCTTAATGTGACGAAGGGTGACGTGATACAAGTCGGTAATGGGAGAGGGCACCTCTAGTCAAGCTTAAACACACTTTGGAAGTTCTGGTAAATGGTCTGCACGAGAACGTTCGGCGTGCCACAGTCCCCTCGGTAGTCGTCGCTGGACACGTCCCAGACCATCATGCCCGCTAACGACCGGTTGCGTACGTACTCTGCCTTGGCCATCAAGCTGATCTGGTCCTCGTACGCGACCCACTGGTCGTCTGAGTACGCGTACGGGCACTCGGCGCTGGCGTCCCACGCGCGCGTCCAGTTCTCGAACACAAGGCGCCTACAGATCTCGAAGAAGCTGAGAACCCCGGGACAGCGCGTGAAGAGGCCCGGTATTCCTTCCGATCGACCCGCAAGTAGTACGGAGCCCGGCTTGTGCTCAGACTTGTCGTCAAGCGTGTACGAAGCCCCGTCTAAAGAGACACTCACGACCAGCTTGTGCACGGGAACGCCGCTGGCCAGCGCCCGCTGGACGGCCGTGTCGAAGTCCATCGTCACATTCAGGGGCGACGGCAGCCGGCTCCGCATCGGGCTGGGAAACTCGGCAAACGCGTCACTGCGGAACCCGTGCGCCACGACGACAGCGTAGTCGACGTACGAGCAGATCTTGCCCCCCAGCAGCGGCTGGTTGAAGACCTCCGTCTCCGGCTCGAACACCACCACCAGCGTCAGGCCATGGCGCTCAAAGTGTACCCACAGCTTTTGCAGCAGCACGATGATCCCGCGGCGGTCCTCGCCGGGTGAGCCACTGGTAAACATTCGGTGGATGACCAGTCCATCGAAGCCGTTGCCGAGCGTCCAGCGGAGCACGGCGCTGCAGAACTGCACCGTCGCGTGCATCGATTCGGCCGCGTAGCGGAACAGGCCATTGTTCACTTCGTACTCGCCAACGCCGACGAGGATCTTGAGCGCGGGCCGCTCTTTCTTAAGCCGCACCATTTCGCGGTACAAGTTCGGGTGGGTAATCTTGTGCGTGTAGTCGTAATGCAGCATGTCGTCGGACCAGTCGGCGGCGCCGGACAGCGGGAACACGACATGCGAGCACAAGTTCGAAGGCACCTGCGCGCCAGAAGTCGCGGTTCATCATGATCATCATCATCATCATCATCATCAGCCTGGTTACGCCCACTGCAGGGCAAAGGCCTCTCCCATACTTCTCCAACAACCCCGGTCATGTACTAATTGTGGCCATGCCGTCCCTGCAAACTTCTTAATCTCATCCGCCCACCATCCGCGGTTAGAGCGGGGAAAAAGAAATGCGTTCAGGGCTCTATGTTGCGATAAATATCTTGCGTAGGATGTGGGGAAAAACCTTCATATTTGCTCGTGCTAAAATTTAGGATGCCGGCGATTTTCGAAGGCTAATGGATGAGGATCAACGGCGAATATCTCAATCACCTTCAGTTTACAGATGGCATTGTCCTGTCCAGCAACATGGGTGTGAACTGCAACAAATTACTGAGGACTTTAACCGAGAAAGTTTAAGAGTATGGTTGAAGATGGATATGCAGAAGACAAATGTAGTATTCAATAACTTAGAAAAGGAACAAGAATTCATGATCGCCAGTGAGCCTCTAGAATCTTTGCAGGAGTACGTTTAGCTATTATAGGTCATTTACTCGAAGGCGACCCTGACCATGAGAAGGAAACAAAGAAAAAGAGAGACGGGTCGGAGTGCATACGGCAGGCATTACCAAATCCTTACTAGAAGCTTACCACTGTCGTTGAAAAGTGTGCAGTCATTGCATTCTACCCTTGCAAGGATCGCGAAAAGAGCAATGGAACGAAAAATGTCAGGTGTAACGTGAAGACACAGCAAGAGAGCGGTGTGGATCAGAGGGAAAACGGGCATATAGCCGATATTCTAGTTAACATTAAGTTACAAAATGTGTAGCTGGGCTGACCATGTAATGCGTAAGGCAGTTAACCGGATGAACATTAGAGGTACAGAATGGGTGCCAAGAAAAAGGGTGCGCAGCCGAGGACGGCAGAAAATTAGGTGGGGCGATGAAAATAGGAAATTCGCAGGCGCAAGCTGGAATCAGATAGCGCAAGGCATGGTTAATTGGAGATCGCTGGGAGAGGCTTTCGTTTTGCAGTGGACTTAATAATAGGCTGATGATGATGACGACTGCATCTTAAAACCGACAGAAAGTTCAACCTTGAAACTTTACACTTTCCGTGCTCAATAGGGGCCCAAATACATGAAGGTACCGTGACACCACTGATCTCATACGATGACGACAACGCGCCGCAATCTGGGCGCTGAATTCAACGTCTTTGCAGCACCTGCGAAATAAATGTGCTAGGGACAGCTTTCCTCTATGGTTGAAAATATTGAACGTTTTCTCTTGCACGCCGCCATGTTTCGATTTGTCTCTGAAGCTACGCCTTTCACCTCCGACATTACACAGTGTGCCTACAAATGCGATATGCGATCAGCTGTGAAAAATTTACTTTATGTAGCCTTCAGAAAAACAAGTTCGATCTTTATTGTTCCCGCTGATTACCCATTATCCTGCCGCCGAATAAACGTAAGCGATTTAAGAAAAAGTCATCTCCCAGCCTAATTTAGTGTTTTCGAGATATTTCCGGATTCGTTCCGCACTGAAAAAGGAAGCACCAATGCATAAATTAGTATAACTGACGCGTTAAATTAGTATAGTATAACTGGAACGACCACGTATTTGAGTTGCATGGACTCATGAGAATGTCTCACCTCTCTTCACAAGGCGTCCAGCCTGCGTTCTAAGGTGACGAACTAAGTGAATATGACGCTTCACAGACAAGCGCGCCATAGAGACGATTAATGCGCTTTCGTACTTATCGTTTACCTGTTCGAATGTGTAAGTCATGGGCGGAAGTCGCTGGAAGCTGGTCGAATTGACCATGCACATAATCAAAGGTCTGTCAGGTCCTTCGTAGACTTGTCGGCCCAGTCGTGTCTTGGGACGCATGTCCACCTGCAGGTTGAAAATAAGTTCTAAAGCGTAAAACAGTAACGTACAAGCACAGCGGCATACTCGGCGTGCACTTTGGTATTACAATGACTCAACGTATAGCAGCTATAGCACGGTTTAATTCTAACTGTGATCAACATAAAGCGAAAATTGTTTCCCTCAGCAACACGCCCTTGCATATGTATGGAAGTGTCAGTGGCCCACCATTTCTTAGTGTTTCTTATAAAAACAAGTGCAAAATTACAGAATAGCTGCGTCCACTGACGCAACTCATTGCGTCAGTGGACGCAGCTATTCTGTAATTTCCTTATTTCACAACTGCCTTATTTCACAGGCAGTTGAATATGTGACTGTGTTCGCTTCCGCTAAATCAATGACAGGGAGTTCTACAAATAACGTGGCCAAGCAGCTTACCCCAAAACTCTGACCGTTTGGGTTCTCTTGTACTCTTTTTGCGGTCATTTGTGAGCACAGTCAATAGCTTTAGGTTCGGTAACTTTATATAGAATTCAGTAATAAACGCAAACGCACCTTTGCCATTCATTCACTATTCGCAGTCTTACAATTCATCACCACTTACCGACACCCCAACGCGCTTCCGTACGGGAAAGAACATTTGGGCAGAATTCACGGTTTGTGTTCACCACATTCGTAGCAGCAATTGCCAGGTTATTGTAAAGTTGGACACATCAGACAAGGCGGCTGGCCAACGAATAACAGCACTTCCAAAAAAAAAAAAAAACGTCTTCAGCGTCAGATTAGCTACAAATTACGACCCTAGCCGCTGGCGTTCGCGAAATATGCCGCCAAGATCCGACTGGAAGCGCGGGCTGTGGACGATGCTTGAGCGCAGACGACCGACGGCCTTCCCTGGAGTGGGCGCCCGTATGTTGCAGAAGGCCGCACAGTGACGGCTATTGCGCGAGATCGCAACGTGATAAGCCAGGGAGCCGCGACTGCCATACCTGGTAGGGCTTTTCCCGGCGCAGCGTGGTGAGCAGTATGCCCGGCAGGACGAAGATGAACACGACGACGAAGATGAGACAAGCGCTGGCCGTGTGCACCAGGGCGCTGTTGATGAACGGGTCGCCGAGGTCTACAACCTGCTGGCTCGCCCGCTGGCCGACCAGCGTGGTCTCCTCATTCTCCATGCTGCGACGGGGCCTAAGCCTCACCAGCACCGCAGCCGGTCACAGCCACCGGTCATCTTGCGAGCAGCGGGCACCAGAGTGCGCGATGGCGATGACCATGATCGTGGTTCTCGCTCAGACACCCAGCACGGGAGAAGTCGGCTGCGGCAACCAGGCCTGGCGTGTCGGTCCTGTGCTCTGTTCATGGGCGCGTTCCAGTTCCTGCGGTTAATTAAGCGGCACCAGGGGATCTCCCTGGGACGCGATCTCGCAGTCCCGAATCGGTGGCCGCGAACAGTTCTCGTCTCTCACATTTCATTTGTATTTGTATATCTCACGTTTCATTTCACCTGTATTCTTCAAAATTGTGTTTTAAACATCCCCTATTCCCTTTTACTGCTATCTCGTGTAGCGCGATACGATATGCGACACACTTTCTTTCTTTCTTTCATTATTATTATTGTACTTTTCAATAGTTACTCTTGCCGGTTGCTTCCCTCGTCTCGGCGTGAAGTAGCAGGCTCGTTTTTGTGAGCATAGGCGCAGACGTCGACTCTTATTTCGACCCATACACAATTTAATCCTGCACTGAAGTTTGACTCTCAACGAAATGTTCGTAATTATATAATGGCGCATATCACGTACGACTTCGCGTCAAAGCCAATATTCGTTCAGTCCGTGTTGCGTTTTCCAATGTTTATTTTGGCTCCCGTAGCTACCGATCTGCGAAAGAGCACTTGTCGAATAAAATTCTCAAAGAAAAATAAATTGGGATAAACGTGCGGAAACATGCTTCCTATTTTTCTTTTTCCTCCTATACATGCAGCTTGCTTCGTGGCCAGACTGCCGTTGAGGGTATACGTGCAATATTATTGGGGACACGAAGAAGAAGAAGCACCGCTGCAGGCTGGAGGGCGTCGGCGAGACAACGAGCTTCAGGCGAGGCGTACCGACGTCCACCGTGATCGCCAAGCGCCGTGATGCGCAAGGGCCAGACTCCGGCGGCGTCGGCCAGGCCATCGGTGCAGGGCGGCCGCGGCACGCCTTCGCCGTTGTTTACTGCCAACGCCTTGAACGACTCCCACGAGGAGCGACCGAGCATCCTCAGCCTGTGGTTCGTCGTCGTCCTCACTGGCTTGCTCATCGGGTCACTCGTCACGGCGCTATATTTCGGTGGGCCATCGACGCCATATTGTACCGCCGCGTAGCAGCTCGCACGGGCGCGATCGTAATGCCGCGTCTCCCCGTCGAAAACACCAATTGATGGCTAATGACGTCGAGTGTGTTCAAGGAAGAGAAAAACTTGCGCAGGAAGGATCACAACTAAGGAGCTCCGTTTTCTGATAACTAAAGACAAAGCTAACCACCGCTCGTATTTGTTGACTAGAACACATATATTACACTGCATAGTATATATATAGTAGAAACGAAGGGGCACTCTTACGAAAATTGCATGTTTAATTTCGTAAGTGTGCCCCTTAATTTCTTCAACTACTTATGCACCGGACCTACAGAACTTCTCATTGTGTTATATATATATATATATATATATATATATATACATACACACACCCAGTAACTATGTGTACAGCGCCGTTCCCGGAGTCCAGTCGGGCTCCGGGAACAATTTTTCAGGATGGTCTACAATTTTCTCATTGACACTTTTGCTGGGAATTTAATATTTTAGAAGTTGATCAACGAATAATAACAATTGTTAGGCGGAATATTAATATAGTCTGACTTGCTCCAAGCATGGCAAGCAACATTACCTTGCTTCTACCCAGCTACGTGGAACACGCGTGTCTTTAAATTTTGAGCACGAGGTCGCTGGATCAAATCCCGGCTATGGCGGCCGCATTTCGATGGGGGCGAAATGCGAAAACACCCGTGTGCTTAGATTTAGGTGCACGCTAAAGAACCCCAGGTGGTCGAAATTTCAGGAGTCCTCCACTACGGCGTGCATCATAATCAGAAAGTGATTTTGGCACGTAAAACCCCATAATTTTTTTTTTGTCTTTAAATTTTGGAACAAGTTACGTGTAACACGTGGTATAGGAAGTATGCACGGTACCTTGGATAACATTAACAAATATTAACAACTTAACTGTGAGCTTTAATGTCGCGGAACTGCACAGTGGGTTGAGTTATTACCCGTAAAGTTAAAATCTTGAAAGCGGCTTTAGCGTTTCCTAACAACATGACTTTACGACATTTTTTTTTAATCCTTCGCAAGACTAAAGAAAATCACAAGTCTGGCGTTTTACATGCCAAAGTACGGTCTGATTATGAGGCACGCCGTAGTGAGAAACTCCCGATTAATTTTGACCACCTGGGATCCTTTATGTGCACCAAATGCACGAACAACGGGCGCTTTTGCATTTTACCCCGATCGAAATGCGGCTGCCGCGGCCGGGACTCGATCCCGCGCACTCGGGCTTGGTATACAGCGCAATGCGAAAGCCACTATGGCACCACAGCGGATCCTTCCCGAGACTGACGCTGTACGTCCCAACGTCTAATGTAATCATCTTTCCAAAGTGTACTTTAAACGACAGGTGCATGTGGGTGGCTAGATTAATTTGCTGAAAGCCGCTATAGCTTCCTCAAAACAAGTCGAAATACGGGGCGCGGTTTGCTTCCGAATAGGTTATATTAATGAAATATCTTGAAGATCTTTTCGGACAAGATATATACATATATAATCATATGCTTAGAAATACGGTTCACTTAATTGCTTCAAAATGGTGCTAATTAAATGGCTCCTGGTTTCCGAAACGAGTCCTGCGTACTAATTATGTAATTCCGAGCCACGCGAAAGTTCTGGAATAGCTTGCGCAGTGGCTCACTTAGGGCAAAATTGCGATACTGCCATTTTTATCCGCAAAAATGCACAAGGAAACGCGCGAAAATCCGCGACAACGGACCGAATAGTTTACCAGCGACATTGCGAGAACAAGCTCCGGTCCGCTTTAATGTACGCAAAGCTGCGGTCACTCTTCTCATACCCATATTTGTTACTTGCCTTTCCGCAGCGTACGCGCTCGAAGTCGAACGTCGGCCGCCGTCCGCGACTGCGGCGCCACCGGTAAACGAGTCATCGATTCCGCAAGCAGTCAACCTGACGGTCGCAGGTCTGCCTACCGCCGCCACTACCGTCAATGCCAAAGCCGCAAGAAAAGCCACAGGTCACCTGCCACGGGGCGCCTCCGGTGGCACGTCTAGGAGGGCGAAAAAACGTGGCCGACGCAAGAAGACCTCAACGTCACCTTACACGTCGTCGTCATCGTCGTTCAAGGGTCCAGAAGGCGCGACGACTGCCACAGAGATGGGACGTGGCAGGATCGGCACTGGCGGCGGACGGCCAGCGCTCGATACCACGAAAGCGAACGCGAGGGCCGGGACTGTCTCCAACGCATCGCGCTCCACGCTGGAGACATCCTCCGTTAGCCTAACCGCCCGGAGGGATGCAGCAGGGATGCACCAGTCGCGCAGTCCCGAAAGGACGACGACGACGAGGCTAGACGAGGTGGCCAACAACATAACCTTGGACGCCACGGCCACCACCTTACCTGCAGCTGCCGCTTCTACACCGATAGCGCCGCTCGTGGAGCGGACAGGAGGGTATCGCGAAGACGCTGCGTTCGACGTGGGTGAGGCGAACAGTACGACTCGTTCGGGCATGATTGACGAGGTCACTGCGCCAGCTGGATTCGTAGAGGAGACAGGCATGGCGAGATATGGCGGCAACGAAACGAAGGCAGCGGTGCCGACGCCGCGGCTCGCGGAGTGGACGGAACTTCGCCGGCACGCTGCAGTCGGCAGCGATTCGACCGACGCCTCGGGGTCGGAACCGGACGACGAGTCCACCGAGGGAGCCGCTGGTCTTGACGAGGAGACAGGCACGACGCTGCAAGAGGGCAGCGCCGAGACGGAGGCGACGGAGAACCGGACGCTTTCCGCCTGGACCAACTAATCGTTTACGGATTTGCCAAGCGAACATTAGAAATGTTGTATAATCAGGTATTTGAAGGTATGTGGCGGAAGGGGGCGGGGACATATATACTTGTTTCACCGCTATTTACAGTAATCACTTTTTTTTCGCACTAATTAATGATTCGTAGATCTATAACGTCGTAACCGCGTAATAAGTTTGTTCATGACATGAACAAAAGTTCACAATAAAGCTCACTCCTAGGATGTCCAACTACGACAACGAAACTCGGTTACCCGGAAAGCTCCTCCGTAAAAACGGAATTCGGCATCGGCGATATACAGTTTATGAACACGAAACCCGATATCCTAAACGTATTGATGCCTCTACAGATGCCCTAAGTCAGTTTTTAATACTGAGTCGCAAGATATAAAATCTCTGCGTACCAAGGCCCGCTCTTGAACTCGGTGGCAAAGCTGCTTCGGCAGTCGCTCTTCAGACTACGCATTAAAGTGAGCATTAAATGCGAGAGTTTGAGTGCAATACTTTTTTTTCCCTCGCGTTCAGTGCTCGAGGCTAGGTTATTTCACCCATTCATACGCAGTGGTCTACATCGTCGCCCGTGTCACCGCAGGAATTTCCAATTCTTTAGAGAGCCTTCACACGTACGCCTACGCAGCAGCACTTGAACGTGTGCGTGTGTACACGGCGGTACGCCTCATGGTTTGATGTCCCCATTCAAAGTTGTGCCAAAGCAGCAAAACCGGTGCCAACATCAATTTTTTTCCCGTGCAGCTAGTCACAGGTCACGGAAACTACGCAATTTCTGAATTCGTTCGATGCCGCGCTGAAATCGCAGTGCGCGCATGTTTTGCGACGGAGTGGTGTAAGAAGTATTATATGTATTTCGTACTTCCGGCGCTCGATCCTCGAAGGAGTCCGAAAAAACTC
The DNA here is from genome assembly GCF_050947875.1 of Dermacentor variabilis. NCBI lineage: Eukaryota > Metazoa > Arthropoda > Arachnida > Ixodida > Ixodidae > Dermacentor > Dermacentor variabilis. The sequence goes on from NC_134569.1 coordinate 37,536,778, forward strand.
AAATGCGTTGTCAAAGCTGGCTTCTCCGCAGCAGAACATATCGTGGGGTGGAGCCCGCCTCTCCTTATGTTGGTGTGCTTGTAAACGCGAGAACGATACCATGGCGACGGCGCTACGTATGCCACGCGCACCGGCACTGCTAGCGGCAAGGTGCTGATGCACTTTGCCACTGGAATTATTATGCGAATGGAAATATGAGACGTAGCAATCCGAAAGGCCCGTCGAAGGTGAGCAAGGACAGTCGGGGGGGGGGGGGGGGGGGAGTAGATCGAGAGCTACATCTACAGGGTGTGTGAGAGGGATATATATATAGAGAGAGAGAGAAAGAGAGAAAGAGAGAGAGAGAGAGAATGATAAATGAAAGGCAGGGAGGTTAACCAAGGCTGAGCTCGGTTGGCTACCCTACGCTGGGGAAGGGAAAAGGGGGACGGAAAGATTAGAAGGGATAGTTCCTTGTGGATAACGCCGGTGTGGTAACAGTTTTCTGCTTTATATCACTGACGGTCACTCACTCGGTATCACAGATGAGTCAATCCGGTAGCTTTCAAAAACCGCAGCAGCGCTTTTGTGGTCTTCTGTAGCTGCGATATGCGAGGCCATGGTCCCAAGATCTTGCTCAAGCTGACCATGTACAGCGGTTTCTTCTGTAGTGGTTGGTGCCTGACAAACTACAGCGGAAGCCAAGAGCTAACGAAACAAAAAGATGACAACGCACTGGCAATTAACAGCGCTACGTTGAAAAAGAAATATCGACATCGACAAACCTTACCTGTGTGCTGCAGTTAGGTGTCGGAGGCGCTCGAAGGGGAAGCGTTGCGGCAGAGAGCCCGAATTTTCTAAAGGAATAAATTTTTAAAGGAATTTCTAAGGAATTTCTAAAGGAATTTTCTAAAGGAATAAAGTTGGTTTCCTTCCTTCCTTCTAAAGAATATTGTCAGCCATTCTACTGCACAAAAAGCAGTGCGAAAAAAAGGGGGGGGAGGCGGCTCCAATCCACGCTGTGAAAGTGGTTGCACACGACAAATGCATTGGGGGTAGAGGTATACAGCTTCGCTGTAAAGTTCATTCTAAACTTCGACAGCAGTTAAGTGTTACAAACAGCATTTGCTCCGGCCGTTCCGTTACATAGCAGCGTACAGGTACGTGGTCATGCCACCATCACTGTCATCATTTTCCCATCTAAATTACTGTGGCTTAGTGTGGGCGACTACAGGAAAGACAAATATTAAAATCCTTTCTTTGCAAAAGAAAATGATTCGGCACATTGACAACATGGGTTATCTGGAGACAACGCGGCCAGCGTTCTTAAAGCATAAAATTATAAAATACAATATTTCTACACGTTTCGCCTTCTAAATTCATTTTATTTCTCAAATACTGCCTTCAAAAATTTCCTAGTGTCTACTGCATCGGCAGGGAGATACGATCTCTCCAATGATATTCACAGTGTGTTTACAGGAGGTATTAAGAGACCTGGATTGGGAAGAATTGGGGATAAAAGTTAATGGAGAATACCTTAGTAACTTGCGATTCGCTGATGATATTGCCTTGCTTAGTAACTCAGGGGACCAATTGCAATGCATGCTCACTGACCTGGAGAGGCAAAGCAGAAGAGTGGGTCTAAAAATTAATCTGCAGAAAACTAAAGTAGTGTTTAACAGTCTCGGAAGAGAACAGCAATATACAATAGGTAGCGAGGCACTGGAAGTGGTAAGGGAATACATCTACTTAGGGCAGGTAGTGACGGCGGATCCGGATCATGAGACGGAAATAATCAGAAGAATAAGAATGGGCTGGGGTGCGTTTGGCAGGCATTCTCAGATCATGAACAGCAGGTTGCCATTATCCCTCAGGAGAAAAGTATATAATAGCTGTGTCTTACCAGCACTCACCTACGGGGCAGAAACCTGGAGGCTTACGAAAAGGGTTCTACTCAAATTGAGGACGACGCAACGAGCTATGGAAAGAAGAATGATAGGTGTAACGTTAAGGGATAAGAAAAGAGCAGATTGGGTGAGGGAACAAACGCGAGTTAATGACATCTTATTTGAAATCAAGAAAAAGAAATGGTAGGGGGGGGAGGGGGGGCATGGGCAGGACATGTAATGAGGAGGGAAGATAACCGATGGTCATTAAGGGTTACGGAGTGGATTCCAAGGGAAGGAAAGCGTAGCAGGGGGCGGCAGAAAGTTAGGTGGGCGGATGAGATTAAGAAGTTTGCAAGAACGACATGGCCACAATTAGTACATGACCGGGGTTGTTGGAGAAGTATGGGAGAGGCCTTTGCCCTGCAGTGGGCGTAACCAGGCTGATGATGATGATGATGATTGCATCTTTGGCACCAAAATTCAATTCCTCCAATACAAGAAATAGTGATACATGGTATGTTCCGTGGTTTCGTAATAAATATAGCCTACAGTCATTAAAACATAATCTACCACATATTTTAAAGAAATGTAAAGGTACATATACCTCTTCATCGAAGGAACTGCGAATGCATTGTGTAAACATGTGATCAGTGATTGTTTATCGTTATTTCAGATACAACTGTACGTGTTACTGATTTTGTGACCCATACACATGTATTTCTATCTTCTGGTGTATCGAATGTTTTTTTTTTTTTCATTTTTTAGTCTGTATTATCTAGTCTCTATATCAGAGCGAATTGTATTAGTTTCGTTAGTAACACTTACACACATACTTCCATTTTTCTGATGTATCAAATATGTTTTTTCTCTTAGTCTTTATATTATTTTCGGTCTTGTTATTGTGGATTTATGTAATTAATTTATTCTGAGTGTCTAACAATGTTACGATTTTGATGAAACCACCATGTATGCCTTCGGCCATCTTCGGCCACCATCGGCCTAGTCAAGCTGTTTTCCAACAGCTTTTAGCCCTTGGTATCCACCAGAACACTTGTAATTCTGGAAATAAATTGAATTGAATTGAATCTTAGTTGTATTCGGCAAATTTTCCTGTTGCAGGAGTTTTGTATTAAGCTGCGGGTTTCTGTTGAGCTGTCCGTCTGTCTGCCTGGGGAGGGGAGTCGGCGATGCAACTGCAGAGGTAAAAGTCAGAGCAGTAGGAATCGCACGGCTTGCTGAACTTTATTATTTTAATTTCGCAGGATTGTTGAAACTGGATACCCGCAAAGCTCAGCTTAACGGAAACGCATCATTTAAGTGAACGCACTTCCTAACCTTTGTTATCTGGCACCTTGGCACTCAAATTAATTCTCAAAGACCTTACAAATTGATTTTCAGGAACAATGAAAGAATAGTACTAACTAGTATAAGCGATAGGTCCGAAATTCTTTAATAGCTTCCCTCACAAAAGTATGCTGCGTCTGCCAGTCGTCCCTCCACGCTCCGGGGAAAGTTTCGTTACTGATCTCATGTGCGCTAACAGCAGACGCTCCATTGTTCAATACCGACGAACACATTGATATGACGCTGCACAGGCTCGAACCGCCGACATCGACAACTGTGGGAACCAATGCAACTTATGGCAGTGTCACGTGTACCGGAAAAAGGCTTATCCTGACATCAGTTTATGTCCAAGGACAACTTCGCCATCATCTCGCAAGAGCTCGTACAGTAATGGCGCGTCTCATCCGAAGAGATGTTCTTTGGGCAGCGATTAAGCAGCGATGCCTTCCGCTCGATTCTGCGTCGCTCTTATCTACCATTCACGACCGGCTGATCTCATTGATAACGAGGGCGGAGAATCGCTCTGACCATTCACGAACCGCAAAATGTTCATCCACAGCGGAGCGCAGCGGTGGATGAAAGACGGCGATAGCAAAGAAAGCGCGAGGAGGAGGGTACAGCGAAAAGGTAAGAAAAGCATAGTGCCGCGCAGGTAGGGCTCTGCGGCGACAACCACTACGAGATGGCACCAGAGTAGCGAACCGTAGTCTGTTCACCGATGGCATGCGGCGAGCGCGTCCACCAATACCATATATGGAAACAAAGCGCTGCATGAGCGAAGGTCTGTCTGCAGCGGCTGCTGTGAATCACGCACTCCCTCTCGCGATCTCCCGATTAGCGTGGCAGTCGCACCACATTTCGCTCCGTTTGCAATATGCCCCACGAGAGAGATTATCCGCGCCAGCCAATATATTCCGAAATGAAAACACGTATAGAGGTGCATTCAAATTTCGCATTCGGGAGTATCGTAATCGTCGGTGCAAGAAAATTTTCTATGCGAATTGTGAAATGATTAACGTAGGCGATACACGAGCCAGTGTGAAGTAAGCGTGAAACATAGACGTTGTGGCAAATAAAATGAGTTTATTGATATAACATCGTAAGATCGGTGGACACACGCTGTAAAAATAGTATAAAAGGTATAAAATACAACATGATAAACATTTAAGAGTTGTCGCTACACGAACGCCAAGGCCAGCCAGGATAAAGAAATGTTGGCAAAGAGTACTCGTGCGCAACAGTCCTTTTAGCGCAGTGCAGACCACTTTTAACATGTACTACAATAATTTCCATGGCTCATACCACAAGGCCTCATCACTGGAGTGCATTTCCCTTGAACTACAGCTCGCGCTGTTCCTAACCTTGCCGTTTCAAGTAAGCACTGACAAGGGCCTACGGAGACGACCAAGGGCCTCAGTTCTGCGGAGACGACCAGAGGGCTCTCCACGAGAAGAAATCTCGAGGAACCGTAATAATCTAGACTGTAACCTGCGAAACAATTGTCAGGAAAAGAAAACTATTTCTATTTACTTTATTGTGGGCGCTAGGCGGATAAACATCTGATCATGGCCCAGTAAACATAACACGCGCCGAGTTGTAGGCTTGCACAGTCGCCATCGCAGCGTACTCGGTGCGCAATCTGGCCCAAGGACACGATAGTGGGAGTTGTAGAGTGCCGCCCATTCATTTTCTTTTGTTACAGTAATTATCCTTCCACCTCAAAATTCATGAAGACATCTTGGACCTATGGCGGGAAACAAGCATATGCACGTAGTTTTAAGCGTCATATTCAAGAAAAGGTTCTCGAAACGCTATCTCCATTCGTCACGCACCCCTGGTCTTTCAACTTCACCGTCGTCCCTAAAGTATTGCGGGAAAGCGGACTTGCTGTGCACGCAGTCGATGTGCGAGCTTGTCCGAAAAGTGCGGCGTATAACAAGCGGTACGCACTTCCATCTGAGCAGCTGTCAATCGCTGCATCGTTTCATAGTAGTAGGGCTAGCGTTAAAAAAAACACACATTAAAACCGGCTTTGTAACTTTTAAGCATTTGCACGCTATAAGCGATCCGCACTGCAGTAACGGTAAGTTGGGCCCACAGCATGTGACCAGAGATTAGTTCCGTCACCAGCAGCTTCAATGAAAACTCAGCCATGAGTCAATTCCGGCTGCTTCGGCAGACAGAGAGGAAGGAGATTCGGTGCTTGCCATTCCGGTTAACTGAGGCTACTCCGGAAGCGCCACTCAAGACGTCCGGCCGCCCAGACTTATCATACCGGAAACAATTTGGCACGCTGTGTGCAACCGCAAAACAGAAATAAACGGGCGTCCCGCGCCCAACCTTCCCGTCAAAGAACAGCACAGCGAGGACGTACGCGGACACGATTGCACATGTAAAGTGTGCGAGAAGTAAACGTGACTAGCACGCAACCAATGCCTCTCAACAACACGCGCATGGCGTACAACACTCCGCATAAGGTAATTATTAACAATACTTTTCAACAGTACCTGCGCACGGTACAGGTAGTGCCATAAAGAGTTGGCAAAGCGCAGAAGCAAATGGCGTCAAGACACAACGCATGTAGGCGATGTAAAACAACAACGAAACTACGGATTCATACAGTCACACACTTTGGCAGTGTTAAGGCACGTGGATGAAAGTTTTCCGAGATAAAAGTTCTTGGTCACACTGCAAAAGCATGCACGAGTACAAAAGATACTATGTGATGGTAAAGGCTGAGTAAAGCGGAAGGCCTCGATGTGTGGAGGCTACAAAGTCATCGTCTGATCATAGACATATTTTTAGGACAATGACAGAACACGCTTAAAAACATTAAAACATCAACTTAGCAAGCATGCATCAGCTTAGCTCAAATGAGACTCTCATGAAACAACAATGTACCATTCAAGTAGCACACAGCAAACAAACAAAAATGCTGAAAGCTTTGTTCATAGTCATCACACTGATCCTTCAAAGGCAGGAAGGGAAAAGGAATCATCCCATTAGTAATCATAGTGGCATTTCCACAACTGCGGGCTATATTACAACCAGTCCCTATATTTCTTTTTTTTTACTTCACTATTTCCTCGCACCTAACTCAATGATTCCCAATTTTAAATATTCTGATGGACTGTTGATTTATAGCTAATCTATCAATAAAAAAATATATATATTTGTTTTCCTATGCACGGACACCGCACCTTGCGCACGGCAGCAATGTGGCAAAGCCAACAGTCAAAGCATGAATCTATAACATGGAGAGGGAGGGTGTAGTCGGATACCCTGACACCTTCCAGGGCCGCCCCAACTACTGAAGGTTGCTGAGCAGAGTTCTGCTCAACTGTTCGGAGGACCTCTCCCCAACCCACTCAGAAGAAAAAATAAAATATTTTGTTTTGTCTAAGTGTAGCAGGTGCTGCAAAATCCATGGTTCATAATTGTAAATAGAGAAGACTACTGTCATGATATTTTAGAAATTGGACTGTCCGGCTCAGATACAAATATTGGTCAAGCCATGCCTATGCATTTACAAGGTTGTAAATTTCAAAACATATGCAGGAATTCATAAAGCACCAGAGACAATTCAGTATGGGCACTGGCATCTGATGTACAACCTTTGGACACAAATTTGATTTTGTGCACCTCACAAAATGCAATCAATGTAAGACAATTATCTGTAACAGCACCAGAGGTTTTCAGTCACTAATTACTTCAAAAACACTAACCCAACTGAGGCACATGATCAATCAAGTCACAATATGAATAGAGGATATATCCATAAAAACTGTAATTTCTAGTTGAATTAAACACTTCGTAAACGTTCATCTGAATATACGTCACTGGAAAGGCAATGCATCTAAGCACATGGTAGCATGCACATTTTGACCACCATGTTGAGTCAAACATAACGTGCAGTTTTACGACATACAAATTGGCCATTTCTTTTGAAGCATAACGCTTGCCTTCAGTGGAACTGATCTTCATTACGTCTGCTTTAATGATTTTGGGGCTGGACATGTTGAACCTTTCAGGAACAAGGAAGCACCTCATAGCCATGCACCTGTTCATTCTCTAATAACTTGTTAAGCTTAAAAGGGACAATTAATTAAAATACTACACAAAACTACTTAGTAAGCAACACTAAAAAAAAACACAAAGTATGTCACGTTTACCAAGGGCAAAGGTTTCATACTTCACAAAGGACATGATAGTGGAGGACACCCCATTCAACTTCCTGCTGATATAGCTTTCTGCGATTTCATGCATTGGCAAGCCAAGAATAGTTAACTGCTGTTTTATAAAAGGACTACTCGATTTACATTCCCCTAAAGCAAGTTCAATGTGGCAACCTCTATATGATTCATCAGGGGGAACAGAAGGACTTAAATCTGCCAAAGTAGGGCACTATATTACATGTCATGTATCGATGATATACATACATTACCAACCTTAATGGCGTTCATACAAGATTATTACGAGATTCGTGATAGTGACATGCAATGAAGTGAAGCACAATACTCAAAGGCAAAACACTGACTGGAGACAAGTAAGCCAAGCCACTAGGGGAAAAGAAATAAAGAAAGGAAGGAATAATAAAGAAAGGAAAGAATAAAGAGCAGTATTCTTTTAATGCCATTAGCTGTGTAAGTGAAAAATTAATTTTAAAAACATGAAAAAGAATGATAAAAGCTGTAAATGAACTGACTTTTGTATTGAAAACAGTCTGTACATGAGCAGCTCATTGTAAACCTGAGCCTAAGTCAAGTGCTCCCCTGTAACCCTCTCACTGAAAGATACAAAATAGTTTAAGAAAATGATGGCATTGGGATCTGAAATTTAATATGTGCATGGGCAACTATCAATATTTGTAAATATTATATAATTGTACACACAAAAAGTCCCACCATCAAATCTAGAGTTTCGGAGCATCAAGGCAACACTTAACATGTGCTGCTATGCCTGTAGCAAGAAAGTGCATGAAAATTCTATGTGGCCAAACCTCAGAGAAGACAATGCCTCAGACCAGATATGCGAGAATTGCCGTGTTCCTGCCAAATCAGTAACAGTTTCATCAAACACTGGAAATCCTGAACAGCAGTTACGTTATCATACCAGTGGAATAATCTAAAATAGCTTTGAAAACAACCAATAAACATATGTTGTAGTTGCAGCACCAAAAATGTTAACACTTTGCCATTTGCCGTGCAAGTGTTCACATTAAACACGAGCATGGCCTGTGGCAAGACATGCAACCATATGCTACCGGTTCACAAATACATATGTATATAGTGCATAGACAAAGGCCATGACGAAAACGGTTGCAGTAATGAATTGTGTTTGGAACTGCTCAGGCATGACGGATCGTCAATGCCCTCTGGCCAGAGTGCGTGCCGACCTACTGTCCTCCAATGCAAAATTAAGATGCAAACTCTTCTCAGCGCCTAAAGTTCCTCGTGAGCAGCTCGTGATGCTGCTGTGCAATGATAGTGGCCAAAGTGCGCTCAGAGGCAACGCTGGTCCACTTGGTTCCTAAACACATGTCATACTGGGCAGTGGCCAGGTCACGACTGCAGCGTACCGGGTGGAAGACATGCACCAGGCCTGGGTCGGGGGCACGCACCACGGACAGGTTGGAAGCCACCATGCGGTCAAACAGGTCCACATCCTCCTTACCCCAGCCACGGATGCTGACGTCGAGCCCACCAACAGCTGCAAGGTCCGATTTGTAGATGGCAGCAATGCCAAAGCCAAACTGCCGCCAGTAGCCTTCCTCAGGGGCCACATGGGGCGGGTGTGCAGCCGAAATGCCTGTGTAGGCTGGGTCGTACTGGCTGAACACGATGGGAAAGTAAGCACTGCGGCGCCGTGCCGTATGGGCCCGGACCCTGCGCAGCACACCAGCATCGAATGCCATGTCAACGTCAATGAAGAAGAGCAGCTCATCATCTCTGAAGCGTGAGGCACCCAGCTCAAGAGCAGCGGCCCGTGAGAACTCGCCGCCATTGCCACCTGGCAGGAACTCGACGCGTGACTTGTCGTAGTCTGCCCCCAGCACCCGCTCAGCGGTCACTGTGCCCTCCAGGTCATCGGCTTCAGCAGCGGGGTCCCGGTACTGCACCACGAGTAGGCTGCATGCGTCATCCTTGTCGAGGCACACGTCGCGGAAGGTGCGCAGGAAGCGTTCAAATGCAGCTCGCCGGCCACACAGTGGTAGCACAAAGCGGATTGTGGCTCGCCGCCGCAACTCGTCCACAGGAGGAGTCACATCCCGAATGCGCAACTGGGTAAAGGGCTGTTGTACGTATGCGTGCCGCCGCACGGGCAGTGTCATTTTGCGGCCACGGTACTTGCGGTAGGTAAGCAGCAGGTCAAGCACATAGTCGGCACCGTGAAGTGGGTCAACACGCAGGTAGCCATACAGCACATCCTTGAACTCAATTACGCGACCACGCTGCTTGGAGTAGCGGTTTGTGAGCTCCATCAGGTCGCTAATGACATTGTTGATGCTGATCTCGTAGTATGATTCAACGCGCCGACGCGGGTTTGTCACCTGTCACAGAAAACATTCCATGCTGTAATCAGAGGCATAAACCAGCCATGCCAGAGTGGAAAAAATGGAATGGGAAACAATAGAAACAGTGGTGTGGAACGATTAGGTACAAAGCACAGACATCCTCTACCTGTTTGTTGCACAATATACTGTATTGTGAAACTATAAATAAAGAAGTGACAATTTCATACTCAACAACACCAACGAAGTCCTATTATATAATTTACATTGCACCTAAGAAACATCTACTTCCAACATCCAACATTACAGTTATGCTTTGCTGACAGGAGCACGTCGAACAAGGTAAGAAATGCACTGCTCTGTGGAGCCACCAACCCTATCTCAGGTTGGACCAATTCCACGGATTCTATCTCAAGTGTGCACAAATAAAACTGGGCCATAATTTTGTAGTGATGCCTTCTGCTCGATTCTGTGCCAGAGTTATCATCCATCATTCATGGCCAGCTGGTCCCATTGATACCATGGGTGGAGCATTGATCTGACCACTGACAAAGTGCGAAAAGGAATAGCACCGGAAAAGGCATTGCTACAAAATCACAGACATGCAGAGCAAAATGCCGGCACGTATCTGAGAAGTCAGTACAATGGGACATTGGTGCTTGAGGCAAGTGCATGCAATGTCATTTACAGGGATGGAAGCTGCCAAGCGAGTTATGAAGCAGCTCTGGTAGCAGCAAATTTGGCACTCAGGAGCAGGAATTGCCCATTTTGGAGCAGAAGATATGAATTTTGAACATCTTGAAGGGGCTCGCCCAAATGTCGATCCTTCTACATGAATTTTGAAGTAGCTTGGTAAAGCTCAACATGGGTGAAATATAGGCAAATCAAGAAAGAAAGTGTTTTTTTTTTATTTGACTTTGCAAAACACTATTATGTTACTGCAAAAGTCTGCAAGGTAGAGGAAAGTTTTTGAAAGGGAAAAATTGTCAACCACCCAACAAAGGGAACCGATATGCGTTTCTCAGATACTGGATGCGCCAACTATATGTGGCCAACAAAAAAAAATTAATGAGAGCTTTACTTGAACAGCACCCACTGCATGTTGATAGGCTTTTCTTAATACCAGTTAAAGGGACCCTGGAATGATTTTGATGATATTGTACAAATGTACTGAGTCATTGGGCATTAGGCATCTTACGCATTTGAAAACTATGCGGACCAGCTAAAGATGAATTGAAGTGGCATTCTTATGATGGAGCAATCAGGAAACAAAGCTGTGCTCTCAGATTAATGAACAGGTCTATTCAGCTTATAGCTCATCAGTTTCGTTATACATTTTTGGACTCACCTGACTGCCCTATTGATAAATTTGCATCAATTAATGGTGAGCACCACGTGTGTAACGTTTCAGGATATTTTGCACGTGCACGACTTCCATTTACCACAATGTTAGTGCAGCAAACCAGCAGACTACTCACCTGCTTTCGTGAAACTTCTTGACCAGAAATATCGAGAAGCAATTGTAATTGTCACTGAGATTTGAACTCTTGGTACTCTATTTTCTCCACAACCACACCATATAATATCAGACTTCTGCTGCTGCAGAATGCAAGCCGAGGTTATCATGTTTCGGTTTTTGTCAACCTTAAGTTGTAAAAGGTGAAAGAATATGCAAATGTCAGAAATGGTGCTTGCAGCAACAGTGTTTACGGTGCGACTTGCACAGACTGAGTTCGTAAATTTAAATAAACCATCATTCAGTGTCCAAAATATTGAATGAAAAAAATAACAGACGACATTTTGCAAACGGCATCCACTGTATGTTGATGGCTGTTGTTCATGGTGGTCACTGTGAGTATTTCTTGTTCATTGCTCATGAACGCATTTAATTAGCTAACTTTATAAACTTAATCTATTTCATTAGATGTCAATGAAAAAGTTGAGGAGGATGTTCATAAATGATCAATAACTGCATTTAAGGTAACCTAGGATTCACAGGTACCTTTCTTCTAATAAAAAAAAGCCCATAGTTCTTTTTTTTCTTTTTTTTATACATACGCTGTTCTTGTGGCAAACTCCTCTGCGTTGCATAGATTGCATTGATCTCAAAGCAAACACATAAAATGAGTGGCTGCACTCTTTTCTTCTCAACGTGCCAGCAGTTTTGTTGTGCATCTTCGGTCCTGATCAAATGCGAAGTAGTGCAATCTTGTAATAGTTTTCTTTTTAAACCGTTACAAGACTGCGCCTCTGGTTTGCACATGTGTAATATGCACAACGGGTACTAGATGGCGATGTTTACATCTAAGACTGCTGATACTACTGGTGCAGGGACACATTGACGTGTACTTTCTGAAAGATATTGCTGCTCTTATATTATTCTTTTTTGTTTGTCATTTCTCAATGTCCTTTGCACTGGCACTTCATCAAATAAATGAGTTAAGAAATGTTAGTTAATGCAACTTAAATATTAGTTGCTTGTGCACAAACAAAACAACAAAAGAAAAAAATTAACGAACAAATGAACTCTTAAAGACTCCCTGAAAGGGTTTGGACAAATTTTGTAGACATGTAGGGTACAGCTAAAGTAAAACACTCCCGCCACAATTCAAGTGAAACATCTCATATTAAAGAGAGCTACGTGCAATTACAAGTTACACTCCTCCCTAGCCATGCTTTTTCTCCTCAACTCGTTCACCAAGTGATCAGGGCTAAGCTCTGCCTTCTCAGGCTCTATGCTATACGCTATGAGCTATACACTGAACAGACCTATTCATTCATCTGAGAGCACAGCTTTGTTTCCTGACTACTCCGTCATAAGAATGCCAGTTTTCAATTCATCTTTAGCTGGTCCACATAGTTTGCAAATGCGCAAGATTTACATAAAACATTCGTAATGCATCGTATAGCATAAAACAATTTTCAGTTTCCTGCGGGAAAGTTGCAATGAGTGGCCTAACACACCCACACTAAAAGGATGCCGACACTGAAACAGGTTGCTCAGGCGTGGATTACAGGGCTCTACGATAGCCAACACATGGCTGCATGGTTGCCACTGAGCAGGCACATCCAGCAAAATTGAGCGACTTCATTCGAAATTAGTGTTTTGCCGCGGGTTGGCACAGCTTAATGGTTTGGTGCAAGATGGGGCAATTGGCATAGCACTTCCATCCCTGCATTCAGCATTTTGCAAGTGATGCAGGACAGGATAACCTTGAAGCTGCCATCTGCCATGATCACAGGAAATTGCAGCAGCCAGGACAGGGTTTCAGTTATTATGCAGCGTTGGCATATATCTATATTATCGAAACTTAAAAGATAGGTAAACTGAATGCTTACGCTGTGCGGCCTCTTTTTCGTCATTGTCTACATTTTGCACTGATGTTTCTAAATTATATTATCAGACTGCTTACATAATTAACTAATATTATGAGCTTGCTTTTTTTCACTGCATCATTGATATGCCCTAGTAGGCAGAATGCAATAGACAGGCTTTATTCAATGACACTTCATATCATATCATGACTAATGGCAACAACAACAAAATAATAATAATAAATAAGTGAATATTAATAATTTGTGTACCTGAACAGTGCAATGCACCAACCACTTTAATCGGAACGGCTTTCTAATTTAATTGCAGGGTACAATAAACAATACTAAAATTCAAACTGAGCACAGCAGCCTTTGTAACATGTTGTGTGCAAAAAGCATAAACAACATCAATGCATCTACAAGTGCTTGTAAATGAAGCTGCAGTACATGTATGCCAGTTCTGGAAGTGAATACGTTTAATACTTGGTTTCCGCATCCACACACATATTTGGCTTGCTTGTATTTCCTCCAACCGTACATGCATAGAAAATTACCAAGGTCTTACTTGATCAGAGTAGAGGCTCTTTGCAAAGAAGTCCCATGTTAGGAGATCTTGAATTTCTCCTGGAAAGTACTTGGTAAGGGAAGGCATCTCAGAAAGGGCTGAAGATCCATTCACAATGCCCTTACACCATGGTGATGCAGCCTATTAAATATTTAAAAAAAAATGTTTATGAAAGAAGCTCCATTCCCTAAATAACAAGGCAAAAAAAAATTAGGTGAGTAAATGCATTTATTTTGTGAATAGCCATAGTACTGCTTCAGCAGAGATATTCACTCACCGGACATATAAGTGCCAAAATGTGAGCAGCCTATAATTAAACTTTAATAGTAGATTAATTGCTGAGCTGGTACTGTGCAAAAGTACTTTTTTTTAAATACCAATTATTTTTTTTAAAAAACAAGAGGTGTATTACGTGCAACAAAGTTGCGTAAGAACTCTAGAAAGTTGATGGAGGTAGGTACATTGCACTCACGACAATATTAACAATGAACAGTGCTGAAATATTGGTGCTACACTCAAGATGCCCACAAATAAGCCACATGCATCGGGAAACAGTAAAATGTAGTTCTGATAGGAAACTTACAAAGAAGTATGCTGGGTGATAATATCTTAATAGACTGCCTCAGTCTTCAGTTTGTGCAATTGATTTTGATATCAGCTGCAACCGAGTTCTCAAATGAGCTTAACATTGCTACACAAACCATTTACAACTTCGTTTAAGCTTCCACCTTTGGCTTCACTTTCCTATACTCTCAACAAGCTGACCAGAAGATGCATTGACACTCAGATGTAGGGACTGTTTGCAATGATTCAATGGGTGTTACAGTGAGCCGTCCTCTATCTCCAGAGGTCACAAGGAATAAGGTACAGACACACTATGCTCTGTTACCCTGCTTTTTAACTCTGCCTACAGCTATTTACGACATTGTACTGTAAATGAAGAACAATCAGCCATATGCTTTCAATACATAGGGGGCTAGGCGCAATATTTTGATTATAATGAAAGAAAACTGTTCTCTACTGTATGAAAATGCTAGATTACATACCATTAACCTACAGTGTGGCCGGCTTACATCTCATTTTCCTCACCATGGCAACAGCTGCACATGCAGAGCCTGCTGCATGTAGTTTCATACCACGGTTGTAGCGTTGAGATTTGAACTGCCATTGCATTTAGTGAAGCTGATGTATTTCCTAGAGCGTCTGAATAGTAATTTATGGCACATAACTCAGAATTGTCTGCATGTCATCTCTCTCTTTTTTAAAACTGCAGCACAAGTGACTTCCAATACATGAATTAAAAGGAATATGTTACATTAACAGCAAATTATGCATTTTGAAACCTGTTTTGGAGACATTGGCAAAGCACATATAGAGGGTCATCTGTTTAGTACTCTATGCTGGCACATAGTGCTGCTACTTCAGATTTTGTGTCACTTTAAGTGCACAAGCACATTGACACACAGTAACATATGCAAGGTTTACTCGTACCTCCTAGGAGCTGAATGCTGTCACTGTGAAACTTACTTGGGTTGGTGACACACATCCACCATAGCTCTGAGCAGCCCATCGTATTTCCCTGAGAAGCTGAAGTGACCGATGCCTCAGCTCTTGAGCACGAAATCCACCAAAATATGCATGTACCTTGTACATTTCACGAGGGTCCTTGATAGGGTGCAGCGTTAGTGACCTGTGCACTTCACGTCGCCTCACACGGCCTTTCAGAGCCACCTCACCGAAGAAGTTGTGATAAAAAATTGTTTGCATCTGTAACACAACAAAAAATGCTTATAAACTAATGCAGCGGTATGACCAAGACAAATATATGAAAACCTGGCTTAAAACCACCATCGCAAGCTTTGTATGCAAGCACCACAGTTTAGGAAACATGTGCAAATGACTTTTAACAGTGTGCACACTACCAATTAACGAAATTAGAGATCTTACTTCGTAAGACCAAGTGCAAGGAATGCCAACGTGCCGTCTGACACAACGGCCAACTTCAACATCTTCGTGGGTTGAATAAAGATGCTTCAGGCAGGTTGAGATGTGTGGAACAAGACGTCGAAGGGTCTCCCTACTGAAAAGCACACCAGGTCCACCCATGCAGAAGTTCTCATCAGGTTCAAGGCTCAACTGGCCAAATTCTTCTTTGTTTCCGAGACCAGCTTGACCAATGTACTGTGGCTTGCCTGCGTGCAATCAGAGATTCACACGACGCATCACTTTTAAGATAAGGGCATCAAGCGTAAACACAACTAAAGCAGGCCAGTAATCAACACTGCAGACACACATTACGCTGCTAGCAAGCCGTAGACAAGAGCTGCAGTAGTTTAAGTCACTTACTTGAATTAACAGAGCGGAGGAAGCGCTCTAGTCTTTCGACGTGCACGTAAACGTCATCGTCGCAGCGCATGAACCATTCGTACTGGTCGATATAGTGATCGTGCATATACTTGAGCATGAGAAAGGACTTCTTCTGCGGCGGATATGAATCATCAACGCCGCGGAGAGCGACCAAAGGTAGTTTCTCCTCGCCGTCCCAATGCGACGAGCCGCTTGAGAAGAAAGCGAGCCTTCCACTCAAGGCTTTGCCCCAAGTGCGCTGGATTGCGAGAGCTCGTGTAGACAGATACTTTTCTGCCGTCATCACGCCAACGAATAGAAGGCGAGACTTTGGTGCGGCTTGTGTTCGTTTAAAAGGAGATGTGTCACAAAAACTTTCGCTATTGAGCCATAGTAAGATCTGACTAGTGATCACGAATCCAATAAGGGTGCCGGCAAACAGGCTAATGGCTGGAGACAAAACACCCAGTCCGGAGCTCTTCATCGTATCCCGCACCCAACGAGCCGGCGAGCTCTACAGCAGCGCACCTTCAAGTTCAGTCAACGGCAAACGAAAGTTCTGACACTTCTGTCGGTGACGCACATTAGCGATCTAGATGTCTAAGTTTGCAAATGGGCTACGAAAACTTGTTTCGGGACGGCTGCACACTAGCCACACAACCGAGCGCGAGCCATAGAATAAAGAACCAACTTTGCGCGAGCGGCGCGAGTGCCGCGCGGGACCGAGGAGTGAAAGGGGACAAAACAAGCAGCCCTCAAAAAGTTATGGTTTCATTTTCATCACTGTTTCCAGACACCCATGTGGCTGAGCTCCGCGTATGGCGGTACACTCATCAACGCTGCGTACACGGGCTCGGGCAAACCGGGCGCAGCGGCCTGTGGTTACTCTGCGCTGGGAGAAGGGGTAGAGGGAAAGAAAGAGGCGCGTGATGGGTGACGATAACTAGTGAAAGAGGATGTAAAACATACCGTTAGCAATTTGGACAACTCAAAGCCTACCATGAAGTTGCACAGTACAGGCCTGTGCTTTTTATGAAATCAAGTAAGGCCTGGATGGCCTTAAAGACCAATTTATAACGTCTGGCCAAGGGCCTAAAATAACGTCCGCCGACAGCTGCGGGCTATCGAGGCGCGTAATGACCAACTTTTGACCGTCTTCCACGTATTGAGGGCAGTCACACATCACACGACCAATAGTCTCATTCACATCGCGCAACTCAGTCTAGAGACTCGGTGCGTCGCATGAGGTGCACGCACTCGCCAGTAACGCCGCTCCCAGCCGAGAATGGCACAGCTGCGCTGATTTTTAATTTGGTAGTAACTTAAATTTCATGATAGGATTCAATCTTTAGAGTCGTCTGTGGCGATTATCCGGATTGTCCAGGACCAAAAGAGCACGCGAGCGTAGGTAGCTCTTCCGCTATGCAGTGCGTGGTCTCCTCGGTCCAAGATTCCAGCGACCTTAGCTGCCCTTCTCGCTCGGTTGACCAGCAGCTTGAGCTAGTCCGTCGAGTCGGAGCGCTGGACAGCGCTGCCTCCCGTTGACGTGTAGTGGGGTGTGTGATGGGTGTGAGCTGTGGTGTGCTTGCGCAAGCCTATACCATGTGGTAAAGCGTTGCGCACTGCTCGCAGTGTGAGCATTTATAAGAACACAACGCAGGGTGTATGGCGTGGTAGAGACTTAAATGTGGATATGTTTGTTAGGAGTTTCGCCATACTCCGGCTTCGTCTCGCATCAGACCATTATGAGGCGGTGGTAGTGTTCTTCGGGAAAGGCGACAGTGCTGTAGATCGGAGCGCTTAGGCGGCGCCCATTCTGCGTTGAGCGTCGGCACGCCTCGCCCTCCCTCAGCGTGACCGAGCACAGCTATAGCGATGAA
Source organism: Dermacentor variabilis (assembly GCF_050947875.1). NCBI lineage: Eukaryota > Metazoa > Arthropoda > Arachnida > Ixodida > Ixodidae > Dermacentor > Dermacentor variabilis. The sequence goes on from NC_134569.1 coordinate 37,554,607, forward strand.
GGAGCGAACGCGGAGCGCAGAAAGAACGCGGAGGCGGAAGAACGCGGAGGCAGAAAGAGAGGGCAAAATGAGCGCAAGAAGGAAAGTGCAAGGAAAGCATGAGGTGCCGAGAGATGAGGAAGGCGAAGGAAGCCACCTAGAAAGACCACCAGATGGCGCTCATGTTCGCTCTTCCAGGCTGAGGAATATGGAAGAAAGTAAATGGGCTGGAAGAGTGTTCAGGTATCTGTACAGGAAAAACATTGATTCACAGTGGAGGAAAAGAATTAGGAAGCTTACCAGCAAGTATGCGGCCTGTAGGGTGGGCAACACAGCAACAAAGAAGGCTAAGTGAAAAGTCAGAGAGGCTGAAATAATCTCATGGGTGGCGGCAATGGAAAAAAAACCTGCCATGAATAACTACTTAAGACGAAAAAACGAAATCAGGAAAGAAACAATTTATGATAACTCAGAGGGAAGCTCATTATTTGTTGAAACACGATCGGGATGCCTTAGAACATGGACCTATAAAGCGAAATATAAGACGGAAGAAGCATGTGCTTGCTGCGGTAAAGCTAGGAAGACTATGGAGCATGTTTTATTAGAATGTGAAGACGTCTACCCAGCGGTCGATTTAGGCACCACTGGCCTCCTTGAAGCATTTGGGTTCAGAGAGAGCAGTGGAAAAGTAAACATGTCCGCAATAGGCATTAGTAAGAGGCATTTGGAGGATTGGTGGAAGCAAAGTAGGGAAACAACAAAAAACGGAGACGTATTAACACAAACTTCGAAATAGGGGATCAGAAAATTTGGGTGGGGTAGTTTATAGCGTTATTTTTTTTCTCTTTTTTATTGTTTAACCTAGGTAGGACATTAGGCAGTATAATAGCAAGAGCTTGGTGGCACAACCCACCACCCCGTTCCAAAGGGGACGCTCATAACATCCATCCATGCATCCACACCACCAGCCGTGCAGGGAAAGAAAAAAAAAAGAACTAGAAAGCTCGCCTTCACTTATAGCGTTCACTGCAAGCATTTCCCAGTAAAGATTCATAAGCTGCGTAAGCTGCAGTTGCCGGGAAGCGGCAACTGTGTGACTAGCGCCGCGCATTGCGGCTCTGCCAGTCGGTGCGGTGATCGGTGCAATCTCTCAATATATTGCAAAATGAAAACACATATAGAGATGCGTTCCAGTTTCGCATTAGGGTGTATCATAATCGTCGGTGAATGTTTTCGATTAATGGTTTAATCATGGTTAATCAGTTGATACGGCGTGAGCAAAAACAGGAAAGCAGGTGTTGTTGTATTGCTCTGCATGCATTTCCGCGAGGCATTGCACGTGAAGGTCACCACCCTTGCATGACTAATATTGGCACAGAAAACTTTCATGAGCCACTTGATGACCTGACCACAAAGCTACCTGCTCGTGAATTATTGAACGCTCACATTGGTTTCTTCAGGTTACGAGTTAATTTTAATTCATGTTGTGCTTATGAGCGCTGTGTTATTCCAAAACACATATTTTGTCCACTTTTGTAGGCATATAAGTAGGCATGACACTATAAAATATATTGTTCCAGCGCCCAAGGTTGTTAATGACACAATGCTACAATGTTCTGTATTGCAGCTACTCATATTTGCTTTGCGCTCACATATCCCAGTGTTATTTTTCAAAAAAAAGAAAAGGTGTTTCCAAAATGCATCTTTTTTCTATGCGCTTGATTGAATCGGTACATTACATGCCTGAAATACACTCAGTGTAATATATTCACTTGCAGAGAGCAAGTTGTCTTCACTATACTGCTTGAAGCTTGCTTTTCAGCACCAATGAAGAAAACAAAAAGTGCACATCAAAGTGAATGCACAAGGGTTTTTTTTTTTTTTTTTTCAAAATGAGTCTGATCCACAAACCAAACCATGAGAGATAAAGCTGTAATGACAAAAAACGAGGCAATTTTCCTCCAGAAAAAGTATCAAAATGAAATGGGTAAAATACAGCAAACGAACTATGAGTGAAGATCACATTCTTGATTAAAAATGAGCCAGATCCTGTTTGTGCATGGATGAAAACAAGTCAAATCCACTCAGCCTATAAAGGAGCGCTTACCAGACAATGTGTTTGAGGCACCATGGCAGTCTCTTATCAAGTTGTGTTCCTGATTTTGCTACAGCCTTCAATGCTGCTCAAAAAAAGAAAAAAAAAATGATGAGAGACATTAAAAAATGAGGCTCCCTATGCTTTTAAGTAAATGAATTTGCTCTCTCCAAATAATAGTCTCACTGTTCATGAAGTATACCAGTGCCCCTAATTATCAGTGTTACAATAGCTATCATACTAACATAACATCAGACCACTCTGAAATTCGTTTACAAAAATGTTTTCCAACCAAAACCACATCGAACGTTTTAAATCAGAAAGAGTCAAATCCCAACTTTTATTTCCCAGTAGTGGTCAAATGTGCTGCATTTTTTTATTACTTGTTGCTGTAATGTTGCTCTAGCTGACACTTCAGACATATATAATTGCTTTTATAGCAGTGCATTTCACTCCAATTACAAATTTTTTGTTGTCAAATTCTGTTTAGGTGGATTTGACTCATTTCGAGAAAAAAATACCTCATATATGTACAAGTGCTTGTGAGTGTGCATGCACTATAGCGGCCCATTGCTGCCCTACGAGGATCCCCCCTCCACTGAAGGGAGACTTTTAAGCCCTGGTCAACACCATAACCGCCGGGAGCGACAATGAGTGCCCACACTGCTTTTACGAAACCTACACTTATGCCAACCAATCTATCACTCTCGTGAGAGTTTGAATTGGTGCTACGATTGTGAAACAGAAAAGTCTTCAGATATGAAATTCAGCACTTATCTTTCTTTTGTTAGAAAAGCAGAGGGAAGATAATAGCAGAGGTGAGCTAGTTGGGGCGGTCTCCAGCTAGTGCTCCAGTGATCCCTTTTGTTAGAATTCGTGTGGCTAGGCACGGGACGTGTCAGTTGTAAGTGCAGGCGCATCCCGTGCCTAGTCAAGTGAAATATTGCGCGAGTGATTGTATCCCCGAAAGTGATAGCTCAAAAATACTGCCACTGGGATTGCTTGTCTAGATGCTACTTGGGCACTCATGGTCACTCCCCGTTGCAAGGGTCTTGCGACGAAAGGGTCGCAAGAGTCTCGCAAGGGTACTTGGGTCCTGCAGTCGTTGTGGCACTTCACCCATGAAGCAAGAATCAACTTCAATGTTTCATCCATCCATAAAATTACTCATACAAACCCAACATATGCAAAGGCCAAATGCAGGCAGATCTTTCCCGCAGGCAATTTTACATATATCCATGAACGACTACATAAGTACACTTTAATTTTAATGTTATTGAGAAAAAAACTAGGTCAGAGTCGGCTAAAGCTTGACTGCTGGGAAACGAATCCCTCGGCTGCAAGAAGTGCCATAGTGGTGAGAGAGAGAGAAAAACATTTTGTTGTGAAAAAATATGGGAAAGATGTTTAGGCCCTCAGTCCAGGCTTGTGGAATTCTCGAACATGTCGCCGATGAAGGAGCCACTGTAGAGTGGTTCCACAGCCATTTCATGCCCAAGACTATATTGAGACTCATTCTCGTGCTTTGTCGGTGGTCAGAGCGACACTCTGTCCACGTCCACATTGACCACGGATGTGCTGGTTGTGAACTGGGCACGTGCACCTACACAAATATTTTTCAACTGCCCCTCCTCGAATGACGCTGAAAGCCACGACCTCAATCTGAGCAGGATGATGCCATAGCCACAGAGTTACCATGGGTATTCATTTGAAGAGCTGAAGGGCCTTTGTGAACATGCACGTCACCAAATTTCTATCCCTTCTTTATGGGATATAGCAAAAAACGATTTCTCTGCATATAAAGCTGTGATCCAGACCCTCTCAAACACAACTTAGTTGTTTTGGCTTGCCACGATACAATGCTATTTATGAACTGGACCATCATGTTTAGTTGACATGCCCACGTCAGCCACAGGTAGCCATGGGGGTTGATGCTATGCTCATGGAAAAAAAAAAAGCAAGCCTGGAGAACAGCAGGGCCAAAATATATCAGCACGAGCTCTATATCACAGTGCTCACCATGCTGTACAGACAGACTCACTTGAAGTAGCCAACAAAAGGAAATACAGAACGATGGATACCATGTGATAACATAATTAAAATGTCTTTATTTGTGGGCTACAAAACATATCTTTCGCAGGACTTATCCTCAAGTCCTGAGCACCTTTAAGAGATTGAAAAACAAGACATTTGCTGAAAAACAATCAGATTCACATATAGCACTGATGTTGACTATGGCACATCCTGTGCCGTGTTCACAAAACAAGGTGCACGCAGAACAGTACAAAACGTGTGCACACATCAAATATGCGATAGGCGGAAATGCACTGCAAATAACAATGTGCTCAAAGTTACAAATCTAAAAGAAATCTGCTGTCAAAATATATTAAACCTCTTGCCAAGTTAACAAATGTTCACGGGCACTGTGCATTGGATATTAGAGAGGCACAGATAGAATATAGATCTCTGAAGACAGTGGCCATGGCATTAGTGTGGAAATGTCTGGCTCCAGAAAGCAGATCACCAAGATGGCACCAATAAGGGCACGTCAGGCCAAAAGTGATATCTGCTTTGGTTGGTTGTATTGTTTGGTCTTGGATGGAACCTTAAGGTGTGGTGTTAAGCAACAGCAAGTCTCTGGCATTTGAGAGCCTGTTGACAGGGCAGTATAGTAGCTATGTTGTCAGTGGTACAACACAGCAACTTGGAACTTGTGCACTGCGCTGACCCTTGGGTCACATGGTGTGAGAGGCATGTCCTGTGTGTGTGGTGTTTAGTTGGTAAGCATGTGTCAGTGGCATTGTTCTAAATTGGCACACTTGAAAAACCTTGAGACCACACTGCTGGCTTGTAAAAAGCCAACAGGAATATCACATTTGCATCACAGGTGGCCCAATAAAAAGACTTTACTGCCTGCGGTCCATGCACTGGATCTACTGCTGCAGAGCAGCACAAAACAACTGGTTCAAAAATGAGAGATGTCTTGGGTAACAGTGAGCCCTTTCTATGGGCTGTGCATCAACAGGGTGATGAACGTTATATGCTTTGCTGTTCAACAACATGTTATCGTCAATCACGGGGACGCCTTGTGTACAAAAGCAACCGTACTCTCCCCAATGGAATAAAAGTTGTACAGGTACTTCAACAACGGTTGCACATGTGGATGCAGCCACTTGTCAACTTTACACCCGTCTAGAGGCCATAAGCTGGCCAGATACCAGATAGGATGAACACGGTGCCTCATGGTAACAGGCTGGCATGGAATGAGCAAATGGCAGATGACTGTCAGGCAATGCCTTCAAGCCACAAGTGGCTGCAACACAAACACAGCTACAGGCTTGTATAACCCTGAAGCTCTTGTAAAGAGCGCATGTAGCTCCGAATTTCTCCCATTTCATCTTGGACTGGGGACTGGAAACTGGTCAACGTCCACGTCCGCTGTAAGCTCAGGGAGACTTCCGTCTCCAGGTGTTTCACATCAGTAAGGCGGAGCTCACTGTAGTATGGCCCTCCGCTGCTGCTCCCCGAGACACAGTCAGCTGGAATGACCAACTCCTTCAGCTGTGGCCCCCGCAACCGTGCTACGGCGATGAGGTCAAAGTCTGCTATCTCATGTCCTGCATACATAATAAGTAATAACAGCTCATGCAACAAAGCTTCCAACAAACAAACAAACAAATTGAAAGAAATGCGTATTGTCGCATGACCAGGAAATGAACCGGAATATTAGGTGTTTCTTAATTGGGTGATGAGGCCGAAAAGAAAATGAAAAAATAAAAATTAGTTCAGGTTGGCAGGAGCATTGTTTTTTTTTCCCTTTCTGTTTTACTTTTTTAGCCTGCATAATGTAGAACCCTGTATAATGGCCGAAATGAAAAAGTGTTTCCTAGCTAGGTAGTTCCTGGTCAATTTCAATCACTGTTATGTAAACTATAGCAGGTGAAATAGTAGTGATGTATTGCTTCTGATGTGTGCGCCCACAATCTAATTCTTTGAAAGCAACATGCGGCATAAATAACAGCATGGACACCTTTTATAAGTCTTTCCGTGCAACTCAGGACCATCACTCACACTCATCAAACTCATCACTGAGTTTTTGTACAAATTTACAGTTTTCCTACAATTATTCTTAGGTTAAGCAAACAAATATGAATTGCCTCTAACTGGTCTGTACTATTTTCTCTGGAGTTTAAATGGAAATGAACTGCTTTCAGTGAACAAAAAAATCAATCAATAAAGAATTTTGGTTCAAAACTGTTTCCAACATCATTTAATAAATGACTGCTGCTTTGTTCTCATCACAAGTGTACTATTGGCATATAATGAGAAAACACTGAGCATGCTTGGAACATGCCAAGTAATTTTTCCTCGTAAGTTGGCAAGTCAAATCAGCAAATCTCCTGAGCGCATTAGAATTCCAGTAGGCCAAGTACTTTTGTCATTAAGGAAACATGGAAGTGCTCAAACAATGGAAACATACACAAGCAGCCATGCATGAACTCAAGGCTGCTGCTTTTGAGCACCTACTGTTTCAGCTAGCCCTCACTCATAACCTTATTGTGATTATGAGTAAATGAACATCACCCTGCTAAACAGCAAAAGTAAGATCAGTGACCGTGGCACAACTCACCAACCAATTTAAGGCTTCCTAGTCGATGGCAGCGCCATGCTAGCATGACCACTGGGCTTTCAGCTCGCACAGCGAAGGTTCGTTGAGGAATTCCTTCACTACCTGAGAGTGCACTTACGACAGCCACTGCTTCCAGCGTTTCAGCATACTGTGCAGAGAGTAAATCGAAGACATCACTTCGAAATCCGTCACTAAAGTAGGACTGAAACCTGGCCAATGGTATGGCAGCATTGAGAAGACCCTTGATAGCACTCCATGGCTCGCAGGTGTGCAGAAGGGTGATCGTGACACGAAGCTTTGGGCACCGCCTACTCAATTCAAGCCATGAACCTTCACAAACCGTCTGCCGGTCATCAAGGCCATGAACATGCAGCACCAGCTTCAATAGCAAGCCTCGTTCACTCAGGAGCAAAAGCAACTGGTCGCAGACATAATCATAGTCAATACTTAGAGCTGTCAGGCATGTGAACTGCTGCAAGTGCCAGAAGTGGATTTCGGGGATGGGGTAGTGGTCAGGGTCTTCCTTCACACTGGCGAGGTGTAGTTGCGAAAGAGAACGTCGCTGGTGCAAGCTTAGCAGCGTCAGGAAGCTGTCCGAATGGTGAAACAGATCCTCCAAGCATCCGAGAGAGAAGTATTCCAAGTGACACGACGTGCAGATGACTTGCCTGATTACCTCAAAGAACCTGCGCCGAAATAAACATATCGCGCTTTATTACAGGAAGTAATATAACAAAAGGTCGGCACCCTCCCAACAATACGAAACGAAATACAACAATGTCGTATACGGTAAAGCATGTTCTTCAAGCGGCGTATTTTCTGCATTTTCAATTCATTGCAGGCCACATTTGTGATTAGTTCACACACATTCGCAGAGTTTAGATAACCTGCCAGTGCAACGCCGCATGCACTAATACAACTGCTCATCCAGGCCAGCTCCTTTGTACGAGTTTCAATTAAAAGCTTTTCGCGGGTGTGATTAAAGCAGCTAAGAGTGTTGACAAGCGTTTACAGCCTCGTTTTGCGCAAGTTACGAAGTATAACAAGGTATAACGATAAACGTCACGTGACAGCACGCGTAGCTCTGCAAGCGACATACGAGCAGGCTGTGTAAACAGCAATGAAAGCGGACTATTTTTGGTTGCGGCTTGGCGCGCTAGGAAAGGCTTGAAACACACTGAGACTGTCAGCGTCGGCACAAAGCGATAGCGGATATCGGCATCGTAACGCATTGTTCACTCACCTGTCATAGACAGCAATGGTTTCGTTTTCATTGCTGGAACATTTGGAGGCATCGCAGAGACGAAGAGGCCAGGCGACAACGCAGGCAGTCGGACGGAGACACAACGACGTTAGTTGACGGTTTTCTCCGAGAAAAGCAATGATCGCGATACACTGCTGCACTATCTGCGGGCTCGTGCAGTCGAACTCAAGGGTGAAATGACGCACAAAGCGGCCGCATTTCTTCGCCAGGAATTCAGCTTGACGCCAGGCGTTTCGCTTGCGGCTTAAGCGGATCGTAAGCGTCGTCCAAAATCTCGGGTGGAAAAGGCATTCTCGCCAAGCTCGACACGTAGAGGAAGCCTTCAATTTGTCCCTGAACGAGAGATATTCGTAAATTTCGACTAGGACGACGGATGGTAAGGCAGCAAAGTCCCCGTGCGCCCACCCCACCGACATTACAACACGTACCCTCCTCCCACATGGAAATTGGGACCGAGCAGACTAGACACACTGAACTGAGCTTTGCTTGACGTGTTGCAAACAGCTTGACTGAAAATTGTGCGGCAAACTTACAGAAAGCGCAAGTGTAAAGTAAGGTACGTTAACGCCTATTATTAAGAATTTACTGTTAAATTAAATTCTTTTTCTTCGCACGCAGTAAGTGTTCAGATGGCGCTACCATTCATCCAGTTACTGAGCCACTGAGCGACTTCTTTTATGCCGCGAAGAACGTCGCAAATAGACTTGATGACGAAACGAAGCTGGCATGGTTGTGAAAGTGGTAATATTAAAACGCGTCAGACGCGTTCCCAACCTAACGTCGAAAGTGTTTGTACGCGTTTCTGTGGAGGATGGCTACGCTATGGCGAGTTTTCGTGAGGAAGCGCTGGACATCGCTGGCAAAGTGTCGTATGAAAGCAAGTTCGTCGGCTGCACTGACACAACTGTGCGCTGTCACGGTCGACAAGAAAAGCGTTAGTTTATTTGTGCTCTCCGAAGTTGTCGCCTCAACAGCAGCATGCTTGCGAAATCGCGTTGTACAGAGTACTTTGCGTTTGCTGTTATGAGAGCTGCGATAAGAAACATATTGATGTTCACTTATGTCTGGGTAACATACACAAATAGTGTGGTTGATAATTCCTTTCAGTGCTAAGACACGCAATCGAAAAAAAAAAAAAAACGAATACACAGCGGCGGTCTCGCAACGTTATACGAGTTCGTCCCTATTTTGCGTGTCCGTATTTCTTTTCTTAACAAATTATCAATGGGCATTGGTGGTGCAGCCAGTTTTGCATTGTAGTCTCAGTCAGTGCGTCGACTGACGCGTTTCGATAGGGGCGAAATGCAATAACACCCGTGGGGTACTTAGATTTAGGTGCACGTTAAAGAACCCCAGATGGTCAAAATTAATCTGGAGTTACCCACCACGGCGTGCTACATCGTGGTTCTGGCACGTAAAACCCCATAATTTAATTTAATAGCACACAACTATCATGACGTGCGTAGCCTGTATGGTGCAACTAGCGTGCTCTCGCTTTCTTTGCTTTATTGAACTTGCATTGTTAAGCAGGTTGCGGGGCAAATGTGCGGCTTGGTCATATTTATTAATAGTGGCAGTGACTGCAATAGAATTACAAAGCTCCTGGCTTGTTGTAGGCCTGTAACTACTCTTCACTTGTGTTTCAGACCCTGACTGCACCTAAGCACCATGTGCACCACAGAGGTGGAAACAGCCTAAACCTGTGGCGAACATTCTCGTCGCACAGAGTACTCGATGAGTATGAAGCTGTCTCGTATGTAACACAGTTACCTAGAGCACTTTGATGTAGTTTATGTCTAACATTCTGTTCTCTGCAATGCTTCCAGGCCTCCTATGACTGAAGTTGAATATGAGGCCATTACGAAAGAGACACTGGAATCATTAGCTGAAAGGTTTGATGAAATCATTGAAGATCTCAGTGATGTTCCTGAAGCCGACCTTGCATTGAGTGTAAGTGAAACTAGTAAATTACATAAATGGCATTTGTAGTGATATTTGTTAAATCATGCTTTTCCTCTGGTATAGGATGGTGTTCTTACTGTACACCTTGGGCGCAAATATGGTACCTATGTAATCAACAAGCAGACTCCAAACAGACAGATATGGCTTTCATCACCTGTCAGGTAATAGGTTATTCAGCATCTCTCTTTAAGTTATTAAACTCAACTCCTGTTGCACTTTTATATGTGACAGAATTTAATACCCTAAAGTATGTGTATTGCTATTTCAGTGGCCCAAAGAGATATGACTTCATAGAAAACAAGTGGGTATACAGACACGATGGTGTGTCGCTTCGTGACCTCCTGGAAAATGAGATATCTTCGTTGCTAAAGAAGCCTGTAAAATTTGACTGTTCCATATAGAAAATGTACATCATAGTTAGAACTTATATATTTATTGTAAATAAAAGCTTGCTGACTAGGCTGTCCCAGTGGTGACATACTGATGCATAGGCACCTTCACAACTTCCACCAGTTCTTAGTAACAAGAGCGTTAAAAACAAAAGTGCTCAAGCAAGCTTACTTAAGGAAAGTTACATGCAGTTTCTAGATTATGTTCTGGGCCTTGTGTAGGATGTGTAGGCACTTCTTGTTTGAGTGACACTTTAAACATCTAAACCTCATTATAGCAGAGGGCTAAAGTGAAAATACTGTTTGCTTGTTGCAATATTAATTATGGCAAGTTCAGTCAAGTGTCTTCTAGTCATTATACACCTTGTTTGCACAGTGCATGCATACTTCAATTGAGGGGGCACACAACATATATCATTTAAATATCATTTACATAACAGTTAAGTAGAATTGTGGAATCGGTTAAATGTTATGGCTTGTGATACACAGCAGACAATGTTGGTTTCACTGATTAAAATGATTTTTCATTATGTTGTGACACCTTTTTTCACTTGCATCAAAGTGGGACTCAATCTTTATTTCGTATTCTTTTCAACGAAAAACAAGCACAGTGCAGCAAAGATATGCAACAAAGCATCTTAAGTAGTAAGACCATGATGGTGGGCCTAACAAATGGGTATTGCATGTCTCTGCTAACATGGCATCATGTGTCGAATTGACAGCCCTCTCGTGTTGATTCGTACTGCAGCTCACGCAAATGAATTTGACCATGGCTAAGCTTTAGAAACAGGTGTTACCTTGTTAAAAAATTGCCTTGTTACCAGGGGAACTATTAAGGTCTCAGGGGTGGCACAAGGCTATTTTTCTTGAGATATTAGGTGGGGGGAGGCAGCACAGCACAATTCTCTGTTTTCGTTGGGGGTGCAAGAAGGAACTTCATCACTGGGCACTCTGTGATAAGTGGGGAAGGTGGGTCTATGGGGCAGGAGAAAATTTTTGATGGCGTCTGCTACATGTACGCATAAATTCTGATTGTACAGTAAAAATACTGTAATTGTCTGTGTGAATATACTGCAAATTGCCTGTGATGAGGATGTCAAACTGGAATCAAACTGAACCAGAACATAAGTTTTTTTAAATAGTGCTTTCTTTGCCTCTTCACTCTGGTTTGGCATTTATCATAGTTTTTTTTTTGGCCAGATGTATTCGTGGATATATGGAATGATAATATTAAGTTTTCTGGAATTTTTAAATGTCGCCTGTACCAGATAGCATAATTCTTGTGCTTGAACTGGATTATTCGAAGAGGTGGACATTACTGGCACAAGAAATTGAAATACGTGATCCACTAATGAACTTTTTAATGATTTACTTAAAAAAAGCACATGTTGCAATTTGCGAATTGTAGCCGGTGAGATTGGAAGACGTATCCACTTCCAACGAATCTCCAGGATGACACCAGCTTATAGATGTATTTCCCATAATGAGGGACAAAATACATGGGCATTCCAGTTACTTTTGTGCTTCAATGCATAAAGGTGTGTTTTGTTAAGCAAATGGAACAACAGTGCATTCTTATGACAAGTTTGATTATGCATATCTCCAAACTGGATGTCTTTCTGGAAATTCATTCCAAGTGGATATGCCTTTCAAGCACACCGCCTACAATTAGTAATTGCTATATGCGCTGTAAAGTGCTTGAGAGGTTATTTCGAAAATATTGAAGTAGTTGAAAATGTGCTTCAATTTCTCATGCTAGCAATTTTTTAAAATTTCAGTAAGCTTAAATTAAGATGATCACCCTGTATATAAGCAACTTGGGCCAATGGCTATGTGCCACTGTGTTTATGTGCATTTTGGCCATTCCTCCGAACGGATGTACCACTGTGATAGGGTATGTAGCCTTAAATGTATTTAGATATGTGTCGTATTTCTATGTGCTTACACAAGCATCATACATTGCCTTGGTCCTTGTGGTGCAGACATCGAGTAGCTAGAGGCAACAAGGCTGCGCTCAAGTAATTGGCTACTGCTGCTACATCAGACAAGCTTCGCGACATTTATGTTACGACATTGCATTGCATCTTTCTTTCCTTTTTCTTCACTCCGGAATAACAAAAAAAGAAGAAAAAAAAATGGTTTGTTAAGGTTGACTGCTGTCTTCAAAGATTTTGGTACATAAATTGCCTGGCTACACTGTGCTACACATTCGTAACTTATCATGGAGTTAGTATAACTTTAAGAAGTGACCATTTCTAATTCCTGTGCGAGATGAGAATTCTATGCTGCAGTGTTCTTTTTGTTATTTCAGGTTTCTTGTCATGTTTTTGACTCGGAAAAGTTTCTTAGTGCAGTTGCTATCTGATTGTTTATATCTGACTTTATTTTCTGCCTAATCTCTCGTGGGTGTGCTCATTTGCAATAGATTTGTTCTTGCTGCACACAAGGCTTTTAATAAAAGGTAGATCTCCTGCTCTTTGTAATACATTATAGCAAAGACATATTATCGCTCGCCACAAAGTGTTCAGCTTTGAACATTAGTGTGTTGTTGGCGCAGTCACCATCACTGATGCTTCGGTGTATTGATTCAAGTGCCCATTCAGTTATTCTTGATACGTTGGCAATAGAGTGGGCATAAGTTTGCATGTGAGTTGGGGTGTATGTGTGTAAAAGAAATTGACAGCCACTTAAGCATCCTTACGTGATTTGAATGCAAAAGTATTATGACTTCTCTCATTAATTAGTTACATCTTGATCTATCATATGTGCCATCATACAATGTCACATGTTCTTCACAGCTCCACCTTAATCAACTTTGCTCTAACTTGTAACAACCTTAATACACCTTAATCTACTTTAATCTGCTTTGCTCTAATTTGTACAAACTTTAATCCACTTTAATTCACCTTCCTTGACTTCACCTTAATCCACTTCATTCCAACTTAAGTCGCTTTGCTCTAACTTGTTCTAACTATTGTTCTGTATTATTGTTGGCGTCACACAAGACGCAAATGATGTCACTGATGATGATGATCTTTGTTACGACTCACTGCGGACAATGCCGGCTTTTCTGCCTCATGGGACATATAATGCTTTTGCATTAATAATGTATGATAAACTTGCTATGGCCATGAAGTGGCACTACTCCCTTTGTCACTGTGTAAAGAGCATACTCACTCTTCTTGACGTTTCGGCATCAAAGTTCTTTCGTGAAGGTTAGCGGTATACTGCTGGCGGATGAGCAAATTTTTGATTCTCGAGGAAAGCAGTGCATCGTTAAGAGCCGACAACACGGACATTCCTTATGTAGCAGCGGTCTATGGACTTGGTCACACAGATTCATTCCATTCCTTACAATACTATTTTTGCAGTCAACTAATGCACACGTCTTCCCTCTACCGTTCCACAATTTGCAGCCTGAATGGAGCAAAGTGTGTCAGCGTACAATGAGTTGCATTTCCAATAGCTGATTGCACAGGAGAAGGGCAGGAGTGGTAATGTTTTCGTATTCGTGTGCTTTCGCTGAAGCAACGTGCAGAAGGCTGCCTAAAGCATTATCTTGTTTCCCTAGCACTGCTCCTTGCACCCATGCATGAATTCGGCAACCGCCATGGATACTGTGGCTACTGCATCGATTTGATGCTTGCTACATTGTGTGGGGCATCTAACTGGAACCAAACCAAAAACCAGAGCTGAACCGTTATTTTCTGTTTCAACTGGAACTGAACCGAACCAATATCTTTTCTGCCTTCCTGGAATATAACTCGAACCAGAACATTTTGGAGGAACTGTTCCTAATCATTTCAACTGCAGTTTCACCCCCGAATGGTTGGTGATGAAATTCTACAAGAGCAGACAACACCTTGCACAGTGTTATGTGGCTCACTACAATTGCCTCATTAGTGCACTCAACTGTATGCATAATAGGTGCCGTTGTGTTTTTATGGAGGATACTGCTTATTTTCGGTATATATACTATTTTCAAGCACAGTACTGCACTTGAGCTGAGCTGTTGGATATAGGTTTTGCAGCTTGTAGCGTACATACTTCAATGACAAATATATTAATGCAATAACGTTAAGGGTCTCGTGTCGCAGAAAGCCTGGCGTCGGCGTCCAGCGTCAGACGTCGTTTTGGCAAAAAAGTTTCGAACCACCCATACCCAGGTCCTTCATGTGGCGCAAGGAAGTTACTGAAATACTGAATTTCTCAAGCTAAAACACGTAGAAAAATCGTAAACTACGACTTACATACAAGCTAAAGACATGATAGCGTAGGATTGCAATTTGAATATACGAGAAAACATAATTATGTTACGCGAGCACTGAAGCAAACTCCTTTTCCACCATTCATAGACCGGCCACGGCATCGGCTATTGGCGCGCGCCGGCGCGTAAATATCTCGGAGGCCACGGAGCGGCGCGTCCGTTTCCTTGAAACGGGCGTTCGCCTCCGCCGCATCGTCGCCCACTCGAGAGGCCGCGTTTCTACCAGAAAGCCCGCCTTCGTGCATAGCGTTCGCCGCGAGCCTTTCCCTGTAAATATTACGGTTACATACGCTGCAGTTGCCGGAAAGCGTGAGAAGCAGTCGGGAGCTTTGAATGCTATCGTGTTCCACCCAAATGCGACGCTCAAGTGTCTTCAATTTTTTATTCTTTGCAATATTTTGATCGCTACACACATTAGTTAAAACATATTTGTTCAGTGCGTTCACTGCGTTATTTAGTTGACCCCTATATACATTTGTTAGAAATGTATCGATTCATTAACCTGATGCAGGAGTGAGTGAGTGAAGTAACTTTATTTTGGTCCAGAGAAGACGCAGGGGAGATCCCGCGCCACCCGGCTAGTCCCACGTAGGGACCGCCAAGCCGAGCTTGACGGCCCGATCGCGGGCACTCTGGACGGCCAGGGTTTGGTCGTTGAGTTCGGGGCTGCCCAAGAGCGCAGCCCACCTATCCTCGCTGAAGGAGGAGCCGATGGCTTCACACTCCCACATCACAGGAATTATTCGTAAAGTTGTGTTAGTTGCGACTGGCTCATTTCTGCAAGATGATATGCAACCTGTTATCAGGAACGAGGCACCTTTTCTTCACTTTCACAAGAATGAGCACATAGTACACGGACAGTTTAGCATTAAATGGGATATATTCCATTATTTTTAAGGCACAATGCTTGGACAAAGAGCTCGAGAAAATGTAACGGCTGGAGTATAGACCCAACAAAATTTGTGCCTCGCTTTTATCCGAAAGGTGAAAGCACGCCAATGCTCTTTTTTTCTTCGAAGCCATCTGAACCCGATTGAACTGGTACAGATAACTCTGAGCCGGTTCGAATAGTTTTAATTTTCGCTCCTGAGCTAAACCGGAACCGAACCGAAAAGCGTGAGCCCGAACTGAGCCCGAAAATATTTCCGTTTGACCTACAGGCTTGCCAGCCAAAGAGTTATTATAACTATCGTTGTATACGCGGTGATCATTTTTAAGTTTTTTGTAATTTTTAAAAATCACCTGTCGCATATAGCATAATTCCATTCCTTGAGCTCGTATGTTTAAAGAAGCGGACATGATTTGCTCGAGAAATCGAAACACATATTCAACTAACTACCAGAAAGTCACTAATTAACTTCTTAATTATAATATATTATGGCGCATAGTGTGATTTACCTTATGTAGTCTGTTATGCTGCAAGGCATATCCACTAGGAACAAATTTTGAGAGCGACGCGAGTTTTGAGATATGCGCCATGAAACTTGCGGAAAACAATGCACTGGTGGTCTACTTACTTTCTTTTAACAAAGCGCTATTTTATGAATTGAAGCACAAGAGTAACTGAAACACCCATGTATTTCGTCGCACACTTTGGCAATGGACAGCTCGAAACTGCTGTCTTCCTGAAAATTCATTCTACGTGGATACACCTTGCAAACTCATGTACCGGCTACAATTCGTAAATTGAAATATATGCCGTAAAGTTACTAATTCAGAAGTTAATTAATCTTATTTAATTAGTTGGTAATGCGTTTTGAATGCTCGTGCGGGTAATGTCCGCTTCTTCGAATAATCCAACTGGGGAAGAAGAATTATGCTATTTGCCAGAGGTAACTTTTAAAAAGTCTGCTACACTTGAAAACGATCACCCGCGATATCTGTACTCACAAACTGCATATACCATTCGACCGCAAATGTTTACGGACCACGTGAACTGAAAGAAAGAAGGCGGGGGGGGGGGGGGGGGGCTAATGTCTCTGCATGCATGCAGCCTAACAGCAGCCTGGTATTCGTATTTCCAGTCGCTATGTGAACATTGTGATTTACGGTTTTGCTCGGTACAGTTACCAGGCTGCTCGGAAATACGAAGTTTTCCGAGATCCCGTGTAGTCCGCAAACTACTGTGGCGAAAACATTGGGACGCGTTATGGGTTATGTGCAGGCAAATTTTAGCGTTTGGCTCAATAAAGGCTTATGCAATAAATTGCTTTTTTTCGTGCGCTCCGCCGTGTATATGATTAAATTTTACGAGCAGCGCAAAATTTACCATGCAGGCCTGACATAACTACAAGTTCCGGCAATATCAAACTTAGCTAAAAACAGCGGACCA
The DNA here is from genome assembly GCF_050947875.1 of Dermacentor variabilis. Lineage (NCBI taxonomy): Eukaryota > Metazoa > Arthropoda > Arachnida > Ixodida > Ixodidae > Dermacentor > Dermacentor variabilis. The sequence goes on from NC_134569.1 coordinate 37,571,525, forward strand.
CTAACCAAATTTGTGTGCGAAGTGCGTGTGGATTAAATGCAGCTTTTGCAAAACATTGTTTAAGCAACTGTTCGAAAGTGTCACGCTGCCGTTTAACAGCTGTATGGTCCCCGATTTCCCGAAAGAAGTCTGCGTTGCACAATGTTAATATCTTATTATATATTTTTATATATATCTTTAGAGTTTAATGTGGGTGGATAAATTGTCCTTTGCAATAAATGACGTATGCGAGCGCAACGGAACGGCATGAGTGTGTCTTGAGGGCACACATAATAGTCTGTTTCCCTGGCAGAACTGGAAACGCCACCAAGATGAAATTTTGCGAGAATTGGGGGGGGGGGGGTATCAAGGCTATAGCAAATCTTTTGTGCAAAGCTAGATGCACGTGGCAGAAATACAGCCTTCGCGAAAAATTAATTTTAGATATGCTTGAAAGTGTGGTACGACAATTTTAAGCTATGTTTCCCCTTGTCTCGAGGTGACTCTACGTTACACAATGTTTATATTTGGCGAATGCGGTGCACGGTACGTGTTATGTGTTATTAGATCTTGCCGTTGAGCGCGGGGGTTGGCCGACGTTGAGGAGGATTTTGAGAACTGAAGGTTTATTTACAGTAATGACACAAAGTAATCAACAGTCATAAAGTCATCAACGGCCGGCAGCAAATCGGACGCTGCGGCCCGTGGCAAGAACAACAACAAAGAAAAACTCTTCTCCCTGTCTCGCTTTTAACCCCTTCGGTCTCTCGAGGTCCCTTCATTTTCAGCCAATCGCCGAGCCATCTCAGGTGCCATCATTTTCCTCCATTGGTAGGCGCCCGTGCAAGTACCGTTACATTCGGCCAATGAGGACGCTCCATGCAAGGGCTCCATTGTCCGAGGGTTGACTTGCCTCCGGCGTCACCTCCACGCCTGGAAGCGTTCAGCTGGAGGAGACGGGTTGTTGTCGAACGACCTTCCATACTCGCAAATCAGCTTTGCTCGGGACCAAGATCAACTACCTGGAACCGTGCCAGCATCCCGTTGCACTTTCAGGAAGAGTAAAGCAGGGGAGGGGGACGGGGGGGCGGAGACAATCGCTCGACGTGCGGCGCATGACGTGGGGGTCGCCAACCTGTCTGACGTGTCCGGTAACGTGGTAGACGAGCCCCGGCGCACCATAATTGGAATGCGACGGCGATTGGATGTGATCGGGGAACTTGAGTGATGCCAGGAAAAGGGTCCGTATCGAACAGTGTATACGCAAAATTCCAAGCGTTTGGTTTAATCATGGCCTGTGCAATAAAATACACATTCAAACGGTGCAGAACTCGTACATGATTAAGCTTTACCGGTGGCGCAAGATTTCGCACTCAGCTTCAAACGGGCCTTAAAGTGTGTGAGATCATTACGCGCGACTGAATTTATTACAAATGCTTGAACGAAACAGCTGGAAACTGGGTTGCGGTTCTGCAAGGTTGCACGATTCTTCTGTCAGTTTTTGGTTGGAAATTATAGCCTTGCGGGGCGCAGGTATACGGAATTTTGCAAATGATTCATTGTAATGCAAATTCTGAAACTGATTCAAATGACCTTTATGGTAGCACTGAATTATACGTATTCCGTTTGCCAGGCATAAACCAACGCCACTACGCATGTGCTTTTTCTCCGTACTCTTCCACGCTAACGTCACAGCTGTTCTTCGTGCTACCGTTCTGAGTGCCTCAGCGGTATGAGAACGCCCGATACTTATACTCGGTGAGACACCGACGCCAAACCGGAGAAAGGGGCAAAGAAGCTAGGTGTATACCTAAGCGTCCAATCAATGCCACCTAGGTGGCGTCAGTCCAACGCGATAGCATGATGAGGATCAGTCCAACCACACATTTCAATGCACTGCCTCCGAACAAATCAACGTGCGTTAAACACCATACTAAAACCTTTGCTATGACACATCGTGTACGGATCGGCTCAGAAAGTCACAAGATTTGACTGTAGTCTTTAGGATAGGAAAAGTTTACTGTCGCACTGTATCCGAAGTGGGCGCACCTTACTCTGTGAGACTCGACGATGACGACCCCGGTGTTGTATACAGACAAAGAAAGCTGCCCTGTTAAAATACGTATTGTGGTTTCTTTTCTTCTAGCGGGCGGGCCCGCGCTAGTTTGGGGTAAAGTCCCATAGAAGGACCTTAGTTTGGGGCGGTAAAACGCTGGCGGGCCTAATTTATGCGTGCCTATTTTGTGAAAGAAAGTATGGCGTTGGACGGAAATATCTTGAGTACAGTGCTTAAGATGCGTACAAGCCCAGGCCTGACTACTGAAATTTTAGATTTTTATAGCGCACTGCACTGAAACTAGTACTCACACAATAGTCCACCATTCCAATCTACCTATTTCTTGACCAATTCCCCATAGTAGATATGAGCCACATATTCGCTGGACAACAACAACAAGACTGGCCTGTCGCTTTAGAGTGTACTAGAAAGACTAAAACATTTACGAGGACACATACTGTATACGGGTGTAAAGATCAGCCCACTAAATCATCACCTTTGATTAAAGTCTCCCGGCTTGGTCCAGCTTTAGTTACACCATCTCTGGCATTGGCCCAGTTTTGATTTGTATGTGTGTGTGCGTGTGTGTAAGGGGGAGAGGGAAGAGTGGAGGGGCGAGCAAAGAAAGGTTGGCGTTAAATGTGTACGCTGATTGCTTTTGTTCAGTGAGCAAGAGCAATCCGCGACATCAGTAGCTGAAGACGGAGAAAGACATTTTGGAGGCTTCGTAATGACTTCTGTAATGAACCGGAGACAATTGATGATTTCTTCTTGAACAGCGGCCTAGAGCCGTCCCCTTCCTTAAAATAAAGGCTTTATTCATTCATTCTTGTTCTGTCGTGAATTCTCGCTAGAACGAAAAAGACTTCTCGAAGCTGCGTTCCACAAACTCGGACTATATATATACCATTGACTTCCAAATTTATCCTTTCTGTCGGGACTTCGGCACTGGGCTTCAGCTCCAGGGATGTTTGTCTTGCCATATGAAATTTCATTGGCAATACAAATAGATTGGTGCGATAACTCAATAAATTCCCTCATCATTTATTGAAAAGTTCCCATGCAAAATTCTGAGTTTACTTCAACCACCTTCAATCAACCCTGTAAAATTGCTTTTCGATTTCTATTCTTAACATATATATCGCCCTTTATTTCTTCATGTAATCTTATTTTACTTTTAATTCTACCTCCCGCTTCTTGGCCAACCCCCCAGGTGAATATGTGTCGCGTGAAGGAAATCATCATCATCGTAATCACAAGCATTGGTACAAACGAAACTATACAAGCCACTGCTCAAGCGACTGCCCTACGCAAATGTGAGACGCCAACGCAGACACAAAATATTAACGTGGAAATACAGAGCAACAGCACGTATTCGTCGTAAGCTCGCCAGACAGGCAGGTACCCACAGGACTCGGCTATGGTCGATGGCCACTACGACTGGTGGCATATACAGGGTGTCCGAACTACCACGCACCAAGATTTAAAAATATGCAAATGCCAGACAGATGGACAGAACCAAGGTAATGTTGTTTGCCGTCGCTTGGAGCTACTCAGATTATCTTTTTTCATTCTGCCTAATTACGCAAAATTAATTAAGTCACCCTCCCTGTATAAGGAGGGCGACTTCGAGAGGACACTCCCTGTCCACTATGGCAAAGGCACCCTGACTTCGTTTATCCAAGCCATGACCATATTGATTTTAAGCTTTAAGCAAGGCTTTCTTTTAGGATCAATGAGATTTTAACTATGAATGCAAAATTTTCTAGCCACCTTTTATTGCCATAGCAGTTCTATAGACACTACAGGCGCATTTCTTCCGTCGCCGTCGCCGTGAGGTTCTGTAAGAGTGAAAGCGAGTGAGGATGGAGCCGGTGAACGCGGTTCAATCACGTGCGCGAGCGAGGAACGCGGCCCGATGCGTGCCCTCTCCTGTGGCGCGTGAGACAGGGGGGTGAGGCGAGGGAGGAGGGGCGTTCTTCTCCGGCGGCTGCTATGGTACCTCGATGTCCTCCTCCTACAGAGTGGAGACAACCGCGGCGTCTACTACGGCGTTGACAACGCGAATCGCGGACGCCGTAGGAGAGGACTTTGGCGGACGCCGTAGGGACGCGTTGCCGGCGCTCGTGTGTCTTGAAAGCGGTCTGCGACGTAGCTAAAGTGCGGGTCCACGCGGGCCTCATCTTCAAAGCGATCTGCGTTGTTTGGAGATTGCGCGTAGTGCCGGTAGCTTCGCATGCGCTGTGCTTTCGACGTTTCGTACGCCAATTGAAGCGACAGATGCACGCAGGTCAAGTGGCTCGTGGCTGCTTCCGCGAGTCCCAACTCCAGCGTTTTCACAGCGAATTTCCGCGCTCATCGTGTGAGATTTGTTCACGTTCACCTGTGCGCGCGTGACACTGTGCTGTTTAATTTAGTTAAAACACGTTGACTGTCTAGTTAGTTGAAATCCATGATAGAATGTGTAAGCGCGACTGAACGAGGACGTAGAAAGAAGCAGACACACAAAGTGCTTTCTCCGTGTGTCTGTTTCTTTCTACGTCCTCGTTGAGTCGCGCTTACATCATTGTTAATTTAGTTAGTAAGCAAATGTTTACAAGTTTATACGGCCGATAAAACTACTATCCTTACTTCGTACAGCTATCTACTAAATTGCTATCGCAATTGGTGATTCGTCTTTCTGGCGGAACTGAGAATTTTGTTTCACCAAAATTGAACTTGAATTGTGTTTACTTTATGGTCATGGTAGAATTTTCAGTTTCATAAAATAATGCAGGCTCTACAATCTCTATCTTTAGATTATAGCTTTATGTTATAATATTTTGACTTATTTTACGCTTTACTCTAACCTACCCTATACTTGACCGATTCCCCAGAGTGGGTGCGTGCCAGCAGATCACAAGGATCTACATATATACATCTTTAATTCAATACGCTAACAGTTCCTTCACCGCCCGATTCATGGCCGATCCCCCAGAGTGGGTTGCACCATTTGCACCACCACCAGGGAACGAGTCCTTCGGCGTAACCGCGCAGCAGATGGTATATGCGGAAGAAGAGGAAGCAGAGGAAGAGGACGGGTCACGACGCCGGCTGGACTGGCGGAGCGTCGGTGTGTTGGGCAGGGCCATGCCCTGGCGGCTGACACTGCTGCTGCGACGGCGGCCGCGGACATGGTGCCCCGGAGGTGGATGACCACGCTGGCCGCCCTCACGACGCTCATGACGTCCACTCCCGAGAGAACGCCGCCACCGCAGCTGGGCGCTGCGCTGCGGTTCGACGATCGGCCGCATCCGCTGCGCGCCCGCACCGCCAAGCCGCTGCGGGGCCAGCCACTGGGCCAGCTGGCTGCGCTCGCACCTTCGGCGGCCACTATGGAAAGGCGCGCGGCACTCCGCTGGGGGGCACGGCGGCTCGACCTGGTCACCGTGGCACAGGTGCACGCTGGCACAGCACCGGGTGCTCAAACCACAATGCGATGAGGGCGCGTCTCGTGACAAGTGCGGCTGTATTTGCTCGAGAGGGTGCTCCAGGGAGGGCACAGGGAACAGCAGAAATGGGGGAAATGCATTTATATAGACAGATTTAATAAGAATCGCCCAATATGTCTTTAAATGTCAAAGTGTTGGCTGCCCAAGGTTTCGTGTGGTATGCACACAGCACGCACGGACGAAGGACGAGAACACGGGATGAGCGCTTGTTCTGCGTTTTTTCTCGTCTTTCGTGAGCGCTTTACATTCTTTTTCTTTTTCTAGCTTCAATTTTTATGTTTAAGGTTGCCTGTGGCAATTGGCACAATTCTAACCTTTGAGCTAAATTACTCGATGAGGGGGTCATTACTTCTCATCATCATCATCAGCCTGGTTACGCCCACTGCAGGGCAAAGGCCTCTCCCATACTTCTCCAACTACCCCGGTCATGTACTAATTGTGGCCATGTTGTCCCTGCAAACGTCTTAATGTCATCCGCCCACCTAACTTTCTGCCGCCCCCTGCTACGCATCCCTTCCCTTGGAATCCAGTCCGTAACCCTTAGTGACCATCGGTTATCTTCCCTCCTCATTACATGTCCGGCCCATGCCCATTTCTTTTTCTTGATTTCAACTAAGATGTCGTTTACCCGCGTTTGTTGCCTCACCCAATCTGCTCTTTTCTTATCCCTTAATGTCACACCCATCATTCTTCTTTCCATAGCTCGTTGCGTCGTCCTCAATTTCAGCAGAACCCTTTTCGTAAGTCTCCAGGTTTCTGCCCCATATGTGAGTACTGGTAACACACAGCTGTTATACACTTTCCTTTTGAGGGATAGTGGCATCCTGCTGTTCATGATTTGAGAATGCCTGCCAAACGCACCCCAGCCCATTCTTATTCTTCTGGTTATTTCAGTCTCATGATCCGGATCCGTGGTCACTACCTGCCCTAAGTAGATGTAGTCCCTTACCCCTTCCAGTGCTTCGCTACCTATCGTAAACTGCTGTTCTCTTCCGAGCCTGTTAAACATTACTTTAGTTTTCTGCAGATTAATTTTCAGACCCACCCTTCTGCTTTGCCTCTCCAGGTCAGTGAGCATGCATTGCAATTGGTCTCCTGAGTTACTAAGCAAGGCAATATCATCAGCGAATCGCAAGTTGCTAAGGTATTCTCCATCAACTTTTATCCCCAATTCTTCCCACTCCAGGCCTCTGAATACCTCCTGTAAACATGCTGTGAATAGCATTGGAGATATCGTATCTCCCTGTCTGACGCCTTTCTTTATAGGGATTTTGTTGCTTTCTTTGTGGAGGACTACGGTGGCTGTGGAGCCGCTATAGATATCTTCCAGTATCTTTACATATGGCTCATCTACACCCTGATTCCGTAATGCCTCCATGACTGCTGAGGTTTCGACTGAATCAAACGCTTTCTCGTAATCAATGAAAGCTATATATAACGGTTGGTTATATTCTGCACATTTCTCTATCACTTGATTGATAGTGTGAATATGGTCTATTGTTGAGTAGCCTTTACGGAATCCTGCCTGGTCCTTTGGTTGACAGAAGTCTAAGGTGTTCCTGATTCTATTTGCGATTACCTTAGTAAATACTTTGTAGGCAACGGACAGTAAGCTGATCGGTCTATAATTTTTCAAGTCTTTGGCGTCGCCTTTCTTATGGATTAGGATTATGTTAGCGTTCTTCCAAGATTCCGGTACGCTCGAGGTTATGAGGCATTGCGTATACAGGGTGGCCAGTTTCTCTAGAACAATCTGACCACCATCCTTCAACAAATCTGCTGTTACCTGATCCTCCCCAGCTGCCTTCCCCCTTTGCATAGCTCCTAAGGCTTTCTTTACTTCTTCTGGCGTTACCTGTGGGATTTCGAATTCCTCTAGGCTATTCTCTCTTCCACTATCGTCGTGGGTGCCACTGGTACTATATAAATCTCTATAGAACTCCTCAGCCACTTGAACTATCTCATCCATATTAGTAACGATATTGCCGGCTTTGTCTCTTAACGCACACATCTGATTCTTGCCTATTCCTAGTTTCTTCTTCACTGTTTTTAGGCTTCCTCCGTTCCTGAGAGCCTGTTCAATTCTATCCATATTATAGTTCCTGATGTCCGCTGTCTTACGCTTGTTGATTAACTTAGAAAGTTCTGCCAGTTCTATTCTAGCTGTAGGGTTAGAGGCTTTCATACATTGGCGTTTCTTGATCAGATCTTTCGTCTCCTGCGATAGCTTACTGGTTTCCTGTCTAACGGAGTTACCACCGACTTCTATTGCGCACTCCTTAATGGTTCCCATGAGATAGTCGTTCATTGCTTGAACACTAAGGTCCTCTTCCTGAGTTAAAGCCGAATACCTGTTCTGTAGCTTGATCCGGAATTCCTCTAGTTTCCCTCTTACCGCTGACTCATTGATTGGCTTCTTGTGTACCAGTTTCTTCCGTTCCCTCCTCAAGTCTAGGCTAATTCGAGTTCTTACCATCCTATGGTCACTGCAGCGTACCTTGCCGAGTACGTCTACATCTTGTATGATGCCAGGGTTCGCGCAGAGTATGAAGTCGATTTCATTTCTAGTCTCACCATTCGGGCTCCTCCATGTCCACTTTCGACTAACCCGCTTGCGGAAAAAGGTGTTCATTATCCGCATATTATTCTGTTCTGCAAACTCTACTAATAATTCTCCTCTGCTATTCCTAGAGCCTATGCCATATTCCCCCACTGACTTGTCTCCAGCCTGCTTCTTGCCTACCCTGGCATTGAAGTCGCCCATCAGTATAGTGTATTTTGTTTTGACTTTACCCATCGCCGATTCCACGTCTTCATAAAAGCTTTCGACTTCCTGGTCATCATGACTGCATGTAGGGGCATAGACTTGTACCACCTTCAATTTGTACCTCTTATTAAGTTTCACAACAAGACCTGCCACCCTCTCGTTAATGCTATAGAATTCCTGTATGTTCCCAGCTATTTCCTTATTAATCAGGAATCCGACTCCTAGTTCTCGTCTCTCCGCTAAGCCCCTGTAACACAGTACGTGCCCGCTTTTTAGCACTGTATATGCTTCTTTTGTCCTCCTAACCTCACTGAGCCCTATTATATCCCATTTACTACCCTCTAATTCCTCCAATAACACTGCTAGACTCGCCTCACTAGATAGCGTTCTAACGTTAAACGTTGCCAGGTTCAGATTCCAATGGCGGCCAATTACTTCTACGAGAGATCAAAATCAAAGGTGTAGAAATGTACGTGCTATCTGCCACATGCAATTTTTGAAAACTTGGTGCAGCTAAAAAAAAAAAAAAGGAGGGGGGGCGGGGCACCTGGTATGATACGTAAACACGTCTAGCCAACTGTATCACACAAGCACACCGATACGCTCAAGCAGCGTGCTATGAGCTAGCCGACTTTGCCACATCGTTTTGCAGCGTAATGCAGCCACAATCTGAAGGGAACCGTATGAAAGGACTGATATATTTTCATGGCGTTTTGGAAGCGGTGCTAAAGATCGGCCATGCAGCACTGGAGCAGTGAAGGTCGCGGGCGAAGCAGTCGCCTTACTTTTGTCATCCTTGCACTATACGCGGGACTTCCGTGTCTATAAAGTACGCACGCTACGTTCTTCAATGACATATGACATGATATGACTGATTATTCGGAGAGGAGGAATTACTTGCACGAGAAACTGAAACACATGTTCCACGAATTAGCGGAAATTAACTATTTGACTACTACTTATTTAATTACGTAACAGCACATACTGCAATTTACTAATTGTAGCGTGTGAGTTTGCATGCAAAGCATGACATATGCCTTTGCTTCGAGTTGTTGACAAATTCGGCTTCGCCCTGGCATCTGCTAGCCGCCTGGTTAGCTCAGATGGTAGAACAGCTGCCCCGGAAAAACGGTGGTCCCGGGTTGGAGTACCAGATCAGGACGAATTTTTCTTCAATTGCGCGGCCTATCTTTCGAGGAACCCGTATGGGTTTTCTTTGTAGCAATTGCTACGATTGGGTGGATGTCTTATTTTCCCTTAATGAGTTTGCAAGGCGTATTCGCTTTGAATGAATTTCCAGGATGACACTAGTTAGGCGATATGCGCCATCAACCCGCCGTAAAAATTCGATGTTTTTCAACATAGTTTTTAAGAAAACGCCCTTTTTATGCACTGAAGCACAGAAGTAACTGGAATGCCGATGTATTTTTTCGCACACTTTAAGAATGAATATCTTGAAACTGGCATCATACTGAAAATTAATTTCAAGTGGGAACTTCGTGCACACTCGCGGCTACAATTCTTAAATTCCAATATGTGCCGTAACGTAATTAATCACAAAGTTGATTAATCTTCATTAGTCGATTATGTATTTCGCTTTCTTTAAGTGGTAATGTGCGCCTTTTCGAACAGTCGAGCTCAAGGATAAGGGTTATACTATACCTGCCACAGGTGATTTCCAAAAATTCCGTAAGAATGATCACCCCGTATATAGAATCAAAGGAGATGTTACGAGGCTGAAGTGCGAGGAGGCGATCTGTACCCTCTTCAAGCACGAGGTTCTTTCCCGTCGCCTCCACCAGTCAGTGCCATTAAGCGACATTTCTCCCGCTTCTTCGGTATCAGGGCCGAAGACCTACGCGTACGTTCATGTCCTCGAGCCCCGGCTCCTTTTTCTCCCTCGCAGCAAGACACATTCCCAGAGGCGGTTTTGCTCGCGAGTGCACACGAGCTGCATTTGAGTGCTACGAGCACTGCACGCGTGACGTCATATCGCTGGCGGTAATTATATATGACTCCTCACAGAAGAAGGACGCATGAGCGCTTGAATTTTCAGCTGTTGTTGCGACGTATACATCGATTTTTGCGGGGGTATAAGCTCTCAGACACCCTTCACCGTGTCATGTCCGCACTGCGCTTATCAATGCAATACGCAAGCCTGGCGAAGGGTTCCTTAATTAAGATGATTTCTGCATATACTGCGTCCACGGTGCTCGCCCATCCTCTATGCTCCCGAGATGCAGGTCATGTTGAGCTCAACTGCCCATGCGCATCGTCGATGACGTTTGGTCCAACAACTATCGAGCTAAATTGTACTAGTGTCCAATAGTTCGGCACTGTTCGAGCGTTTGTCTTTCAAATGTACAAGAAAGCCTACGAAACGTCCGAAACTCCGAACAGGAGGACGGAGGAGCGAACGCTTCTGTCGAGCGATTTACGTGCATAACACGAGGCGCTCTTGTGCATCGCTGCACAGGTGGTGCTCACGGCGGCCACCGTGTCCGCCCTGGCGCTGGGCCTGTCCTGTTACGCGTGCCACAGCCAGCGAGCCAAGAGGGACAGTCGCCGCTGCCGCTACGCGAAGGTCCCCGACGGGACGGCGACGCCTGAAAGGCGCCGCACGCTGAGGCTGTCGCCCATCGGGCCTGCGGCCAGGTGCGGTCGCGACAACTGGGCTTCCATCTCGCTTGTCAACCTGCTCAACAACTACCCTGCGCGGGATGTCGAAGCGGGTCTCCAGGCCAACGACGACCGCGGCGATGAGGTCTGCAGCAGGACGAGCGGCACCACTTGACCGCCGCGCTCGTGCGCTGCATGTCGTGCGCGTTCTTATGAGAATGCTTGAAATAAAGGATCCTCGAAGTTAAGAAACGGTATTTCCGGGACACCGATGAAAATGCACCACTACTTCTTGCATTTGTAATGGTACGTTTGGACGTCTCGAGGGTGTCGAGTCTAAAGTTTACGAGACAAAAGACAGCGTAAAGAAAGAAGCTGAAACGCACAAAAAAAGCAAAAAATTAAGTTCCATTCCACTCTTCGCTGGTCATCCACCTTCACAGAGTGGAATGGCGCTTAATTTTTTGCTTTTTTTTCGTGCGTTTCAGCTTCTTTCTTTACGCTGTCTTTTGTCTCGTAAACTTTAGACTCGACACCCTCGATATATATATATATATATATATATATATATATATATATATATATAATGCGTACCTCTTCTACGCACGCAGAAAAAAAGGGAACCTAGCCATATACAGCTTCGCTGTAGAAAGAGAGGGAAAGAAAGAATAGCCGTTCGTGAGAGAAAGAAAGAAGAGAGACGGTAGCCGTTCGGTGCCCTTTGTCTTTCCGCGCGCCTCGGTGTGTTTGATCGTACTGCCTTTCGTCGTGCATAACATCCGCGTACCACTTTTAAAATTTTCGCAAACTAACTAGCCGAAATTATGCAGTGTACATAATTGCAGAATACAGTGTACAAATTATGCAGAATGTACATGAACGGTACATTCGGCTGAGACATTAGGAGGTGCGTGTTACTGAGTGCAAATACCAACGCTGTTCCCATAAATTATGCGTCTCGTGTAAAAATGGAACTAAATCCCACAGCCTGATGTACTGCTGAAGAGGAAAAAAGGCCCATTCACTATGGTGTATCTGAAGAAAGGTATCGCGTCTTCTTAAAATGAGCATACCAGTGAACCGTCTACGGTTATGGCTTGATTTTTGGTAGTCCTTGAATATGCGGTATGTCAATCAGCAGAAATGCGTATGAACACAAAGTGCAGTAACTTAAAGCTATAGTTCTGTGCTTTCGCAAGGTATCACATAGCTAGGTGCCTTGGATAGCAGGAAAAAAATGTTGCTTTGTCTTTTCGGTATTTATAGGCGCCGAAAGATGCATGTAGTAAGCTACCACAACAACTTGAGGCTTTCCGTCAATAAAAAAAAAAGTTATCTAGTAATATAAACTTTATTTCTCTTAGGAAAAAGTTATCCAGTTTCACGTGACTACAAGAACATTCTTTTGGCACTTGCGTAAGCGAGATCACTTTTTCTTTTAGAACTACCATGTTATATCACGCGCATCAGCTTTATTTATTTATTTATTTTTTGCAATGCGCCCTTCGCAGAGACAGCAGGTCTTCCCTCATAGATGACATATTTGTCAACGGCGATGCAGACCTTGACGCCATATTTCTTTTCCCTCGATACCTTGCGCACTCGCCTACGATAACGACCTGCTCGTTCAAAAGAGCTCATGACAATTTTCTAAAGAAGGGTGGACATGAATATGCGACTCAAGTCATTCTAAATTTCGCTCTCAAGCTTTTCCGCATAGCCCAAGGCCGCAGACGCAGCGGCATAATGCATCGCAGTAGCTTGTAGGTTTTGTAGATACGATTTGCTGACAGCGAGACGTCTGAAGTAATTTCAACTTAGTCATGTAGGAAGTCTCTCGATTATGAAGTCAATAATCGCTTGGGGGCGCAGTTTCTGCAGGTGTACACGCCATGGTTGCACCCCTAACAAATGCAGAAGAAAAATAAAATAAACGCAGATCCAACACACACAATGGGATTCTATGTGAAGTGACGATGACCCACAAAACAAAAGTGTCACTGGTACTGTCCCTCCATATTGTCGAGTTGGCCATCTTGTCGGCTCTGATTAGCCCAGAGGACCTCTCACATTGGCTCAAAATACCGACATGGGAGTACTTGACAATGTCTAGAATAGCACCCAACAAAGCCTTTTTGTTAAAATTGCTGATAGCTTAACTTTGGAGGCCATGTGTGAGAACGTTTTTGATATGCCTGAGTCTCTTTCGAGCGCATTGACCTTGAACGAGATAATTCTGCTGATGCACCTGAAATATTTTTGAGGTTTGCGGCATGGGGTATGTGTTATACGATCGGCCAGCAGGGGAAGTGACCTTGCAGCCAATCCTGCCCTACTGCGGCGAATCGCTTCGTGATGCTAACGATGCGTCCCCTCGGACAGATCGGCGGCGACACCAAGGCTAGACACGTTTGGCGAATAGAGTATTGATGGATGGTACACTGCCACCGTCTCCGAAGATGTGAGCAGGAAACTATTCGAAGAGGGCGTTCTAGTACGCCGTTTCATGACGACCACTGCCAACCGCCAAGGTCGTTTGACAAACGCTCCAGCTAATTGCTGGGTCACCCCAGAAACCACCCGCCGTGGTTGCTCAGTGGCTATGGTGTTGGGCTGCTGAGCACGAGGTCGCGGGATCGAATCCCGGCCACGGCGGCCGCATTTCGATGGGGGCGAAATGCGAAAACACCCGTGGGCTTAGATTTAGGTGCACGTTAAAGAACCCCAGGTGGTCAAAATTTCCGGAGTCCTCCACTACGGCGTGCCTCATAATCAGAAAGTGGTTTTGGCACGTAAAACCCCAAATATTATTATTATTTACCCCAGAAACCAAGACGCGCCAGTTTCAGTCAAGCGTGACAATCCCTGTCTACCATAGCTGTCTACGAGACGCCACTCCTTTTAGTATAAACCCCATGCAAGCGATCTTGCACGCGACAGCGACAGGCGACGCGATGGAGATGGCTGTCGCGTTCGCTCGTCGCCTACAAGTTGCACCCCATGCGAGCGATGACTTCGAGCGACGTCTCCCCAGTGTTGCCGGTATGAGGGCAGCAATATAGGCGCCGAAACTAGCGTGACGCGTGCTTTATTAACTTAAGTTGATGTATTTTACTGTAAAAAGCAACATAAAATATTTCTGAAAGTCTTGCAGTAGGTTCTTATCCTTGCACCTATAAAAATTCAATCGTTTGCTCGTTCCGTGCGACAATCGGAAGTACTGGAGTTATGTACATCTAGTTCCGGCTTTGCGCTATTGGCTAGTCGCTCATAGCACTTCCGGGCGACGAGCGACGAATTCTAGATTTGCAAAACCGAGCGATCGCGCGACAAGACCTAGCGATCTGTTCAAGCGACGGCCTGATCCGTCGCGCGAACCCGTCGCTCGTCGCTGTCGCGCACAAAATCGCGCTAATGGGGTTTAGCCTTTTGTGTGTTCAGTGGACAAAAGTGCCGGAGTGATTATGAGCACCCTCGCCCTCAACGCGGATTCTTCGGCGACTTTGGACGCTCCGATTGGACGAAGGTGTGACGGCCGATTTTCCTGGCCTAGGGATCCAGGGAGGTCAAAGGGGATTTAAGCGGACTTTTTCGGCTCCTCAGGGGTGCTTCAATTCAGTCATACTAGATTGTTCAGATGTAACGTTCTCTACTCATGTAGATATTACAAATAAACTCAGCGCTCCTCGTTCTCGATGAGAACATGTTCCTTCCTTCAACAGCGTCCTTAGAGTGGATGAGTCGGATGACGGCATGGGCCAGCTACCCTTTTTGACATGCGCGACCCATCTCTTACAATATGCAGCTCGCTAAAAATCGTAATTATAATTTCACTATCATGTTTTACTGCAGCTTGTTTATAAGGGTCATAAAGGCCTATTTCTGCAGCCTGTTTCTAATATTTCTATATATTTTTAAAACAACTTTCCAACAGCCAGAAATAATTGGTGCCTTATATAAATTTACATTATTGCGACCTCGAACTGCACATTAGATGTCGAGAAATTATTGAAATGCTAAGCACACAGCAAATAGCACTGGCAACAAATTCGCCAGTGAATTTAGTCACATGACAACGCGTCAACGCGTTCGAGACCTATTTGAAAGTTTGCGCAGAGACTTTCTCGCGGAGTTTCGAATGTCGTCTGTCGACGCGCTTGGCCAATCTTTGTTCGAACACTTTTCGCAGTGTCGCACAGAGGGCAGCACCGTCGCCCCGGGGCAGAAACTCATTTTCCGCGCGTTGTTCGCACCACTTTTAGCGAGCGGCATTATTCCTTCGACGGCGCTCATAGAGAGATCATCTACAGCGCGGTACGATGCTGAGTGGTAAAGAAACTGCTGCTACGGTGCCAGTGGAAACCTCTGCGGTTTTGTGGACGGAGTGACGTGAACCGACCCGTCGGATGGGCCTCTGGAGACAAGCGTTCGCTCTGTCGGTGTCAGCTGGGACGACCGCAGCGCCACCTTGAGAAGGTAAACGTGTACAGCACATCGATTATGTTTTCGGTTTGGCCGATTCCAGCCGCCGCTTGCTTAACCCGAGCGACAGGTGGTTTGGTCGACCGGACTAAGCATTCGCTGCCGCCAACGCGCGAGATCGCGCTGCACGTCGCAGCGAGGCACGCGTCAGCTGTTTCTTTTTTTTTTTTTTCTTTATTGCGCGTGCCTTTCTTTTTTTCGTTGCAGAAGGTGACATACGTACACCAACATACCGCAATGCACTGTACGCCAGTAGATTAAAAAGAAGAGACATAGACAGACAGAAAATTAAACAACGGACCAGTCAAGGACGCAACAGGCGCGACAATATTATTACACCTGTCAATATCCAAAACGCCTGCCCTGTACGGCACTTATGCATCAAATAAAAATAAATGCACGGCAGAAACTTGAACGGGCGTGTAGCGAGGTTGAATACGCGATTGTGAAGCCGGAGTAGTACAGAAGACACCTGGGGCAATTAAAAGTGCCGGCAGGCATTTCGGACCCTCCGTGCGTAAGAATGAGAATAGAGTCAGCCAAGGATCGCGACAGGACGCGTTGACGCCAAGGGCGTATTCGGGTTTAATAAATTAAGCGCGAATAATTAAACAGCCCGCTACTGCGCGCGCCGTCTGCTGGCCTCGCTTCGTCGCAGAAATAGTCCGTCTGCCGTGCGTGGCAGACGGGCGAGCGAGGCCAGCGCCGTGAGGTCCCAGGGGAGAAAAGAAGGTATAATGCGATGACAGGATTGTGGGGGCGTAAAATAAAATTGAGTGTGATGATGAGCCTGGCAAGTCGATAAAGCGGGGCGCGGAGATGCCCGCGGAGAAAAGGCGAGGAGGATTCATCTACCTGTCGCACACTTCCCTGGTGTCGAGGTTAGCCTCCAAGAATTCAAAATGGCGGCGAATCGATGAGCGTCGCTAGAGGGAAAGGGGGAGAGATTTAGGGACAGCGAGGAAAGATTGTGGGGAAGAAAGGAAGGCAAATGGAAGGCTCTGGTTTGAGTTTGATCACGTTTTTCTTTCTTTTTGTCGCGTTGGTGCGTCGGCAAGCGATTTTCCCCGCAACATTTAGTTTCCCTGCGGCGGCTCAAGTGGAGTAATGGTCCATTGAGGCTCGCGTACTCGCGCTTATGGGGCGACGGTTATCTCTTTCCTTTAGCTCGTTTACGTGGATGCAGATGCTGCAGTTTTTCGAGTACCAACTTAAAATTTAAAAAGTTCGGGACAAAAGGCAAGACTTTGAAGATTGATTCGAGTGGCTGAGCATCTGTACACATAGACGAAAAGAAAAGGGAGAACGAAAAACGATAGAGACTTATAAAAGGGCTTGTTTTGATTTCTTAAAGCTGACCGCACTCCCTGAAAAGGCAATGCTTAAGTCTGGTGCGCTACGTCACGGAGACATTGAACAATTGGTCTTTCGCTTTATGTGGGCCAATATAGTGGAAGAAAAAAATAAGAAAGACAGATAGAAAATAAGTAAGTAGAAAAAAAAAGACAAACTGTGTGCGAGTTTGCTGCACGTAAATTATCGTAGTGCCCATCATTGCACCATATTAACACATGTATATCGCGGGGAGAGCCTTAAATATGTACCTAAAACCATGTATAACACTGGGAAAATGCTAGAATACAAAAATATACTAATAAATAACTTAGAGGTCCGGCTAGTTAATTGAGAAATTATTGATTTCTACTGTTTTATGGCAGGGAGACGAAACTGCACATCAAGAATCAGCGCGGAGTTAATGGCGAGAAATTACCACAAAGTAATGGTAACGGATTTGAATAAGAATATTACAACGGCAGCAAATCGTTACAGTCTGACCAATACGGTCATTTAAAAAAAAAGTGTAAGCAAATGTTCAGCTCGCTAAGCTGAGTACAGCTATATTCACATTTTGCTATGCTACATTACATGTTTACCTTTCACCATCAATAAGTCACAAATATTTCTTATACGACACCCCCTCTCAGTGCAAACGATGAAGGACACTTGTTGAATGCATAACATGACAACGTGATATCGTGCTCTTCACGCTGTTATTATGATGCTGAGCTGCACTTTTCTTTAACTTAGTTAATCGCAAAAGCTTAATTGCCTCCCTTTACGGTCCGTGTAGCGGAAATGCCGTGTTATGAAAGTAACGCCATAACTTTTGGTAAGGTTGCCTGGGCAACTGAAGTGCATGCAGTCTGGTGTTACTGTCGCTTCCTCCTTCTACAAAAATTCCATAATACACTGAAGAATTTGCCGACTTCGCATGCGATTAGCACGCGAGATGCAGCACATCAAAATTGGTGTAAAAAAAGAAAGAGAATGAGGCGGAGGTGGTGGCACGGCAGTATCGTGTTAAATGAGAAAAAATGTAACAGTGGCGACACATAACGCTTCCTTGTCTTCTGGCGGTATTGAAAAAAAATAAAGAAAAAGAAGGAAAGACGTGCCTACCAAAGTCGACGCGAACAAAGACAAGGTTTAAGTATATAGTATGCGTATCTATATATGTACTGAAATTGGGGCATTAAAGATGATGCAACGTTGCATAATTGCATGATATTGTTTGCATCACTTGGATTATTTTCTTTGTTTCCTTTTCAGACCTTACATTTTTTCCGGACCCTCTATTACTTTTTATTCAAGTGGAGTTTCTTCACTCGCTGTTTATGTTTTGTTTTGTTTACGCACATGTACCACAGAGAAAGACATTCATGTACGTCGAAGTTGTCTTCTTTCGCGTCGACTTTGATTGACGCGCCTTTCTTTTATTTTTTGTGCCATGAGGCCAGGTGGGCCCAAGGTAGTGCAACTTATGGTGCAATTTGGTTGAATTTCGACTATATTGGCGCTAATCACGCTCGCGCAATTAACAGCACATACTGTGAGACTAACCCTCGCTTCTCGTCTCATTGAGACCTACATTTTGATGCCCCTTGTGACTCGCTACGACGCTCTGGAGGCGCGAAAGGGTCTTTGTTTGACCCAGAGGCCAGAGAGATACCCAGAACCCACATACGCCAAACCCATGCGATGTCGCTATAGAAGACCTTGTTTTCAAAGAGTACTGATCTAAAGGTTCGTCCGGCGACATTCGCAATGAAGGTTATGCTGCATGTTTCACCTAAGTAACAGCGCCGGTCCGTAGGAATCAGCGCAAGAATTTAACATTTATTTATTTGCTTTGCAGGCGGCTGCCGGACATTCCCAAGGGCTAAAATGTAAGTGGCACATTTCGTCATTGTTTCATTAAAGACCACGTTTCATTAAAAGACCGCCCGCGTCCCACGCGAAGGGAATTTCTCTTACGTAAGAGCGTTTCTTCGTTCGCTTGCACGCGGCGCTCACTGCCACTCATGACAGCGATTCGCGTGATAACGAGAAGATGGCCGAGGCGATGACCAATAGCATATGCGTACGCATATGCAATAGCACATGCAATTAGGAGAAGTTTTGTGACTACGAGCCCACGCACTTGAAATAGGGCCGCTCTCGCGAGTCTTATCTCGCGTAAGAGCAGCTCATGAATGGCTGTCGCCTCGGACGTCGTTCCGTTGGCCACCGCGATTGTCCCGGAGATTGGCACTGGCCAATCGCGGCCAGTGCCACGATCGCTGGCCAGTGCCAATCTCCGGGGCAATCGCGGAGCAAACATATACGAAGTAAACTTACGCGAACTTATACGAGCAAACTTATATGAACCTATAAGAAGAGCTCCGTGATTTAAGACTCCCTAGTCTTCTAAGACACACAGAAAGGGTGGGTTCAAAACAACTAGATTACTCTTTTTCCTCAGGGCTGATAGCCTCTACGATGGCGAGTGCGAACCTCTGAGCCGTTTCCAAGGTCCAAGACTAGGAGCTATATATATAATCCTATATCTTTCAAGGTATAGGAAACCATAACCACACTATACTCGTAGCTGCCCTATAACGTGCTCGCGAAAACTTGCTTCACCACAATGCTAAGCCTAGTAGGGTGAAAGCTGCTTCTGCGATTCCGTCCGTTAGGGTATACTGGAAATATTTACGTGTACATTTAGCCGGAAGCGTGGACATGCCGATGGTAAAACTAATCATAAATAAATATTAGCAAATACCAGAACGATGGCTTCTACATTGCGAGATTGGCACGACAGCGATTGAACTATCAGAATTTTCTTTATTACATGTGATAAAGCAATGCAGCTCGGGCCCATTATGTGCCCACCTACTTCAATAAATTACCGCACAGCACATTTTGTGCAAAAACGAAATATAAGTTAAAGAGACTACTAAGGCGTGTCTGTTCGTAAAGACGCACTTGTTCCATTTATTTACCGTTACTGCTTGTGTTTTATGCATGTGGTTGTGCCATTCCTTTGCACCATGACGGTCAGTCTGGTATATGGTTATGCATCATCTCACGGTAATTTTTGTTCACACGCATTGCTGTACTTCTGTGTTTCATTATGCTCAATGAAATTTCTTTTCATAGACACTATAAATTCTAATAACCTTTTTTGGTGTTCTATACTTGAGTTCGCTGCTTATAACTGGCATATCAATGTACCGTGTATGGTTTTGCTGCCTGCCAGGCACTGCCGCTCAAGCCTTCAAAGGCTTTGGCAGGCCTGTATGAATGTACTGATTTGATTATTGGCAATAAAAGTATTATTATTATTATTATTATTAAAACAAGAACAAAGGACTACGAGAATTGAAGGCAGCTCTAGACACGTCCATTGAAAAAGTCAAGGCTTTCTTATGCAACCTTATATACGATACACACAAAAGAACGAAATCATGAAAGAAAACGTAACAAATCTCTAAAATGGTTAGTCCAGGAACGCTGTCAAGACATGGAGACAGAGGCTGCTGCTGCTGCTGATAATAATAGTACATTTATTTTCACACAAAACACTGCACAATACTGGCCTGTCAACCCCCCCCCTCCAGTCAGAAAAAAGTGGGTTCTATAAGCACAAATACAATACAAAATATTATGACACTTTCTCATATTTGAAATTGGGGGCTTCGTCTTTTGTATAGACTGAGCAAAATGCCATAATGCACGGAAGCCTCTAGGGACTTTGTGGCGTGTCCAGATACGGCGAGTGACCCGCCGTGGTTGCTCAGTGGCTATGGTGTTAGGCTGCTGAGCACGAGGTCGCGGGATCGAATCCCGGCCATGGCGGCCGCATTTCGATGGGGGCGAAATGCGAAAACACCCGTGTACTTAGATTTAGGTGCACGTTAAAGAACCCCAGGTGGTCCAAATTTCCGGAGTACTCCACTACGGCGTGCCTAATAATCAGAAAGTGGTTTTGGCACGTGAAACCCCATAATTTAATTTAAATTTTTTTGATACGGCGAGTGTCGCGAATGAGCGATTGGAGTAGCTTTTTTTTAATGCAGTATATGTTCCGCCACCACCACCACCACCACCACCACCATCATCATCATCATAATCATCACATTCATCATTATCATGATCATATTTTAAGTCCGCTGCAGGACGAAGGCCTCTCCCTGTGATCTCCAATTACTCCTGTCCTGCGTCAACTGATTCCAACTTGCGCTTGTGAATTTCTTAATTTCATCACCCCACCTAGTCTTCTGCCGTCCTCAACTGCATTTCCGTTTCCGTTTTCTCGGCACCCATTCTGTAACCTTAATGGTCCACCGGTTATCTAACCTACGCATTACATGACCTGCCCAGCTCCATTTCTTCCTCTGAATGACAATTAGAATATCGACTATCCCCGTTTGCTTTCTGAACCACACCGCTCTCTTCCTATCATAAGAAGCCAACAAACATTGATACCCAGGACAATAGGTTGTACTCGGTGTCAATGTTTGTTGGCTTCTTATGATATGATTAATAAAAATGGGGCACCTCGGTTAACCCCTTTTCTTCTCGTTTACCGATCTCCTCCTGTCTTTTAACGTTACGCCTATCATTCTTCGTTCCATCGCTCTTTTTGCGGTCCTTAAATCGTTTTCGAGCTTCATTGTCAGTCTCCAAGTTTCTGCCCCGTATGTTAGCACTGGTAGAATGCACTGATCGTACACCTTTCTTTTTAGTGATAATGGTAAGCTTCCAGTCAGGATCTGATGACGCCTGCCGTATGCGCTCCAACCCATTTTTATTCTTCTGTAATTTCCTTCTCATGGTCAGGGTCCCCTGTGAGTAATTGACTTAGGTAAACGTACTCCTTCGCAGACTCTAGAGGCTGACTGGCGGTCCTGAATTCTTGTTCCCTTGCCAGACTATTGATCATTATCTTTGTTTTCTGCATATTAATCTTCAACCCCACTCTTACGCTCTCTCTGTTAAGGTCCTACAACATTTGTTGTAACTCGTCCACAGTGTTGCTGAATAGGACAATACCAACTGCAGATCGAAGGTTGCCAAGATATTAGCCGTTGATCCTTATTCCTAAGCCGTCCCAATAGCTTGAATACTTCTTACAAGCACTGCGTGCTTGTACGATTGTGCTTGCATTGCTTGCATTGTGCTTGCATTGTGCTTGCATTGTGCTTGCAATGCTTGCATTGGAGAGATTGTGTCTCCTTGTATAACCCCTTTCTTGATAGATATATTCCTACTTTTCTAGTGGAGAATTAAGCTAGCTGTGGGATCTCTGCAGATGTCTTCCAAGATATTTTAGTAAGCCTCCTGTACTCCTTCTCTTTGATTACGCAATGCATCTATGATTGCTGGTATCTCTACTGAATCAAATGCTTTTTCGTAACCTATGAAAGCCATATACAGATGCTTATTGTACTCTGCGGGTTTCTCAATAATCTGATTAATGTCATTGATGTGATCCATTGTAGAGTATCCCTTCCTGAAGCCAGCCTGTTCCCTTGGTTGACTAAAGTTCAGTGTTGCTCTTATTCTATTGCAGGTTACTTTGGTAAATATTTTATATAATACTGGGAGTAAGCTAATGGGCCTTTAATTTTTCAATTCTTAAAGTCTCCCTTTTTGTGGGTTAGTATAATGATGGAATTCTTCCAGTTCTCTCGGACCATTGAAGCCGTGAGACATTCTGTATAAAGGGCCGCAAGCTTCTCAATCATGATGCCTTCTCCATCTTTGGTTAAATCGACTGTTATTCCATCTTCTCCTACCGCTTTTCCTCGTTTCATGTCTTCTAAGGTCCTTCTAACTTCATCGCAAGTTATAGAAGGAACCTCTGTAACCTGTTCATTACTACTTCCAATGGAGGTATCGTGACTGCTCTGTGTATTATACAGGTCAGTATAAAATTATTCCGCTGCTTTTACTATATTTTCTAAATTGCTGATGATATTGATATTGATCATATTGCAGTAGCAATATTCATGATATTGGTTATCGTTCAGTGCATACGTCTTGGCATGTTCTACTCCAAGTTTTCTTCTCACTGATTTCATGCTGCGTCCATCTTTTACTGCTTCCTCCGTCTTTCTTACGTTATAATTTCGAATTTCCTTTGTTTTCTCATTGTTGATCAGTTTTGACAATTCCGCGAATTCTATCTGATCTCTTGAGCTGGACAATTTCATACCTTGTCGTTTCTTTATTAGGTACCCTTCATTGCTTGGGAGAGCTTACCTACTGGTTGCCTCCCCCCGTTATCTCCCACTTCAATTGCTGCTTCTGAAGCCAGCCTAGTTACGGTTTAATTCACTACCTCTATGTCATCTTCATCTCCCTGTTCTAGGGCTGCATAGTTGTCTGCAAGTACCGGCCTGAATAGGTATGCTTTTATCCTTACTGCGTCTAGGTTGGCCTGTTTCTTCTGGACCAATTTTACTATTCCTTTCTTCAAGCTGAGGTGAATCCTAGACCTCACTAACCTATGATCACTGCACTTTACCTTACCTATCACTTCTACATATTGCACTACGCTGGAATCGGCAGAAAGTATGAAATCAATTTCATTCCTTGTTTCCCCATTAGGGCTCTTTCAGGCCCACTTTTTATTGCTACGCTTTCTGAAGAAGGCGTTCATTATTCGCAGCTTATTCCTTTCCGCGAATTCTAGCAACATCTCTAGTGTTTCTAGAATGTACGCCGTTGCTGCCAAATGCTTGTTAACCGGCCTGCCTTTTTCCAGCTTTTGCATTGAAGTCACCCATTACTACAGTATACTGAGTTTGCACTTTTCTCATGCCTAATTCCACATCTTCATAAAACTGATCTACTTCATCATCATGACTGGAGGTTGGAGCGTAGGCTTGTACCAGCTTTAATCTACACCTTTTATTAATTTTTATTACGACTACTGTTACCCTCTCATCAATGCTGTAGAATTCGGCAATGTTACCCGCTATTTCCTTGTGTATTAGAAATCCTACCCTGTATTGTTCCTTATCTGGAAGTCGTCTATAGCAGAACACGTGGCCGTCAGTCAGCGCTGTATAAGCACCACCAGTTCTTCTAATCTCACTAAGGCCAATGATATCCCAAACAATGCTTGACAGTCCCTCAAATAGTCCTGCTGAGCTAGCTACACTCGAGAGAGTTCGGGTGTAAATGTTGCCAGGGTGGGTTTCCATTGGCGGTGAATCCGCCATTCCAACACGATAGCTGTAGGAGTTGGTGAATGCTACTCCTACCCACAGCCGACACAGCAGTGTTGCGTCACGTCGTGGAAGATTCGCGGGTAATTTAAGTTTCAGTGATGGGTCGAGGCTGTATAAACGACACTTAGAGTTCTGTGGTGTATGCCAGTAACTTAACGTGATGGTACGAGCGAGACTACGAAGCTCTCTTGCAGCGTCGACTCTCGATAAAGGTATAAGGAGTGTCGGTGAGCCAGCCTGGGCACGTCGGGCAGCGTCATCGGCGAGGTGATTACCAACGATGCCACAATGTCCCGGCAGCCACTGAAATATATCATGTCCTCGTTCAGAAGCGCAATGGCAGGTTTCGTTCATTTGTGACACCAGCTGTTCGCAATTGCCACGTCGTAAACTTCGCAAGCTCTGGAGGGCTGCTTTCGAGCCACAAAATATTGCCCATTTGTTGGGTGGTTCTTTTTAAATATATTAGACAGCAGCGCGAAGAGCGGCCAGTTCGGAACCTGTAGATGTCGTTACGTCTGAAGTCTTAAACTTGATGACGACCGATTGAGATGGTAGAACAACGGCGCCCGTAGAATTTTCCGAGACGGAACCATCCGTGTAAACATCGATTCGGTTAGCGTATGAACGATGCAAAAGTTCCAATGTGATCTGCTTGAGAGCCGCGGTGGTCAGGCTAGCTTTCTTCACTATTCCTGGAACAGCAAGGTACACAGGAGGCTTTTTCAAGCACTACATAGGGGATGGCGTTCTTGTTGCGGGTGAGTGCCTCAAAGACAAAGAGTGCCGGTTAGCCGCAATTGATCTGAAGAACGCTGCCTTGGGTCTTTTCTCAAGCAAGCGAGCGAGCTGGTGGTCAGGCACTCTGGATATATGGCGAACATGCGCCCGGAGTGCGTCGATAGCTATATAGGTCAATATCGGGTGGTCTCCCGCGGTGGCAATTGTTGCCATAGTTGAAGCATTTCACGGTAGCCCCAGACATGTTCGAAGGGCTTAGCCTTGAATGCTCTGTAGGACATCGATGTTAGTTTTGTTAGCATTGGACAGCACTGGTGTGCTGTATCGCAAGTATCCTAGGAAGAGCGTCCTGTATAGTTGAAGCATAGATGCCACGGATGTGCCCCACGTTTTACCGGCAAGGAACCTTAGTATATGGGAGATAGAAGTAAGCCTCTTCTTCAAGTATGAGATGTGGGGGCTCCATGAAAGGTCTCTGTCTCTAATAACGCCTAGGAATCGGTGAGTTTTTGCGTAGGAAATTGGTTGGTGGTCAATAGAAATGAGGTACCAGGTCATGGGCTTGTGGGTAAAAGCGACTAAGGCGCACTTCTCGGTCGAAATGCTGAGGCCTTGAGTACGCATGTACGATGATGTTAGGGTCACTGCTTTTTGGAGCCGTGCACGCACCTGGAGACGCGTAACTGCCGAGGCCCATATGCATATGTCGTCAGCATATATGGAACAGGTTACTGTACGTGGTAGAACGTCGGCAAGTCCAAGGATTGCAAGGTTGAACAAAGTGGGGCTAAGAACCCCACCCTGAGGGACGCTACGGCAAGTGTAATGGTCAGCGGTTCGGCCATCTGCACTGTGCACAAAGAAGGATCTTTGGAATACCATCTTTGGAGACCATCAGTCACCTGATGACCAGGAAGTCGAAAGCTTCTATGAAGACGTGGAATCGGCGATAGGTAGAGTAAAAACTAAATACACCATACTAATGGGCGACTTCAATGCCAAGGTAGGCAAGAAGCAGGCTGGAGACAAGGCAGTGGGGGAATATGGCATAGGCACTAGGAATAGCAGGGGAGAGCTATTAGTAGAGTTTGCGGAACAGAATAATATGCGGATAATGAATACCTTCTTCCGCAAGCGGGACAGCCGAAAGTGGACGTGGAGGAGCCCGAACGGTGAGACTAGAAATGAAATAGACTTCATACTCTGCGCTAACCCTGGCATCATACAAGATGTGGACGTACTCGGCAAGGTGCGCTGCAGTGACCACAGGATGGTAAGAACTCGAATTAGCCTAGACCTGAGGAGGGAACGGAAGAAACTGGTACATAAAAAACCGATCAATGAGTTAGCGGTAAGAGGGAAAATAGAGGAATTCCAGATCAAGCTACAGAACAGGTATTCCGCTTTAACTCTGGAAGAGGACCTTAGTGTTGAAGCAATGAACAACAATCTTATGGGCATCATTAAGGAGTGTGCAATGGAAGTCGGTGGTAACTCCATTAGGCAAGATACCAGTAAATTATCGCAGGAGACGAAACGTCTGATCAAGAAACGCCAATGTATGAAAGCCTCTAACCCTATATACAGCTAGAATAGAATTGGCAGAACTTTCGAAGTTAATCAACAAGCGTAAGACAGCTGACATAAGGAAGTATAATATGGATAGAATTGAACATGCTCTCAGGAACGGAGGAAGCCTAAAAACAGTGAAGAAGAAACTAGGAATTGGCAAGAATCAGATGTATGCGTTAAGAGACAAAGCCGGTAATATCATTACTAATATGGATGACATAGTTCAAGTGGCTGAGGAATTCTATAGAGATTTATACAGTACCAGTGGCACCCACAACGATAATGAAAGAGAAAATAGTCTAGAGGAATTCCAAATCCCACAGGTAACGCCGGAAGAAGTAAAGAAAGCCTTGGGAGATACGCAAAGGGGGAAGGCAGCCGGGGAGGATCAGGTAACAGCAGATCTGTTGAAGGATGGTGGTCAGATTGTTCTAGAGAAACTGGCCACCCTGTATACGCAATGCCTCATAACCTCGAGCGTACCGGAATCTTGGAAAAACGCTAACATAATCCTAATCCATAAGAAAGGGGATGCCAAAGACTTGAAAAATTATAGACCGATCAGCTTACTGTCCGTTGCCTACAAAGTATTTACTAAGGTAATCGCAAATAGAATCAGGAACACCTTAGACTTCTGTCAACCAAAGGACCAGGCAGGATTCCGTAAAGGCTACTCAACCATAGACCATATTCACACTATCAATCAGGTGATAGAGAAATGTGCGGAATATAACCAACCCTTATATATAGCTTTCATTGATTACGAGAAAGCGTTTGATTCTGTCGAAACCTCAGCAGTCATGGAGGCATTGCGGAATCAGGGTGTAGACGAGCCGTATGTAAAAATACTGAAGGATATCTATAGCGGCTCCACAGCCACCGTAGTCCTCCATAAAGAAAGCAGCAAAATCCCAATAAAGAAAGGTGTCAGGCAGGGAGATACGATCTCTCCAATGCTATTCACAGCCTGTTTACAGGAGGTATTCAGAAACCTCGATTGGGAAGAATTGGGGATAAAAGTTAATGGAGAATACCTTAGTAACTTGCGATTCGCTGATGATATTGCCTTGCTTAGTAACTCAGGAGACCAATTGCAATGCATGCTCACTGACCTGGAGAGGCAAAGCAGAAGAGTGGGTCTAAAAATTAACCTGCAGAAAACTAAAGCAATGTTTAACAGTCTCGGAAGAGAACAGCAATTTACAATAGGTAGCGAGGCACTGGAAGTGGTAAGGGAATACATCTACTTAGGGCAGGTAGTGACGGCGGATCCGGATCATGAGACAGAAATAATCAGAAGGATAAGAATGGGCTGGGGTGCGTTTGGCAGGCATTCTCAGATCATGAACAGCAGGTTGCCATTATCCCTCAAGAGAAAAGTGTATAATAGCTGTGTCTTACCAGTACTCACCTATGGGGCAGAAACCTGGAGGCTTACGAAAAGGGTTCTACTCAAATTAAGGACGACGCAACGAGCTATGGAAAGAAGAATGATGGGTGTAACGTTAAGGGATAAGAAAAGAGCAGATTGGGTGAGGGAACAAACGCGAGTTAATGACATCTTAGTGGAAATCAAGAAAAAGAAATGGGCATGGGCAGGACATGTAATGAGGAGGGAAGATAACCGATGGTCATTAAGGGTTACGGACTGGATTCCAAGGGAAGGGAAGCGTAGCAGGGGGCGGCAGAAAGTTAGGTGGGCGGATGAGATTAAGAAGTTTGCAGGGACGGCATGGCCACAATTAGTACATGACCGGGGTAGTTAGAGAAGTATGGGAGAGGCCTTTGCCCTGCAGTGGGCGTAACCAGGCTGATGATGATGATGATGAGTCACCTTCTGTGCCACTGTTCTCGCTTCGATAATCAACGTGAGACTCTCCAGTGTGCCTTGAATAGACTCGATGGCAGGCCATTTACGGAAGCGAAGATCTTGGGAGCCTGGCCTCACAGTTCATTAGCGCAGAAAGCAGTTCGAGCACTTTTTCACTACCTGAAGGCAACAGACTTGAGTGCCAGACTATAGACATCCTACACCTAAGTTATCTCTCTCTCTCTCTCTTTCACTCCCCATTCTCCTCCCCACGTGTAGGGTAGCAAACTGGACTCAGTCTGGTTAACCTCCCTGCCTTTCCTTCTTCCTCTCTCTCTCTCTCTCTCTCTCTCTCTCTCTCTCTCTCTCTCTCTCTCTCTCAACCTAGAGGATCTTACATGCCTAAAAACGCCCTTGATTTATCTCTATTGACGGATTTTGATAGACGGGTATCACCAATGTAGATTTATTTCTAAATGGTTCTAACCTCGTAGTTCATGAATCTCACGTACGCAGACGACCGTGAACGAGGCTAGGTATACGAGACGTTTCGACGACCTCGAACACCGCTCAAAACGAGTAGGGGGCAAAATAATAGTGCGCGGAACTGGTCGCTTCTTTCAACAGAAAGGCGACGACACATTGGGTACATCCATCTTGTGCTGCGTCGAAGGCCGAGCCATCGAGAGTGGATAAGCTGCACTGCGATATACCTAGATATGCACGGAAAATCTCGCTCACTAAGAAATCCGAAGACTCCGACACATGTCCCACGTAGCAGAAAATCAGGCGATGGTACCAGAAATGGCCGACGGCGCAAGGAGTAAAAGCACGTCAGAAAAGAAAATGCCCGAATTGACATCG
Source organism: Dermacentor variabilis (assembly GCF_050947875.1). Classification (NCBI taxonomy): domain Eukaryota; kingdom Metazoa; phylum Arthropoda; class Arachnida; order Ixodida; family Ixodidae; genus Dermacentor; species Dermacentor variabilis. Next base: position 37,600,470 of record NC_134569.1, read on the forward strand.
AATTTGTTAGGGAGGTTGCTGCAAACAAAGTAAATTAATGGCTCTGAAAAGAAAATTTGGCACATTTGTGTCTGGGTGGGAATCGAACCCGGGCTTCCGGAGTGAGAGACGAACACGCTTCCCCGACGCCACGGTTATTTTTTTTTTATTGACTGACTTTGACAAAGAAAGAACAGCAATAGCAATACACAAAACAAAACATCAAAGATATGATGAACACGTCGTATTGACATAAACAGCCTGGTAGGGGGCTGGCTTCGCCTCATTAAAATTGATTTAGAGCCATCAATGGCTCCACCCTGGACAGCCACTCGGGGGTATCGCCACCGGCCTTCAAAATCTTAACAAAACGATGCACAGTTTCACGGAAATAAATTCGCGTAGGTCGTGCGTCGGGATCGCAGTAGTATCCTGCCTTTCGAGAGCGCCAAATACTGTGAAGGCCAATTAACATTATTAATTCAAACGGAAAACCATCCTCGTTAGTAATGGGTTCTGGCTGACTGAAGGTGTGCGTAGCGAGTGCATCATTGCAGACGTCACGTGGTAGCCACCTGGCTGCAACGTTAAAGTGACTTAAGTTAAAGTAAGGTAGCCTAAGGTCGAGTAAAGTGAATAAAAGTGAAGTGAATGAAGGTGAATGAAGTGAAAAGGTGAAGGCGACAAAAGGTGAATGAATGAAGAAGAACTGAAGAAAAGACTGAATGCTGAAGAAACTGCCAGACGAAAACTAGAACATGAAAATATAGTGCTTCAAGAAAGATGTAACGCCCTCGAACGCAGGGCCCGATAACTTGAAAAACGCTTTGTGCACTCGGAGCATGCAGTACTCAGAAACAAAAATCTCGAAATACAAGGTGTCGTACAAAAAGATAATGACAATGTGCTGGACACCGTTCAGATGATCGGGAAAGTTATCAAAGAAGAAACTGTCGAGACTGACATTGAAATATGTCACCGTGTACCCACCCGAGACCCAGAAAAATCGAATATCATTGTGCAGTTTAAATCCAGGACCAAGCGCGATGCTGTGCTTAACAAGGCAAAGAGGGCACGTCTTTCTAACAAGGATATTAGAAATGATAACACTCACAAAATTTATGTGAACGAGCACCTATGCCCTACCCTAAAGCAACTACTTGGAATCGCTATCGGTAGAAAACGTGACCATGGATGGAAGTCCGTCTGGTCGTATAATGGCAGGATATTCGCGAGGCAGTCTGACGACACACCCATTGTAAGAATACAGTATCACGATGACTTTTCGAAGATATGCTAAGTGTTGTCTTAAATCTTGTACTTTCTGTTCAAAATGGAATATTTTGAATTTGCGCCACCACAAAACGTTCATCTACAAGATACCAAGCTTATCTCTGTTTTGCATTTTAATTCCCGTTCCGCTATTCACAAAAGTGACAGTATCTCTTGTCTTCTCAACCAATTTTCTTTCCAGTTCGACGTCATCATGATTTCTGAAACTTGGTTTCAAAATAGCTACGATGTCGTCAGCCTGGATGGATATACTTCTTTTTACTTAAACCGTCAAAATAGGCGAGGGGGTGGCGTTGCCCTTTATACTAAAAATAATTACCATTACGAACTGATGCCAGAGTTTACATTCATAAGTCTTGACTGCGAGATGTTAACTGTCAAGGACAAGAAAAGGGTCTTATCAGTAATATACCGCCCTCCGAGCGGAAGTATTGAGAATTTCATTCGTTGTTTTGGTAAACTTCTGGAGTTCTGTTCATTTAATAATGTTCATTTTGTCTGTGGAGGCGACTTCAACATAAATATTTTAGATAAAAATAATCATGTGCAGGATTTAAATAATCTACTACTATCATTTGGCTTTACCAATCTGATCACTACACCAACGAGGGTTACTCAATCTACCTCATCTGCCCTCGACCTTCTTATTAAATATAGAAACCTCAGTCTGCATCGCGGGTACACTTTCTAATGATATTAGTGATCACTGTCCAGTCTTTATAGTGTACGCATTAGATAACAGTATCAAACAAAACATTGAATTACTTACCTACCAACACATTTCTAACGAAGCACTGGATTTATTCAGTCTAGTTGTAGGTACGCAAAACTGGGATTCCGTGTTAAGAGAAAAAAATGTTAACGAAGCGTATAACAAGATTCTTGAACTATTTGTGCGCATCTACACTGCGCATTTCCCCTTCAAGCAAGTTAGGAAATCAAAAACGATACGAAAACCGTGGATTATGAGTGAGCACATCAAAATGATAAAAAAGAAGAACCGCCTTTATCATGCGTTCTTGCACCCGAGATCAGAAATTAAACTTAAGGAATTCAAAACCGAAAGAAATAAACTGAATAAAATACTAAGGCAAGCAAAAATAGATTACTATCAACGTCTGTTTTTTGAAATCAACAAGAAACGTCCGGATGCGGTTTGGAAAATAATAAATAACGTTTTAGGTCGTCAAACTAAAAGTAGTGTACCCAAGTCGATAAGCTACGCAAATTGCGAATTGATCAGTAAAGCACTGGCAGACCATTTCAATACTCATTTTGTGAATGCAAGCGTTACGCACACCCATGACTCCCAAGTCATGTATTCACTAGATAAATGTGTTTCAGAAACTATATTTACGGAGCCAACTGACGAACATGAGGTGTTTACAACAATAAAAAATCTTAATAACAGCAATACATTGGATATTGACAATTTACAAATTAAGCCAATAAAATATGTCTTACATCACTTGCCATTTATCCGCACGTTGGTCCATATATTCAACTTAGCTATACAATCGGCGACTTTCCCAGATGGCATGAAACGAGCTAAAGTATCTGTGCTATACAAACATGGCGATATAAATAATGTTTCTAATTATAGACCAATATCTGTCCTACCCATTTTTTCCAAAGTGCTAGAAAAAATTGTTGCTACGCGCCTAACAAAGTTTCTAGACAGACATGATGTAGTAACAAACTCACAGTTTGGTTTTAGAAAAGGTAGATCTACGGAAGCCGCCCTTTTATCCTTGAAAGAAAGTATTGTGCAAGGCATAGACTACGGAGAATTCGCCCTCGGGCTCTTCATTGATTTTAGCAAGGCATTTGATTGCATCAGTCATGACATTCTTAAATATAAACTATCAATATATGGTGTACGCGGACATCCACTCACTTTAATGGAATCATATCTCAGAAATAGAAATCAGTGTGTATGTATTAACAACGTCCTATCTTCTTTCTTAACACTTAAGAATGGAGTGCCGCAAGGGAGTGTTTTGGGCCCACTATTATTTAACTTATATATTAATGACTTAGTAAATATAGATCCTACAGTTGATTTCTTTATATATGCGGGTGATAGCACTATACTCTTTTGCGGAAAAGACGCAAACGAACTAATTATCAGGTGTAATGCATTGCCAATGAAACTATCTGATTGGTCACATTCAAATGTGATCAGAATTGACCCCACTAAAACGAAAGCTATTCTTTTCACAGCCAGAAACAAACCTTTTCAGTTGGGACATTCAATCACTTATTTAGGCAAACACATAGAACTAGTTAATGAACACAAAATACTTGGAGTAATATTTTCATGTCATTTGAGTTGGGATGCTCATTTTAATAACCTTCGAAACAAGTTTTCTGCAGTCGCCGGTGTACTATCTCGCTGTAGAGCTCACATGCCGACAAAAGCCAAGCTACAAATTTATCATGTATTGTTCACGTCGCAATTTAATTATTGCAGTTTAGTATGGGCAACCACACCACGAACTAACATAAATAAAATAGTTACATTACAAAAGGCGCTTTTCCGACACATTGCTTATTGAAGCCCGATCAACAACAAAAACATTGTCACAAACATACCAAATCATATCGGTAGATCGATACTACGAATATCGGCTTTTACAAATATTTTATTTTGCAAGGAAAGAATGGAGAGATTTTCTTACATCACTAGCGACCTTGCAGCACCATGACATACCTGTGCATCTCAGAAACCTTGAACCTTGGCTTGTACCGCGCTTTCGCACCGAGTATAAGTTACAATCTATTAAACACAATTTGCCGAAAATTCTGAATAATCATGTTCACGCTAATAAATTCTTTCGTGAAGAGTTGAAGATGTATTTCGTTAACCTATAACATATATATTCATGTATAACGATGCATATAAATGACCATGTTTTCTTTTTTGCCTTTTTGTTTTACTTGTACAAAAATGTCTTGTTGTTTCTTACATATCCTGTCATAAGCATGTATCTGAGTTTTCAATTTTATGTTTAGTAAATTTCTGCTTGTTTTTTCTTGTACCAAAAAGGTTACTGTTATCGCGCTGCCATGTATAACGCCTCCTGAGTCCAGTCAAGCTGCTGACGGCAGCTTTTAGCCCGGGAGGACGTTTCTAGTCTGTACTAGAAGAAGAATGAACTTGAACTAAAGTGGACCAAGGTTGATTAAAGTGGATTAAGGTTGGTATAAATTAAGAGCAAGGTAGATTAAAATGAATTAAGGTTCGGAAAAGTTAAAGCAAGGCAGATTAAAGTAGATTTGTGAAGGACAAATGACAATGTATGACGTCACGTATCATGGACGTAACAATTTAATTAAAGAAGTCACAATGCTTTCGCATTCAAATCACGGACGTCAGGATGCTTAAGTGAGTGTCAATTTTATTGAACAAGCAAGAAATAAAAACCCGGAGCCATTTGATACTGGCGTCTTCGAAAACGGTAGGCTGTTCATTAGCAAATAAAACGAAGGTCAAGGCTACCTTTCTGTAATATCGCGACAGGAATGTTCAAGAAAGGGAAGTTCGACCTCCACTTGCATTTTAAATGTCGCACCTGCGAATATGTAACAATTAGCTGAAGTGTGTTATTTAAAACATTAGTGCTGGAGTAAACGCAGCTATCGACGCCTGTACGTTCAGCAAGGAACGCTCGCTGCTATCGCGTTTGGATCTGGTTGAACACTGCCCCACAACATGACGAGAGCGGTGCTGCGGCCGCTGGCAAGCGTCTCGGTATCGCGTTAAATACCGCAACCGTTGTACGTAACACCAGGCTCAAGCTGTTAAGCAATGACCATTCGCTTTGGCGTCACGTAAATTTTGCAGCGACAAAAACGTCCACCAGCGACAATATAAAAAGATATCTCGCCGGCGCTCAAGCGCTGCGAGCTGTTACCTAACAGCCACTACGAAACTGCTAGGCGCGGGAAACAACTCCACCGGAATAATTAATTTATACTGCGCTTAAACATCCATTGCTTCCATTGTTTCCCGTCTTCTTGCTGTCTTGGTCGCTATAGAGGCAACAGCTGCTTTCATCATGGCTTTATTCAAGGCGCAAGCCATTCGTTCCGGTTAACGTTCTCTTTACTACCCGAGTAGTGAGGAATTGGTTGCTCCGTGTACGTAAAGTAACTCTTCTCGTTGAAGTAAATCGGCGATTCTTTTCGCCATCATGACGCGCAGATAAGACTTGATTTAGTTCGCACTTTTTATGTACACGAGTTATAAGGATAGAACGAAGATATTGCGCCTGCAAGGCTTAATTATCCTCAATTTGTTCCATGCTCTCAAAAGCTTTCGTCCAAGGAGAGCTCGGAAAGCGTGCTTAAGATATTTGTAAACATGAAACAAAAAGTGTAAAAAGAAAGGATTGCATGGGCTAAATGGTGTCTCGACTGCTGATGTTGTTCTTCGTTCCGTATTTATTCATTTAATTTATTTATTTAAGAAAAAATACTAATACTTAAGAAAATATTACGTTGTCTTCATCATCTGGCATCGATGACATTAACTCTAAACTACTACAAAACACGAAACACATTTCTGCAGAGTTTCTTTATTTATTATTATCACAGTCGCTTTCCACAGGCATCATGCCTGACGAGTGGAAGATGAGGAAGGTTACTCCAGTCTACAAATCGGGCACCAAATTTCTCCCCTAAATTACCACCCCATCTCATTGACAAGTGTTCCCTGCAAGATCATGGAGCATGTTATCTACTCTCGTATTATGAACTTTCTAGACGCTAACGACTTCTTTCATCTTTCACAGCACGGGTTCCGCAGGGGCCGTTCTTGCGAGACCCAGCTTGCACTATTTCTTCATGATGTTCGTGCTAATCTTGACCGTAACATACAAACAGACGCCATATTTTTGGATTACGCGAAAGCGTTTGACAATATCGCTCATCAACGCCTATTACTAAAACTTTCTCGTTTGCATTTGCATCCTGATATCCTAAAATGGCTTGAGCAATTTTTAACTAACCGCTCACAGTATGTCTCATTTAATGACCACGCTTCAAACATTACACTCGTCACATCAGGCGGTCCGTCCTTGGCCCCCTTCTTTTCTTAATATATATAAACGACTTACCCTTGCATGTCTCCTGTCATATCCGTATGTTTGCCGATTACTGCGTTAATTACCGCGCAGTCAATACCATCACTGACCAAATAACTCTTCAATCCGACCTCTAACCGGGTACAAGAATGGTGTGATGTTTGGCTGATGACACTCAACTCTAATAAATGCAAACTTGTCTCGTTTAACCGTCGTCATCACCCTGTTCGCTTTTCTTATCAGATTGGTGACGTCACCTTGGAATCAGTGGAATCCTACAAATACCTAGGTATCACCTTGACTAATGATCTAACCTGGAATGCGCATGTTACTAATGTTATTTCATCGGCTAACAAGACGTTGGGATTTCTAAGACGTCACCTTCGCCTCGCTCCATTGCATGTAAAACTGTTAGCCTATAGATCATTGGTAAGAACGAAACTCGAATACGCATCTGCCATTTGGGATCCGCATCAAGCATATCTCGCCAACGCCCTCGAGGCAGTTCAAAATCGCGCCACCAGGTATATTCATTCCACATACTCTTACGACGTCAGCATATCATCTTTAAAAAAAGAATCTTCCTTATCGCTTCTATCCCTTCGTCGCCGCATTGCCACTGTTTCCTTCTTCCACAGGTTCTACTATTCGATGCTCAATCGACCACCATACATTGTTCCCCCAACGCGCCGGTCACGATGCATTGGCCATCCCCAGCAGGTAGCACGACGACATTCACGCACAAATACATTTTCAGCCTCATTTTTCTACCGAGCATCTAAAGATTGGAATAGCCTTCCTCATCAAATCGCTGCCATCACCTGCTCTTCACAATTTGTTCAAGACGTAACAACTTTTTATTTACAGAATTGAATGCATTATAACACTTGTTTGTATATGTTGTATTCCCACCCCTTACGTAATACCTCTAATACGGGGTCTTTAAGGAAATAAAATGAAATTTATTTATTTATTTATTTATTTATTTATTTATTTATTTGTACAGTTGAATGAAATTTCATTTTGTGTCAGACAAACGATGGCCCTTTAAGCACTAGCAGAAGAGAGAGACGCAGAGAAAGAAAAGGCGGAGGAGGTCAGTCAGACGAGCGTCCGGTTTGCTACCCTACATTGAGGCTAAGGAAAAGAGGGGAATAGAAAAAGGAAAAGAGTGAGCAACTGGATACAGCGTGAGCGCGCAAGCATGCGTAGGAGGTGAATTTTATTAAGCATTCTTATTTCCTACAGTTCTTTCGTTCATCAAAATCGATCAGTTTGCTCTCCAAAGGAAGATAAACATTCCCAACCACAGAGTGGGAAAAGTTCAGACAAAAACAGAGTTCGATTACGTGCCCGATTCGCACTATACTGTCTGCTCTGTCCGGAACCTTTGTTCGTCGCAAAGTGCTACAGTTCCCATGTGCTGAACAATTAATTGACCCCACCAAAATTGCAGGAACGGCTCCTAGGAATCGAAGATATGTGGAAGATAACGCATTTCACAGATACCCGAGCGTTATTTCGCCAGATGACCCAATCGTTAGATAGCTCAAGACGAGTTAATTGACTTCTAGAGAAATCCGAAAGCTGTCAAATGAAAAGAGGCGTACGACGTCATGTTTTGCGCACCACAGCTGGAAACCGTTGATGAGAACAACTCTGCTCACCTGTGCCACGTGACAGAGAGACGCGTGCATCTGTCACTTCGTGTGTGCAGCATTTTTTTTTATTGAAGCGAATTATAGGAGAGCTTGGAGCCTTTATAGCGGCACCAGCTACTCCTTGTCACTTAGCAAAGGAAACGAATGTGCGCAAAAAAGGGAGAATAATATCACAAAATATGGCTCTCATTAGAACACCAGAACAATAAGAACTGTACAGCTAAAACAGTACATGAATCGCAAAGTTTTGTGCATGAGTTCGTTACGCAAACACATATATAAAGTAAAATATCTTGAATAGCCAAAACACAGGACACGTGTAATTACACTGCAAGCACAGAACACAAGTAATTACACATCGCGTATAAGTTACGATAATCACATAAATCAATTTTGAACCCAGAACAACATCTATATCACTCATTTAGCTTATTAGGATAAACTGAAATTTAATATTTCCCCAAAATGTTGGTGTCCTTTTTTAGAGTGAATGGTCTTCTGTCTAAAAAGCAACAAATTTTCTTGCAATATCCTTCGTGGTTGATCATATTTAGTGCACTAGAGAAGGAGATGATGCACATCTTCGTCTGGATGCCACAAAAACACTGCGGACTAGAGGCACGTTTTATCCTGCATAAAAAGTGTCTCGTAATGAAATCTTCTTTAACTAATGTCATACCCCGTGAAATTTTGGTTGGTTGTTGAGGTTTACCGCCCAAAGCAGAAGAGGGATTAATTACGAGAGACGCCCGAATCAAGAGAGTGCCAGGGGTTCTTCAACGTGCGCCAGAGGCACGGAAATCGAGCGTTTTTTCTTCTTTATTTCCCCGCCCTCGTCTGGAATTTGAACCCGCGACCTCATGTTCAGCAGCAGAACGCCATATCCACTGATACAATGCGGCTGGTACTCTGTACAAATACTAAAGCAGACAAAACGTCGTGCCCTAGTTAACAGTTCCGTGTTCTGCACTCTAGCCGCACCCCCTTTCTTCTACGCTGCCTATGTGAAGGACGTTCAATAGAAGGACAATTGCTTCTATCCCGACCCTGAATGGAAGGAAGCGCATACGGCTCAGAACTGATGCTGCTATGAGATCAAAGCTCCAGACATGCTTTGCTACGCTATAACATGACAGCATATCAACAATGAGAGTGGAAATACGAGAGATGGACCCGCACGAAAGCGCCTGGCTTGTACAGCGGGTCATAATTCGTGACCTACACATCGCAGAAACCCGACACGGCGTCCTTCGGGCGCCTTTCTAATCGCATATCCGTATCGCGAACGCAGGCTTCCCGAGGCCCCATCAACGTTGTGCAAACAAAGCAGAAACACATCGATCGAAGAGAGCGCCCACAACAGAGGGAGAGGCTGGGCATCGATCGAAGGTCGCACATGGCCCACGTGCCGTGTTGAAGCTGTTCCTTGTGCCTCATATTACGCAGGGTGCGCGTCACCATCATGCTGCTGCTTGCGCCTCGGTCGAGAAGAACTCAAGCTCACATCTCCGCCGCATCGCTGGGTCCGACCGCTGCAGGCTGAAATCGATGACAGTCGTCTTTGCACAACAACGACAAAGCTATATGCGCTGGCTCTGCAAGCAAACCTCTCCGCTCTCATCTGTTAGCCGCGAACCTTCCTTCTTCTCCACCTCTCTCTGAAGCACTGATTATAGATGCAGCACCAGGCTACAGATCTGGGCCAGTATTCACAGACATTGCTTAAGGTAGAACTTTTCGTAAAACAATGCCAGCTAATCGCGGTGTAGGCCATAATATTAGAGAACGCGGAGGGCTAATGGCTAACGACACTTACGAAAGAAAACTTTTGTGAATTCAGCCCTAGCTATAGGGGGATTCTTCTTCACCTGCGGCAAGTTGTTTTTTCATCCACTTGCATTTCCATTAATTTATAATTTCTTTAATTCAATTAGGAAGTACAAGTGATTTCCCCTATGTTGTCCTTAGTGTGCTTGTTGGCTTCTTATAACACACACACACACACACACAAACACACACACACACACACACACACACACACACGCACACACACACACACACACACACACACACACACACACACACACACACACACACACACACACACACACACACACACACATATATATATATATCATTACAGGAACATGAAAGTTACCTCCTACATTTCTTTTCTGCGGTTATTGTTATTATTATTATTTCTGCTAAATTTCTTATTTCGGGGCGTTCTACTCCAGCGGCGGCTGCATATGCCAAGGGCCGCGCGGGCTAGACCGTTTTTTCGTAGGCGCCGCCATATTGTGAGCTCAGTGGCGCCGCCTATGAGCAGCGCCATACTGGCTTGGGTGAAAGCGGTCTTTTGCATGGCAGGTATAAGCTCGGCGGTCGGTACTGTCGTTTGTTTTCGCGGTCGTGCGCTCTGTTTAGTATGACGTGCGTATCCTACGTGGTAAACGGTTCTGTGAGACGTGCTGAAGTGGTTTAAGGCGTTATGGCCGGAATTTCTGCTGGCGTTGAGGTGGACGGAACACGCAGCGCGATGTGTGCGCGCATATCTGAGCCTACGATCAGCCTCGGAGATCAATTGTGTATTTCTGAACGTTCCAGTCATTAATGTGACCTTATTGCAGTATTATCCTCTAATTCTAAGCTGCGGTTTAGGAGCCATGAAACATACGCGACGATCGTAACAGCGTGGGTACCGTTCTGCTACGATAGGAGCTGTGATGTTATACTTTGACAAGCGTTCAAACTGTTCGCTGCAGGTTACATTGCGTGACTACTTGGTTCGATGGATGAGGTTTTTGCCCCTGAATAAAATAGTTTTGGCAAGTAATAGCAGCATACCTTACAGTCTGAATTAGGCTTGTCCAGCAAAGGGACTGTTTACGAACTGCGCGAGCGTCCTAAGCAGTGGTAGGTGCTGGATTACATATATCTTTGTTCTATATACCGCACGGTCCAAGCATATGGCATCAGTGGTTATATATTTATAAACGTTGTGCGGCGTGACTGTGCGAGGTCCTATTGCGGCGTTAGCCCGTTTTCTCTTGCTCTTGAAAGATGATGATAACCGAATTTTTTTTTCGGTTGTGTTCGTTCCGTTCTCTACGACGCACTCACACGTATTACGGAAATTTTGTCCTCAAAAATAGGCATCGCATTCTTTTTATGCGATCCCTCTCATATATTATGGCTGTATGCAGGCCAAAAAGGCAATGCCGAAGCGCACAGCTTACATACGTATCGTGCTGGTTCACCAACCGCAGTGATCGCTGTGCTGAGCAGCGCCATCGGCCTCATGCAGGAAGGCTAGCGTAGACATCAAGCTTACTAGACTTGAAATGCGCGAGAACGATGCCGGCGCATCACAAATATCTGATAGCGCCTGCAGCTTAGATGTTTCGTGGTTGCCTTAAGTTGGCCGTGCACGAGCATGCACTCTTATGCTTTATGTTTTACTCCCTACGCCAAGCGATCAGATAGTGAGCAGATTTACCATTTCATGCTGCTAATACAGAGACACCACTTTGCTTTGTTGAATTAAAACCGATGCAAGCAAAATAATTCACAACACATACACACACCGCGACTGATAATGTGCGTACACCGCGGCTGATAAAACGCGTCACATTTTTGCGCCCCAAAGAGATATTTCCGCCTACTGTAGTTACCGATGCACCGAAAGGCTTCCCTGACGACCTTATATGAACGGACATGGCGTAAATTTCACAAAGTACCATCTAAAACAACTCGAAATCGTTCCGCAGCACGCGACAGCAATACTTTCAAGCAGCGCGGCGCCGGATCGCCCAAGCCAGAAAGGAGGAAATGCTCTCCGCGCGCCCTATCCTCCTCGCCCGATGAAACGGTCTATATCTTGAAAGCGATCTTCGATGGGAGCATAGTGCACCGAGTGCTGATAGCTTCGCGCGCGCTGTGTTCTAGCCGCTTTGTTCGCGTTGATGCGAGGCAGCACGAAGGTCAATTCGCTCGCTGCTGCTGCCGTGCTTCTTCACTCCAGCGTTTCGACAGCGAGTTTCCGCGGTCAGCGGGCGAGATGTGTTCATGTTTGCTTGTGCGCGCGTAACACCATGCTTGTTAATTTAGTTGGTAAGCGAATGTTTAGTTTATACGGCCGATAAAGCTACTGTCCTTAAATCGTATTAGCTGTCTACTAATTTGCTATCGCAATCAATGCTTCGCCTTTAGCACCGAAACTGCACCTAAGCTCCCACTGGCTGTGACGCCACATCACGAGCGCGCCTTGACGGAGCAGAGCGGGCGAAAGGGTACACTTGCTGCAGCGCTGGCGCGCCAGGTGTTGCGTGAGGGGAGAGGGCATCGTCGAGACGCCGCGACACCGTCGCTCTCGGAAGCAGGCTCGCGGTCCGTTCTCTCTCTTTCTCTCACCCCCTCTGGGCTTAGGTGCTGCGCGCGCCTGCCAGCATTAATGGCTGCTGCTGCTTCCTCGGTCTCTCGTCGCGCGGTGGCATGCGGCGTCGGCACCGCATGCTGCTGCTGCTTGCTGGCTCGGAGAGCATGCACGGCTACTGTACATTACTCGCAGCGCAAAACTCGAAGGACCACTCAGCGGCGTTTATTTGGACATCATTGCTTTCGCATGCACTACTTATAAGAAGTGCGCACGTGTCATCGGATCTTCTTAATCGTTTGTGTGATTGATGGGTTTTAATGACGCAAGAGCATCTTTGGCCAAAGAGCGCCAAGTCTATTTTAATCGATTATAGTTGCTGGGCTTGACAGACGCGCCGCAGTGAAGGGACATAATTTTGACCACCTGGCGTTCCTTAACGTGATCGTTAATCTAAGGAATATGCCGAAAAACGCATCTTGTGCGTTTTGATCGAGCGGTCGTGTCTTAGATTTACGCGCTTCTTTGAATACTGCCCCACCGGAACGCGACTACAATCGCGGCCAGGAGTCGAACACGCCATCTCGTGCTCAGCTGCAAAGTGCCTATGGCCGTGGAAGGCGTTTACTAAGTTGGAATTTCAGGAAATTAAACATATATATACATTTTTTTTTCATTTTCAATGTCCTAAAACCAGAAAACAGACAAAGACAGGAACACGCGAGCATGTGCTGTACGTATGATGCCTTGCTCCGGTACGCAAGCCGGCATTCTTATCCGAACCACAAGAGACATGCGCAACCTACGTAAGCAGCAGAATGCCCTCGCAAGTAACGTCCACCACTAAAATCAGGATATTCCGTCCCAGGCACATTGCCTCGTTCGTAACTTTACCTTATCACAAGAACAGCAAGAACAAAACGTTGTCCAACAGGCTCAACCAGAGGCGGTTCCAGATAGCGTGGATGCAGGTAAATACAGCCGTTGTGACCACGAACATTAGTTCCCCGCTCGGCGTGACTCGGTGCACGCCCACGCCATTGCGCAGGTCGTCGCACGTCCGGTTCTTCCACCGACGGAACCAGAGCCGTGAGCAGCGGCTTCTGGCCATCCAGCAGGCGGCCTCGGCGGCCAGCAGAGGCCAACACCTGTCGCGCGACATGAAGGCCCTGCTCACCAACCTGTCGCCCGCCGAGCGAAGGCTGGTCGCCATCAAGAACAACCTCCAGGTAAGACATCGGTGATACCTGTTTTCAAGGGGCACTTTCCAGGCCAAAAGGCGCTGGGACGAAACGACTAACTCCGCGATAAATTTACCTACAGCTAGCAAACTTCGCGCAAGTGACGGTAAGCTGCCGCACAGTAAGTTGCCGGGTAACGAATGACTGACACGCGAAATGTTTTTACCTCTGTAGCTCATCTTTATTTAATTTTTTTTAACCGGGGTTAAATTTATCCACGGTTACAGTTCTTCGGCTCCACATCTTGACCTGGCAGATATTGTTTGGCAGCAATACGCTATTAGGACTTTCCCTATATTTTGTTCCTTGTTCAGCCTTGACGGATCAATGCTTCATGACGGCTTTCATATTCCATAACTATATATACGGACGGACATGACCCGTAGGCGAGCGGCAAACAGGCTGCAGTTAGGAGACCACTGGCTTATCCGTTACGTCTCGCGGCTTTCAAACAGGCAGTGGACTGCGAGAATACGCAGTTACGTTACGATAGGGGGCAGAAATCCAACTTTCTAGCGATCAGGTTTATAGGTGCCATTCGGGGAATCACTGAAACTGAGCGCTAAGCTGACGAGCGTTGGCCCACATATGTCTGCTATTTATATCTTCACTGCGCGCTACAGTGTTCCCAGCGTGAAAAACGGACAGGCGCACTACAGTACTGCTGCACAGGGGGGCATGGCTTGACAGCAAAAGCACGTAAGAAATGTCTGATGGCCGAAGCCCAGCTGTTGAACAGCACGGTCACTACTCCCGACACTCGCCTCTGCTCGCTTCTATCGCGGCCTACGCTCGATTTTTTTTTTTTACTTGTCCGGGCACCGGTGTTTAAACAGGCGCGATTGCAGTGAACGGTTAGACGTATATGCATAAGCATCCATGGCACTCGATCTCCGTTTAGCCGTTCTTTCGATTCTCTTGCACCCGTATGAGCAAGGGCGGGGGAAAAAAGTGCCTCGGAGATCCGTGTCCGAAACGGTGGCATCTAAGGTGATGAGCTTAACGGCACAGATCACAGATAAAGCTTCCAGAAACCCTTCTGCTCATTACAACTTTGCCAGGGATGCTGCCGAAGAACGTGCATGTACGCACTGCACGAAAGCGTGAAATAGACAAGTTCAAATCTGGTCGCTGACGATCATATACTCGGGTTAGGCAGGAATCCACGAAAAGATGACCAGTGGTGTTGCCCACGTTCAGCCGTCATGCTCGAAGGTAGACAATCCAATGAAAATCGTGCTTTATTTGAAGAAAAAAAAATTCGTGGATCCGTAACATTAGTACGGGGACGGGTTACCAGAGAAGCTTTAGGCTCGTACATGGGCTGCATATATTATGCAATCATACATATTTTTTTCAATACGGCGCTACACTACGCCGACACGAACGAGTTCTCAGGATGATACCAGTTTAGCTATATTAATTCCCGAACATTGCGGATAAATGCATAGGCATTCCAGTTACTCTTGTACTTGAATGCATGAAACCACGTTTTGTCGAGATGGTAACTGGAACGTCAATGCATTTCTCCGCAAAGTAGGAACATTCATATCTCGAAACGGGAGCCATCCTGAGAATTCGTTCCTAGCGAGCTGACTGCCTCCCTGTGGCCCTTCAAGATCTCCCTTCTCTTGAACACCATTCCCTCTTCCTTCTAAGCTATGACCTAGTCAGGCTTGTTCGCACTTGAATAATTTCGTCACAAACGAGAAGAGCTAAGCCAGCAAATGTGGTTATCAGTGACACTGAGAAAAGCTGAAGCTATATAGAAGTTCCCATACGAGTTACACGAATGTAAAGTGCGCTATGACCTTCGGCAGTGCGATTGACTGTTAGCCCACACGCATCAGAATCTATACACGTAGTGCCGTTCATTCGCCTCTTGGAGCGCAGGTGACCCCGGGCCAGGCGGTGCCCTTCCGGCGGGTGCGGTCTCAGTCGGTGATGTTCCAGGCTGACCCCAGCCGCCGCAGCCCCGTGCGCGCTCGCTCGCTGTCGGTCAGCGACTTCGGCGAGCGGCCCCGGCTGCAAAGCTTCGGCGCTCCGGGGCGGCTCACGGCGCACGAGGAGGACGACCGATTCCGGAGGTACACGCGCCAGGTGTACGTCCTGTTCGCGGTGCTGGCCGCCGTCGTCGCGGCGGTCGCCTGCTACACCTTCCAGAGGATCCGACACCGGAAGGACCAGCAGCCGCACGACGCGGCACAGCAGCTGGACTTATGAGCGTCCCCCTACGGCAAGCGGACGCGTCCCGACTAGCGGCACTTCTGGAAGCAGATTCGATCTCGATCGGTAGGTATCCCGGCTACTGTCAGGAAAGCCGGCTATGCAGAGCATCAAAGCGATGGTAGCCGAGCGCAGCCGGCGACGCCAAGGACCCTTCGGAATTCGGCAGCTAGCGACGTGGCACACCTCAGCTGCTGACAAGAAAGCGGCACGCACTCATGGTCCGTGAGGGAGATCAAACCGACCTTGGCCGGAGGACGACTCTTTTAAAAAATCAGTGCTATTGAATGGTGACTGACGATGACACACATTCTTGCTAACGCTAGGAAGACGGTATATACTGCTCTCCACGTTCGGCCAAGACGTCGTGGCGGATTGACCGGTATGGTTGCCGGCTGCTATTTACAAAGACTTTAAAGCGAGGGCACACTTGCCACTGCATGATTGGTGACTGTATCGTGTTCCGGACTCGTGTTTTCGAGCTATAGTCGCTTTGCGCATGTCTAGTGGAAACGCTTGGGAACAGATATGTTGGCTGCACTCGAGAGACGGTTTCATCAATCTTCGCTTGAACGCGGCTTCGTCGAGGTGATGTCATTGTTTGGTATGACCGCTTTTTTCAGCAATCTATGTACAACAGGAAATCCTGGCGCTCTTACCCTCCTTTCTTGTAATATGCAAACCCTTAACAGCGCGTGTGCATTCACTGAACGTGCAACAGTAATTCTCTCCTTCGTGTGAAGCACTGTTTTACGATGATTTAATGACTGTCTTTCCATATGTCGCACGCTTCTCGTAAAAAAAATCACTTGGTGCGATAGTATCCAGGGTGTCCCAACAATCATACACCACGATTTAAAAGTATGAAAATGCCACGTAGTTGGACAGAACCAAGGTAATGTTGTTTGCCGTCGCTTGTAGATACTCAGACTATCTTTTGCATTCCGCCCAATGACATTGTTATAATTAATTGATAAACTTCTCAAATATAATTAGATTAAAAGTGTCAATGAGAAAATTGTTGAACATGAACAACTACCGAACAGCTTTCTGTTGCTCAATACGTGCTACACAAGTGTCTTCCGGGCGTGGAAGAAGCCCGCGAATGTACGTAAAATGTCTCGAGCGGCAAAGTCGCGCGGCAAATTAGCGGGTATTGGCGGGCTTCTTTCACGCTCGGAAAGACTCTTTCATGCCACACGCATTGAACAACAGAAAGCTGTATCGGGAGTTTTTAATGTTCCTCTAAAAATTCTCTCATTGATAATTTTCATCTAATCATATTTGAGTAGTTCATCAATTAAGACTACTTTATGTAATTACGCGGAATGCAAGAAAATAGTGTTTCCAACAGACGGCAAACAGCATTACCTTGATTCTGTCCAGCTACTTGGCATTTGCATATATTTAAGTCTTGGTGCCCGATAGTTGGGACACCTTGTATGTTGGGCCGTGCCAACCAGTCTGTAATGTGCGAGGCGCAACATAATTATGCTCGCTACCTGTCGTTCGGCGTCGTCGGCTCCTGATGCTGTGTCTTCTCTTTCCTCTGGCAATACCTCTCAATCGCTCACGCCTGCCCTCTTAACAAAAGATGCACCGTATTTGCACACTACCCTGTATCACCACGCACGCTTGTGACAGACGTGACGCCGCCTGAGACTGTACCGTTTTGTGATGTACTCACCATGGCTGCTGTTTAACGTGACACTCGGATAACGTTTGTACTTCGCGGGATGTAATCTGTCGGCTGTACCACCCCCTTTTCCACTCTGCCCTTGTTTTCTTCACCATGACGCAGAGTTATTCTTTGCTTTGATGAACTGTTATCAGTGATCAGCAATGCTAGGCCACACCGAGCTGGCAAAAAGCAGAAATCTGCATTCGCATATGCCTGGTCAACCTTTCGACCGCATTGTCATCAAGCTGTCCGTGTCGTCTGCTATTGTATTTCAGCTTTCATATACAGGGTGTTTCAGCGAACACTTTAAAAATCATTAAAGGTTACCTGTGGCAGATAGCACAATTCTAGTTCCTGAGGTGGTCCACTCAAAGCGGTGGATACTACTTGCACAAACAACACAAAAATGGATCAACTAATTAACAAAATATCACTAAATAACTTTAAGTTCGCGGCACCGATTCACTTGGAACGAATTCTCAGGCTGACACCAGTTTCTAGATATTCCCGAACTTTGCGGAAATGGGCTGTCGCTCCAGTTACTTTTGTGCTTGAATGCATCAAACGACATTTTGTTAATAAAGTAACTGGAACGCCAATGCATTTTTCCGTAAAGTTCGGGAATTCATACCTCGAAAAAGGTGTCATCCTGAGAATTCCTTCCAAGTGGATCCGACTTGCGAACTCCACGGCTAGTAAACTGCAATGTGGGCCATACGGTAATCAGTTAAAAAGTCTGTGTTTTTAATGAGTCGATTATGCATTTTCATTGTTTGTATTGCATATTTGTAACACCCGGTATATATACTACATCCCACCACATCCACAAACAATTTGAATTCTCAACAGCACACTTTTCACTTCAGACGTCTCGTTTTCACCCTCATTAGCGAAAAAAGAAAAAATGGTAGGCGGCCCTAACCTTTGACTTAGGCGTCCCTTAGTAGCGCTCGCACCTCAGCGTTGTTCTTTTAGGTTAATTTTAGTCAAACGCAACGGAAGAACCGAACTCGGAGGCAACCATTTTCCATGAATTACCCGGTTAAATATCATGCCGCCTTCTTGTGTGTAACGTCATTAGTGACGCCATTACTTCCGCTTTCTACGTCCGGGTTTCTAGGAATTTTGCGGAAGCCGCGCTCACGTATAGTGGGTCTCTAAAGTCTACGATTCTGTGTTTTTATGTGCAGTCATGAGTAATTTCTAATTATTCCAGACACTTTAGTAACTGAAGTTGTAAATAAACTTATCCTCTTATATATCTTTACTGAAACCCATGAATTTTGTACTATACTGTTTTTTTTTCTGATTTATTTTGAATTTCGTCTCAGGAGGTGACGCCCATGTTTCTCACAAGAAACAAGAGTGTCAAAAAAAAAAAAGTTCTGCATTCGCGATGCTCCCCGAGCTGCTGGCAGCAGAACATAGTTGCTTTCTTTCCTCATTACATCCATGCCTCTGACGCAAACGAGAGCAGGGCATCTGATGGTTTTTGTTGCTTTCATTTCATCTCGTCTCACTCCTGGCTCCAGCATGAATATATACACAGGCGGCAACAAGCGAAACGCAGTGATTCAGAAGCCCGACCTTCGGCAACACACCGCGCCGTTCTGAAGCGCGTATGCTTCGGGCTGTGGTATGCGACAGGAGGAGACAGGACAGTTAAAAGTGCAGCAATTAAGAATCGTTTGCATCGACATTCCGAGATCGACAAATATTCGGATATGGCTCGTTCACTAGCCTGTTTTGGTGGGAGCGACTGGGGATAAAAACTGAGGCCAGGTGTGTGAATGTAAACTTTCTATAAATAAAAACTGCTACTTGCACGTTTTGTAAGTCGCAGTAGCTGGACCACATCATGCGGCGGCAGTCTGCCGAAGGAAGAATCTTTCATCCGTTGCCGACTGTCCAGTATAGAGTGAACAATAAGATGTCGTGCATTGACTTAAATGGTTCCTTTCTATCTCGCGTCTTTTTAGTACGTACGTAAATGGCATTAAGTTCTGGGGTACTAGGTTCCAAAATCAAGAGCTGATAATGAGGCGCACGCCGTAGTCTGGGGACTCCGGACTCATTTTGACCGCAACCAACGCACGTTACGCGAGCGTTTCTTGCATTCCACCCCCATCGGAATGCGGCAGCCGTGGCGGGAACCGGCGGCTATAGTTACTGTTACCAAAGGTAGTAACTCTACCGGCGGCCTAGCAGCGCACCGCCATATATGAATACGCACATAGATATGTTTAAGTGGCAACACCCGCGCCCTCCTGCCCCATTAAAATGGATGAATCTGCAAAAATCAAGAAAACATGCTTGACAATGCGCCGTTGGACGATGTTTCGATCCATTATGCAAATAGAAGTGAGGCGTGCAGACAGGACACAAGAGTAGAGAAGTGGACAACACGAACGCCGACTATCGTGTTGTCCACTTCTCTACTCTTGTGTCCTGTCTGCACGCCTCGCTTCTGTTTGCATAATGAATCCTTACCAACTAGCTCAGCTTTCTGTCGTTCGATGTTTCGATCGTTGTCCATTACTCGATCGCTAAATACTTCTGATAATGAGACTTGCTGTGGAAATTCGCATGAGAATCGGCAAATAAGCGAAACTTTTTGTCCACTACGTCTCTGGAACACGCAACTTGAAGAAAGCACGCACTCGAAACGGGCTCTGCCGAAACGCTATACATCGCTATGCGCCAAAAGCGGCACTTATAAGGATAGGAGAGAACGATGCCGCCGAACGAAAAAAAGCGCCCGCCGGCTAACATCGATCGCTTGATGCAGAAAAAATAAATCGCAGCAGTCCGGCCGCTAGGCGTTTGTACACAGGGCTCCGGTGTTACTGTTCTATGTGTGACCGCGTGCGTTCGTACGCGCACTGCTGGATAACACAGCGGAGACTGCGGACATTTGTTTGTCGGCTTTCACACGGCTGGTCCTTATTGCGCAACCGCCGAGGCAACGCTGCAGGCACCTCCAACGACACAGCGACTGGCATAAAATCGAAGCAGCGCCCAGATTAAGTCGGGCTACACTCTGCGGCTTAGAGCTAACGAAATCGACCTGAGCCGCCACACAATTTGAAACTCCATGCCGGCAGCCGTCGCGAGTACACCTCTGCTTTCGGGGACCGGCTTCCAAGAAGGATAAAAGGGGTGAAGAAGAAAAGCAGGGTTTTACGTGCCAAGCCTTGATGTGACTGCGAGGCACGCCGTAGGGGGGACCCCTGGTTAATTTTGACAATGTGGGGTTATTTAATTCGCGCACCCAATGCACGGTACAGGGGCGTTGTTGCATTTCGTCCCGATCGAATGGCGGTCGCAGGGGCGGGGATTTGATCCCGCGCCCTCGGGCTTAGCAGCGCAACGCCGAATCCACTACACCACCACGGCGGGTAAACAAAGAAACGTACTGAGAAAAGAGAGCAGGCATGCGCAATGGTCGATGACGTGTACTCGTACCGGAAGGCGTAGATGCGAACGGCCGCTCTGGTGATGACATCTTGTGGCGCTCTGTTCAACTAAATTGTGCAAACCGTGTTCTACTTATCTGGTGGCGTAGGCGTGATGATCGTAACGGGGCAGACTTGTACACGTTAGAAAAAAAAAAAAGGAACCAATTGCAATTACTTCATTCAAAAATGTAATCGATTACAGTTACCAATTACTGCCACACGAAAGTGACTGAAGAATAACTTAAAAGTGATCGATTACTTCTACATTGCTTTCCTCTGATCTTTTATTAACATTGCACAGATACAGTAAACAGAACGAGCTGGCCTGGAACTTTCAGTGCATCCTCTGCAGCACTTCATACATTGCTTATCTGCACGACCAATTGCTTTTAATAAATATTATCGGTCATCGTCCATTGTTTATGTTGTGAAGACATCTGCAGCGACACTAAAAACTAGAGGAGGAAAGAGAGAGGGAGGGTAGTTCGCTCGATATGGGCTTTGGGGGCTAGGAGCGGTGTTATAACACGTGATCTTGAGCGCAAGACTGTGGTTACTCAGCATCTTGGTCCTTTGCGAAGTGCAATGCATTTCATTATTGCTGGGACTTTCAGAAGATGCTTCTGGCTGGGCCAACGAAAAGCTGAAAAAGTTGTCCGCATGTGATTTCCTGGCAATGACGCCCTAAGTGGCCTTCCCTATTGACGCGTAACAGCACTGCTTCAAAGAGGAAGTAAATACTGAGGCGCCGTGTTTGCCTGTCTGAACATGCTCATCCGCAGGGCTGCTGTACAGCAACATCTTGGACGTTATACTGCAGTTTTTGCCAAATTGAGGTTATCAAAGCTGCGTAACCTGTCACAGCTTGCCTCAGCAATAAAGTAATTGGTTACATGTAATTGGTTACATAAAAAACGTAATTGAATTACAGTGAGCATTACCAAGCAAGCAAAGTTAAGTGACAGTTAAAAGTACCTTAAAATGTAATTGATAGGTAACTGATTACATGTAATTTGTTGTGTACAAGTCTGTAACGGAGCCATTATAAAGGCATTTTAATAGCTTTGCTTTTCTGAAGAGCTGCGCAACACAACACAACATGGTTTATCGCAGCATCACAAGATGTCGCAACCGACGCTGTACTTCGTTATTCAGGTACATGTCTACGTCCCACCTTAGTCATGCAGCCACACTATGCAAAGGACAAAGAAATAATATAATCTGCATAAACTGCAAACAAACAGATTTCATCCTTCTTTCTTGTTTCCTTTTGTCCAGAGCAGCTTTTTAAACGACTTCCGTGGTGCAAAAACGTTGCTAACATACGTTCATCGCTGAAGATTGCAGTGTTTTCAAACTGCATTTCGTAATACTGCATGATTATGGGGAGACTCTAACCACAGCTGCAATATAAAAATATGTCGTTAAAATAAAAAATTCACTAAAGTGAGCCAACCAATAAGATATGCGCTTGCAAATCGCATATAACGTCTGATGTTGGGATACACTGTACAGATGCAGTGGTCCGAGTCAAAAGGAATGACAGCTGGAACGAATCCCAGCTGGCCTTGCG
Source organism: Dermacentor variabilis (assembly GCF_050947875.1). Lineage (NCBI taxonomy): Eukaryota > Metazoa > Arthropoda > Arachnida > Ixodida > Ixodidae > Dermacentor > Dermacentor variabilis. Next base: position 37,623,044 of record NC_134569.1, read on the forward strand.
CGCATGCTTTTAATAAGGCCTGCAGGAGACCGTCAGCTTGGCGTACGTTGTGCAGTGATGCGTTGCAAGGGCAGCCGTGCAAACAAAGCAGACAACCAAATAATAGGTTCAGTGTGCCAACCACTAATATGCACTTACGCAAAAATATATAACAATGAGAGCAGCTATATATATATATATATATAGCAGGAATTTGAAGCCCATTACGCCTTTTCTTTGTTTTTGCTACGTCTTACTTTATTCTATTTTTGAGCATATTACCTCCTGCATTAGCCCAATGGTTACGGTGTTGTGTTGCTGAGAGAAATTAAGGTGAAGTGAAGGTGAAATGCAAAAACGCTTGCATACTGTGCATTGGGGGCATGTTCAAAAATCAAGGCGGTCAAAAAATTTATCCAGAGCCCCCCCCCCCCCCCCCTACCACGGTGCACGTCATAATCAGATTGTGGTTGTGTAACATAAAACCCACAATTTCTTTTTTATTTTTAGCATACTGTACACATGGAGCCATCATTCCATCATCTGCATCCTTTCTTGTATCTTGTTCTCGCACTGTATGCCAATACTGTTCCATGCAAACTAGCTCTACTGTGCGCTTTGAAGGCTGAAAGACAGACCAAAGCAACAGCCCTGATGCACAAGTCCTTGCTTACTGGCAGCTGTTCATTTCATTGATGGGCTTTAACATCCGAAGGCGACACCTGGGATATGACTGATGCCATGGTAGAGGGCTCTAGATTGACTGAGACTTTCTGAGAATTGTTAACGTGCACCTAAATCGAAATACACAAATGTTCTTGCCAGACAGCAGCTCAACAGAGCATGCTGATGGCACACAGTGACAGAATAATGTGGAAACCATGTGCATATCCATCAGTGTTTCACAGCAAAGAAAACTTTTTGCAATCTGATGGCTGAGAATATGTAGCAGACAAAATCTTGAAAGACGCTGTTACATGCAAATGACTTCTGCATGCCCTGGCAAAACTGTTCGCAGCAACATTTGGCTTAGGAAACTGTTCTGCCTCTGCAAGAATAACAACAATACAGTAGAAACAGAAACAATGAACCAGAGGCATTGTGCTGAGGCATTGAAATAAGCAGTACTTACTTATTTGATTTCCCTATTACTTTTCAAAACCTTATAGGAAACAACCTGTATAACAATGTTGACCAGTAACGGTGAGTGACTGCACATGCCTTTTTATGCGAGAGTGTGTGGTTTGCCTTTCAGCATTATTAAGTGTACAAATATGACATGCAACACTTGTTAAAATGTCTCAATCACAGAAATCTATATGTATAAAGTAACATAAGGTATACTATGTGATGGCAATGGCTGCTGTACTGCCCTCCATTGATGTCACTAACTTATTCCATTCGGCTTGAGCATGCCCATTGCAAGCAGTGTTTTGTGTAAAGTGTGTGCGCTGTCGTGAAGCCCTTGTGTGGATGCTTAACTGTGACATCACTTGGATTCTTGCTCTTGAATACTCAACAAAATGCCAAGATGAATATGTTACCCAGAGGAAAAAAACCTTATGAACCACTGAATACTCTGAAGAGCCATATTTTATTTCACCCTAAGCAAATGATTCAAAAGCTGCACACAATCTGCACATGTATGTGATAGTTCCAGTCCACCTCTGAAAGTCTGAGGTTGTGTGCATATGTAACGCTGCACAGAAATTCAGTTTTTTTTCTTTGTGGCACCACTGATCTTCTTTGCTACACTCTACACAGCCAAGTTCATTTCTTAAACATTACAAGCGTGGCTTGAAGCACCAAAGAGCACTTTATGATGCGTATGTGTCCTTTACAGCATTCAGTGACATTACGAATGAAACAGGAAGATTCACGAGTAAAGAAACCGTAATGTTAAGGGGGACATGAGTTTTGAAGACAAAGAATATAACTTTTTCTTCATTTTTCTAATCTACATATCGTAGCACAGCCGCTGGCAAATAACTAGCTTGTAACAATGTGTTGATGAGGAAGAAAAACACCATAATTATCCTACGAAATGCTCAGTTTTGTCCATGAAAGCTTTGAAAAAAGAACCATTGTGCACCATTCTCCACTTCAAAACTGCTTATCAGGGCCAGGCCATCTTGGTCTCGTTTAAAAGAACATTACTTTAGCTTGCTTTCCTGCCAAGAATAAGCCTTCCATGCTGCTTCAGAAGGCTACTTGGTTTTGTATCACAAAATGTATATTTTTGCAGGCTTTTCACTGTTTTGCAGGTAAAATATTTTGGAGGTGGCACCATCTCTTTGCTATTTATTCAATTCTCTCACTTTATTTTTAGCCTGAATACTAGAAAGACACACAATGTGTAACCGCTATGATATATGCCGTAAGGGCCACACCCCAACTTGGCAGCAAAAAATTTTGAAAAAAATGAAAGGAAATCCAGCGGAGAAGCAACCACATTCAGTGCTGGATGCTGCACGCGCGCATTGGCGAATTTTCGCACGCTGCGTACCGTTACTAGATGGCAAGAGCTGCGCACTGACCTCTGATGGAATAGTACATCTGGGGATCTGGGTTGTGCACAAGGCTGCGCTGGCACCATTTTGACTAATAGGTTCAGTCCCGTGTAAAGGCTGCACCTCATCAATATTGTGAAATAAAAAAAAAGTGCGGCCCTGACACGAGTCTATACGGTAGTGTTCTAGGACATGGCAAAATTTTCGAAACTTGCAGAAATTATCAAAAACTTACATTTGCGATGTTGAAAGTTTAGAATTTCATAACTTCATCTTATAAACATACAAACATTTAAATGCTACCGTGCACTCTTTGGACATTCAGAAATATACCTGCTTAATGTTAGCTCTCTTGCTACAGTACTTTTTGCAACTCACCTCTCAAATTTATAACATGCTGGTAAAAAACGCCCCTTGATTGTGAAATTTGCCGCCTATAAAACAAAGGAGCAAATCCTCCAGAAATGCCCTGAGTTCAAAGAAATTTCTGCGTCGATAAGTGAAGACTTCTGCCCTGCGACACGATCCGCCAGGAAAAAAGTGGCAGAGTTTGGCAAAAGCCTTCAAGTTACTTATCATTTGTGACAAACTTTCTTCTGAAGGGAAATTTTATTACAATGTGGATGATGATTCTGTTCATGAAATCGGTCTATAAAATAACGGCAAAAGTGAACAGACTGCCCCTTCCCTTCGATCTAGGCGTGTGGTTCAGACAAAAACGCGATAGGGAAGGGTTAGGGGCCGCGGCTCAAAGAAAGCATGCAATACTAATTCAGCTGCACTATTTACAAAGATACATCGTCTAATGCCAAAAAGAGATGAATTATGTAGTCTAATCGACGACTATAATGCTGATATCGTAACCATTACTGAAACATGGTTGTCCACCAAGGTGTCCGACACTGAATGGCTATACTGCCACAAGAAATATCAAATCTATCGCAATAACTGCACTAACTTCATTGGTGGCGGTGTGTTACTTGCAATTAACCTTAGTAGTTTTGCTATTCCCATTACTAGTGATTTGGAGACAGTATGGCGTTGTTTGTGCATGAACTTTAAAAAGATGATTATCGGTGTTTGTTACCGTGCGTCATCGAGCAGTACATCATTCAGTGAAAGCCTTCACGACTGTTTAAACTAAGTTACTGTACAATATCCTGGTGCTGATCTACTAATTATGGGTGATTTTAACTTTCCCAACATTGTCTGGTCTGCCGTGTGTTCATTTTCGGATCCCTCATAGACAGAGTCTAATAACTTTATACCTCTTTGTGCTGACTTCAAACTATCACAGATAGCTGTTTTGCCCACGTGCCCCTCATCGTCCCTTCAATCACCCATTTACCTGGCCTTAGCGATCACAACATCTTGATGTTCAAACTAGTTATTATACATCCAAAAACATGTAAACAATTCAAAACTATTAGAGATTATGAGAAAGCTAACTTTATATTGCTATTAATGAGGAACTTGCATTATTTCTGGATGCTTTTCTACCTGGTGCATTCCGGCAATCAGTACAAAGCAATTGGAACATGTTTAAAACTACAGGTTCAAAACTAATTCAGAAGTGTGTACCAATTTGACGTATATTCTCTAGAAATGACTCACCTTGGTACAATAGGTACATAAATCGACTTGCCAACAAAAAGAAACGTTTCTTTCGAAGGGTGAAAATTTCTCAAGACTTCTTTCTCATTGGCTATCATACAAAGCAGTCACTTCAACGTACCTTTCTGCTGTGAAATGTAGCAAATTTTCATGCTTCAGCACTACTCTTCCAAACATGCTGAAAACTAACCCGAAAAGCTTAAAAAACGATGACCACAAGTTAGCATTGTCCTACCCATCTGGTGATCCCATGCCGCCATACCAGACTGCCTTTGTACTGAACGATACCTTCATTCAATCATTTTCATCTGCAAAATGTTGGTGACAACCAACTTTTCATGATTCAATTACCTTCCCATAGATCCTATAGTTTTTGGCTCAGTTGGAATCGCAAAAGTAATCGACAAACTAAAGCTAAGTTCCACTTGTGGAGCAAATCACATTAACACGAAATTCCTTAAAAAACACGAAAGAGTGCTGTTTAATTATTCTACAGTGACTATTTTCACAATCGTTTGAGTCTTGTACTTTAAGAGTAGGTAAAATTGTGCCAATTTTCAAATCAGGTAAACCTTGCCTTGCCCATCCTACCACCGGCATGTCGCTCACACCAGCTTGATCATCCCCATAAGGTTGACATACCATATTTGTCAACTACTGCAGGCTTGAAATCATTTGTCCCCAGAACTGCAAGGCACTGGAATCACTTACCTGCCTTCATAACGGATGAAGCTGATTGAACTGCCTTTATCAAACTTATTGCAGTACCATACATTACTTTCTCGTGTGTAGTTTACTCTACGGTAGTATTTAATTATTCTGTATAATGCTTCATATATGCTGTATAATGCATTACATTATTCTGTATAGTGCTTTGCTCCTTCTGTTATTGTGTTCACTTTTACTATGTATGCCCCTCCCCTCTGTAATGTATTTATACCCTGAGGGTATTGGAAATAAATAAATAAATAGAACACAAAAAAACTTTTTTTTTTTGACAGGAAAGAAAGGTTATTGCATATTTGCAATCAGCACACATCAAATAATTCGCTAAAAATTTCATGCATCTAAACTGGGTAACAAAAATGTACTTTGCAGAACCCATGTACCCCCTTAACGGAATTGAGTGCACCCACTTGATTTTCTATATTTTGTTTCCATAGACTTAAGTACACTTGTCATAGACTGCATGAAAAGCAATGTCACCAGATAATGGAACAAACAGAAATGCACAAATTGGTATTCATTGCAACAGTTTAACTTATGCTTATACGAGTATAATGATGACAGCCTTATTAATGGAAGGAGAACACTTGAATTGCAAGGGGCCACAGCAAGGCATCCACACTTGTCACCTGTCTGCCTTTTGGTGTTTGCTATGCACATGGCCTTTGCTGCATTCCGCTCACAAGACTCCGTCACTACATGTTGTGTGTCTTGTTCAATAGTGTTATTTTTGTTCTTTTTTTACTGTTACACTGCACTGTTCATTGATGACATGTACAGAAAAACAGGAACCTGACACACAGGTTGCGTGCAAATGTCTATGAATGTTACAGTTTATGCGCATAAGCTGCTGACTATTTATTGAGGCACGTATAGATAGGAATGCCAGGTGTGGATGATTATTCCATAAACTGCTGGCTGATTTCGATGCAAATTTCGCACAGAAGTAGCATATGCACTAGCTTCAGTTTAATACCATGTTTCCAAGCATTACTTGTCTGTTTCGTTCACAATGAAGTAGAAATATGCATTGTATGCAGCGACATTCACTAAAGAAATGGTGACATTAATCACATGTCACCTACGCTATTTTGTAGTCCCATTCACAACTTCCAATGTGCTTGCTGGAGATAAGTTGATCTAGATAACTCAGCTTTTCCTGTGCTGGCTGTACTACAATATGGCATCTTTGAGGAAGCCAGTGCATAGCCCCATTGGTGCCAGGAATGGTGCTATCACCTGTCACCAGTACGATGAATGCACATTTCACTGTTGCATTTCACTGCGCTCTCTGCTTTACTTTGATTGAAATGGACAAGTAAAGCTAGCAAAAGTGGTATTCAAATGAACCCACTACAAACTTCTATTTTTGCATGAAATTTGTGTCGAAATCATCAAAAAGTTTAGCTGGAACAGTTATGTCATCTGGCAATTCTTATTTATACAAGACTCAATAGAATGGTCACATGAATAAATATATAGGATGTTTGATGTTAAATGTGCCCAAAACAGAGGCGCTTTGTACTTTATTTATTGATGTTGCTGTAGAGTGACTATTTTTGTTTAAATGTGATACAAATAAGATGAAATAAAGGATGGCCCTTGAGAGTGCATTTCTTCACAAGCGACTTGAAAGTTCAATCCGCCTTTCTCACAGTGCGATGGTGCATGCGCCCTGCCCTTGCAGATTAGTCACGAAACGTCTTGGAAGGGACGCGCGCACGGCCAGATATTAAAGGAACGAACCCCCCCTCCCCCCCAAAATGCATGGACGCTCGCTGCAGCAAACACTTGTGCCGTGTACTGCGTTGAAACTCTACTGGTAGCTCGATGTCAGTGCGGTGCCGAAAATGTCGGTTCACGGCTGCCAAATTTATCGATAAACCCCTGTGTTACGCTTGGGCGACAGTTCAAAAACACGTTGCTGATGCAGTCTTCTTGCAGCATCGGCCCACTCTTACTGGTGGTGGCAGCGCTTGCCCGATTTCACGTACTCGTTTAAGGCGTGGCAACACTGGGGTGATATGAGACTGACAAGATGCTGACGCCAACGATTGGCCGACTATTAAGAGACTATTCGATCATAATAGACCGACAATGACGCAACCAACAGGTGCGAGTTGTCATATAGTGCGACAGGCTTTTTTGTCGACGGCATTGACAAAATCAGTGTGCCAACCATGATAGCTTGACTGAACCCTACGCGATCAGCCGTCGAACTGACAACGTAATAGCTGCAGCTCATTAACTTGCTTATATAGTTATTTGTGCTCAAAATGCATCGACATGCCTTCGAAGTTGAAATGCACAAGCTTCAGTCCCCTCGATCAAGCCGTGCACGTGAAGCTTGAGTCAACGTTGATCCTGTTTACCAAAGGTTGGGTTAGGCCTGACCCTGTCGAGTTCGTGCACCCGCTACCAATGGACCTGAACTTAAAAAATAAGCAGTCAGGATGAAGGAAACCGCTCTCATAGTTTAGTTGTGGCCTTGTGGCCCTATAGCAATTCGATATCAACTACTCTTCACTTCGCACGGCCCATACACAATAAGCTGTAAGCGGTGACCAGCGCTGTGCCAGCATCTTGTACTTTGGTCACCGTTCTTGAACACTGCTGGTCGCCTTTGCATAGATGGTGGGTCTGTGTGAGTTGTTATACAGACACATTTCTTAATTCCAGAGAAGCACTGTTTACCTCTGAATCAAAAGAGAAAGAAGAGACAGTGCATTCGGTACAGCAGTGTAAGCTCGCTCAGTTACCAATGGTGTCAGCGTTGGCATCCACATTTGCGAGAGAACTACATGGCCTATAAGTGAGGGCTTATGGCGAGCGCAGTTTTCTCTAATAACACTTTACGTCAAGCGCAAACTAAGTATGATGAGGTTAAACAAAAGCGAGGACCAGTAGTAACAGCTTGTAATATATATGTGTCTGGACCACAGTTGTCATTGTTTGAGTGGTTTGGCCGCTCATATTGACTCGTCTCAGGGTGGAACAACGCGGCTCATATGCGCAGATATGTATGTTTTGCTACGTTTTGAGATTATTGCACGTCAGCGATGCACTGTTTCTACAATATCCGAAGCTCACAGGGACCTGAAGATGTATATGTAAACAAATGCACCACTTTGGCAAATCCGACGTGGAAAGCTGCGCTGGAAGGCTTCTGAATATGCGAAATGTTTAGTGAATGTGTAATTAATAATTTCATTATGGTGTTTTACGTGCCAAAACCACTTTCTGATTATGAGGCAAGCCGTAGTGGAGGACTCCGGAAATTTGGACCACCTGGGGTTCTTTAATGTGCACCTAAATCTAAGTACACGGGTGTTTTTGCATTTCGCCCCCATCGAAATGCGGCCGCCGTGGCCAGGATTCGATCCCGTGACCTCGTGATCATCAGCCCAACACCATAGCCACTGAGCAACCACGACGGGTTAGCGTGAATGTGTAAAAGGAATACAAAAAGTGATGTGCAAGCGCAGGCACCATATACAACAAACTCCAAGGCAGCTGCGTCGGCAGACGGAACTCAGCGTGCCTTTATTGACCACGCTGTTACCACAACAGCTCACTCGGGCCTTTTCACCCAGTGTAGTCGATATCTATACTAGCTATATATATTTATATATATATTTACTAGCTATATTTAGCACGTTAGATGAAAAGTAAACATTTTCCTTTGGTGTTTCAGTATAGCATTCCAGTTCCAGATTGTAGTACAGTATCAATGCACCAAAAAAGTGTGAAATGCATACCACGTCGCTTTAAATAATAAGCAATGAGAGCACAGCAACATGTTTATTAGGGCGGTGAGCCCTGCATTGCCGCTTCACCCCCAGAAATGAAGGTCCTGTTTCACAGTGTCCCTGTTATCACGCCTCTGTCGAGTCACTGCACTGGCTTCGCCCTTGACGACAACCTTCTTGCTCCGTGCACGCTCCTTGCTGGTCAGCTGCTTCTTTACACGTGCCTTGATTTCTTCAGGCGCAATTGTGGTGCAGCTGGTCATGCTGTAATAGGTCCTGATACTTCTGCTGTCTTCGTCCCTCGTGTGTGTTGCTACAGGTTGTTCATCACTTCCATCCTGCGGGATCAACTCCATGACTGTGCCCTTGTCTTCACTGTCCACTTCTTTCTCCTGTGAATCTCCCAGTGAAAGTGAGAAAATGTCGGCATCAGATAGCTGCACTGGCTCAACACCACTGCTGGCATCTCCACTGCAAGCATTTCTTTCTGTGGTGAGGGATGTGGCTTGGCAATCCTCAAGAATGGTCTCACTGCCAACTTGCTGATTTTGGATGTTTTCTCTCTCTTCGGACTGCAGGTGAGCATCAGTAATAAAACGTTCCATCATGCAACTTTTAGCCTTTTGTGTTGCCTTGGCTGTGTGACGGTCCTTGTCAGACGAACTGGGCTGATCTGAATCATGCATGTCATTCAAAGATTTCTTCTCGTCATCACTATCATCCTCTTCGGAATCTTCTTTCATCTGTTGCACAGCCTATTAGAGAGATTGAGCTATAAAACCTCCACAACAATGACACTTGGACAGAGAGTACTATTAGCAATAACACTGAATGTAGAGGCAAAATTTAATCAGAGTAACTATAGTAAAGTGGGATTGACAAAGGTGAGAACATACAAATTCTAACTTGTAGCTTGTCCCTTGCATTTGAGCAAAGCTTTAGCAGTAATCCTGAGTTGTACAAAGGCTGTATCAAAAGTAATGCAAAAGTGGTTATAGCAGTTATTAAATTTTTTATTGCTAACATAGGCCATTCAAACTGCAACTGTTGCTATGGCGAGCTCTCACCCTTACATACTTATGTATGGCCTTGCATGGACCACAAATCCTGTACAACATTTACATCTACAAAATAAGTAGCCAAATCATGGTTCATGAGCCACACATAGCTCTTCATTAGTTCATGTACAACAAGGGCAGGCTGCCTGGTCAGGCAGTAATTTCCCACTTTCATCCAGTACTCAAAATAATAATAGAAGTCTTTACTGAACTAGAGGAGAGTAAATAACAAAACACATAAACAGTAAATAAATAAGAACTACAGGGCAAGAATCCACTATACAGTGGTAATTAGATCCTAAAAAGAGCTTGCCAAATAATATTAAAATCTGCAATGCTCATATAAGGCACAGTGCTTCCAACAAAATGGCCGATTTCCTGTGGCTTTTTGAATGTGTAGATATGGCCACCTCTGGTTCGAGGAGATGACATAAGTGGAGTAAGAAATATCCAGAGATAAATGTAGAAATTTGGGGAAGAGGAAGGTAGCATTGAGAACGAACCATACAATGCTGAAGTGTCAATTGCCAACCCCTGAAACCTTATGTGTACAACTTTTAGACAGGGTTTTGGTCATTACTGCAAGTAGAAGGCGGTAAAGGCTTACACGGTGAAAATATGCAAGGAAAGTGTTTACATAGGCAGCTGACATGAGACTTGAAGGAGAGAAGAGTGTTAAATTAACTAAAGATGCTCAAAGCCAATCAATAGGCAGAAATAATTTCAGAGAACTGGGGAAAAAAAGAGAAACAGAGTGCCTTACTTTCATCAGCACTGTGAAAAGTATGCCGAGGTTCAAACAACATACCTCCTCAAGTTCTTCCTTAACCTCTTTTGAAAAGCCACTGGCAGCTGTCTCAAGGTCAAGGGTGTCATCTCTCCTAGAAAGTGAATTTAAAGTTATTGGTAGTTCCAGCAGAAACACTCTACTTTCATGCTACAAGCAATATGTCTTGTGTAAATAAGAGGCACTTCTATTCATAACAATTTGTGAGTATGTCCTCAACAGACATCCCTATAGCAAAATATTTCTGTACGTATCAGTCCTTGAGCTACAACGGTTTATAGTATAAGTAGCTTTCAAGCATTCAGCCATTATGGATCCCTCAGATCGCTCATAGTTCACATGAGAGCTCACTGAGTATTTTCCGTTTTTCTTTTTTATACAAGAACTATGCATAAAAAAACAGATTTCAACTTAGGAACTAAAGATGTGCTATTTGTGCAGCTTCAAAGATTAGATTTTTAATACATCACACTTCACTTACAACCGCTGAACAATCAGAAAGGAACTCTGGGGGATGGTACACTGGGGGATGGTACAATACACTGAGAAGCACTGGTTCACATTATATGTTTTACATCGTTTTCCTTCTAAAAATAATGAAGCAATAAAAAAAAATATATCTCTGAGTCTTGAAACTAAGAAATCCTTTACCGTGCTTTCTCTTCATACTAAAGGCTATCTAAAGACAAAGAGACATACAGTGAAACACCTCTACGATGAATTGACCTGTGTAACAAAATATTCCGCATGTCTCAGCAAAATTCTTTTGATATGCCATTACAGCCAATACTGCTACAACAAATTAGCCTGTACATCAAAGGCATTTAGGCATCCACAATGGCCGATTAGTGGCTTTACAAGCAAGTCATGTATCGACCCCACTACTGTCTGCCACAGTCAACACTGAGCTGCCATGCACAGATGGAGCACCGATTGACACAACAGAGACCGCGTGAGAGAATCTGAACTCAGTGTAGTCACTAGGGTAGCCTCCTCTCCTCCGTACTAATGTGGTGATTTGCTCAGACCTGACCATCGACGAGATCACCAAAACCATCAGGGCAGGAAGGATGTGAAGCTTGACAAAGGCAGAAGTTTGAGAAGCCCGCAGATGAACCAATAATTTTGGCAGCAACAGAGGTGATAATGATGTTCAGTGCCCTGCAGCTGTGCTTTGTGCCACTCCTGGATTTTGCCATGGAGCATGGTATGAACACCGGTGCCAAGAAGTTGGCTAAATTCATACATTTCGCCGGCTGAAGGTTGCAAAAGAAAATGTGTGTCTTCTTTCACTAAGTATCTTTGAATTCGTGTCAAATACAGTAGAACTTTATTGCTATGTTTTGATGTTTTAAAATGCAAGAAAAAAAAACCAGTACAAACCAGGAAAACGTAAGATACAAAGTCGCTAAAAAATTTGGCAGATTCGACTGTAGTTGGCATTTACATAATGCGAAGCATTGCATGAATTGTTGAAGCAGGAGACACCAACATGTGCCAATTAGGCAGGGCTCAAGCCGCCCGAGATGCTCATTGTTTTTGCTTCACAAAGCTTACGTTCGTGCTCCTTGAATGCGGCTAGGGAGAGCAGCTTCTTCGAAGCTTTCACAAGCCCACTTGGTGAGAATTGTTGTGGTATGAGATGCCACCGATGCATGCCAAGCTTGTGGGGCCCGTGTGACCGGACATGCACATTGTCGTTTTCTTATCGCGTAGTGTTTTGAGACGGGAAAGGGGAACCGCAACAAAATCGAGCTGGTGTGTGATGCCGGAATACGATAACCCCAGAGCGATACATGACGCTCACTTCGTGCCTCCTACAGCAAGCAACTGCGGCGCGTTTGGATTATCGCCTATTAAAAGCATGCAGTACGCTCCGCGCGGCACTGTGCCGCACCTGCTGCGATACAGATAGGTGAAGATGCTTATCGCAATGGATTGGCTGTGATAGCTATGAATGGCAACATGCGATGACCCACGAGGCGGTTTGCTGGTACCGGAATAGAAAACGGTGTGAGTGGCAGCATTTTCACCTGACATGGGTGGGTGAGTGCTGCGGGGCAGCTGCCGTTGCGGGCACTTACTGCTGCTTATCGCACAAGCCTAGCATCTTTTCTGGTTTACATGGAATCTAGTCGTCAGAAATTGTATCATATGATCGCAATCTGATGATCTACTGAGCGTTGGTGCTAAAGGATTGTGTTTTTCGGGAACGTATTGACCTCTAAAAAAAAAAGTGCCACTGTATTGGGTAATTTTTTGCATTTTCTATTGCGAACGTTGACACCAGGAAATCATATGAAACGGGATTGTATCTACGAGGTTCTACTGCAAATGACTTCTAATGCTGAACATGCTTGACTTTGAGAAGTAGCGTGTGCAATGTTTACAAGTAACTAGGTTATATATACGACGAAGAATTTCGGAGGTCACAAACTTCATTGTAAAGGCGCTTGATTGTACCGTACAATTCCTGTGATAAGACAATTCAGAAACAACACATACAAACAGAAACTAAGAGTCTAAGCTTTGTCAAGACTACTCACTCTATATCGCTGAACTTGGGAAAAAGTTCACTTTCATAGCCAAAACGCTTCTTGAAGAACTCCCTCACGCAGTTGACATCCCTATCAAAGTACCTAAACAGCAAGAAAAGAAAATCATGCAGCAGAAATATTGAAAAATGCACAACAAATATAAACATTAGCCAAAACAAAATCCCGAATGCATTAACAAGTACACTGAACAGAACAGAAGCATACAGTCAGGTAGTGTAGTAATTGGTAGTACCATATAAAAGCAAGGTTGAAAAACCCAAATATTACTACATATGAGGATGATGTCGGATGACTGATATGGTAGCTGGTGTGTCAAGGGGCGCAAAAGGCATGGTTCTTTAATGTGGCTGCTGCAGTGAGCATTACGGGCATTTAAGAAAAAGACACTGTCGAATCATATCTGCAGTAAACTCACCAAGTATACCATGAACACCCTACCTTACAGGTTGTTCTGAAATGGGCCCTCAGACACCAGTGGATAAAGAGTGGATAGAGAGAGGCAGACCCTTTTTGCAAAGCAGTTTGCTCTAGAGAAACGAGATGGCACTTTTGGCAGTGCACCGTAAGTTGCCTCAGCAAAAGCGCACGAATACGAAACCATTACTTCTGCCCCGTTTCTGTGTGATAAGCTGTTGAAAATGCAAATAGGTTTTCACTAACACACTGTGCTCCATTCATGCTGCAAAATATGGAGCGGTGGAGTGAAGATATGGGCAGTAGCTGGCTGCAAAAATTGTGATTGGCATATTAAGGAATGGACTGAATCTTTTGTGTCAAAGTTCACTGACCACGGCTACATAAGGACTGCCTGTGTTCACGGCTCTTCGTGATGCATGGCTCCCTTCAAGGATTAAAAGAAAATCACTAATTTGCTAGCGTTGTAACGCTAGCCTCCAAGGAAAGGACTTCAACCCTGGAATGTCTGCACGAGTGAGTACTGCTCGTTATACAGTGACAAAGACAGTAGAGCCACTTCTTGGCGTATGTAAGTTTATCGCACATTATCTATACACATCCACCTCAACTCACACACCTTCGACCGACGTATAAAGAATAAGTGAACAGGTGCATACTTGAATCAAAATGTGCCGAAGCATGGGTGATGACGACCACATCAACAACACTAATGTTCAAAGCTGAATGTAACGGTCCACACAGTAAGCGAGTGACTAGCGATATGTATTTGCTACAAGCTATTACAACGTACAGAATATCTACGTGACAAGCTTTGTGTCGAGCAAGAACAAATCCATCACAACTGAGTCCACCCGCAAGCAATCAGGCAGAAACTAAACAATCAGGTAGTGACTGCTCGGGGAACTTTACAGAGTCAGAAATGTGACAAGCCACTGGTTATAAGTACTTTCTAAATAAGGAATGAAGAGCTAAACACGCTGATACTGATTCAATTCATCAGCAGAAAGATAGCTTGGAATACATTTTTAGCCCGGCTTTTATTACAAGCATCGTTTGCGCTGCTCGTGCTATTTGGACAAGCGTAATGAGCTTTGGAAGCGCTTAAATGTTCTTTGAAGCTGTAGCCAAAGCTTTGCGTGTCATCCACCCAGTCACAGTGTATGACATTTGCCAAAACAAAGGTTTGCAGAGCCGCACTGGTGTCATGTATATCCACTGTAAACACAGAGCCAACAGAGGCAGCTGAGGCAAGTAATGGATGCATCACCATGCGATCAAACATGGCTGTGCCAATGGGATCGCCGTGAAAAGGGTCAATAGAGGCTCCTTCATTTTCCTTGGTTGCTGCCCCACTTGGCCACGCTCCTGTGGCATGCTTAGGAGAATAAGAAATCAGTTTTTTCTAGCATTCGATTCTGGATGGTGTGTTGGCATAGCCCACGACACGTCCCATAGGCTATAGGGCCTCGTTTCTATCCCTATAGCGTGGTGACCTGGACATGACCTGAACACGCAATCCCTGGTAATAGACACTGCACCCATGGAATCGTCAGGCAGCAACGAAATAGGTGATGTGGTTGCTACCAGCACAAGTATCCTGCCTCCCCCCCCCCCCCCAGAGATCAACAAGACAACAGCTGCGGCCTCGGAAAGTGTCTCGGCGGTACAGCTACAACTACCGCAATTCTGGCCACATAACCTTACTGTGTGGTTTACTCAGGTTGAGGCTGCTTTCGGCCTCCGACACATCACCCCTAAAAAAAGGAGTACCTGCTTGTGCTCTCGGCCCTCTCACCCAAGTCACTTGCAAGTTCAGGGACATTATCGCTGCTGCCCGTCCAGACACATTGTATGACCATTTCAAGGTGGTTGTGCTTATGCGCGTGCAAGACTCCTTCCGAGTGCAGGCACCTTCATTGGCTGCTCAATATAAAAGAACACGGCAATGGGTACCTGTCACAGCTGCTTCGTGACACGCGACAACTCCTGAATGGCTGCAAGCAGGACAGGGACACCCCAATTCTTCGCATGCTATTTCTGCAGCAACTGCTGCAAAATGTCAGTGTGGTGTCAGCCACAGCACTTGATTTTCCACTGTAAAACCTTGCGGAGCTCACCAACTGCATCATAGAATACACCATCATAAGCAGTGTCGCGTCAACAACTGCAATTCCAGCTTCAAACCTTGAGGCCCATCAGACATAGTTGGAGATGAAGCTTGGCAAGCTAGCTGAGCAGACCTCTGCAATATGATTTTCGTCTCGTTAATGCTGCCCTTTTCAGCTCGACGACAACCGTTGCCATCACCTTCAAGGT
This sequence comes from Dermacentor variabilis, assembly GCF_050947875.1. Lineage (NCBI taxonomy): Eukaryota > Metazoa > Arthropoda > Arachnida > Ixodida > Ixodidae > Dermacentor > Dermacentor variabilis. Next base: position 37,638,758 of record NC_134569.1, read on the forward strand.
AAACATTGCATTGCTGGTACCATTACAACTTTGGTGCTAGTGCATGCTGGTGTTGTAGTCCTTGCCGCTGGCAGGGAAACTCGGCAGTGAGCCAGTGATGGTGGCCCATGACTCCTACACATCGAGCCTGCTCTTTTACGTCAACACGCTTGTCAGTCACCGTTTCTTGGTCGACACTGGTGCTGAGGTCAGTGCCATCATCGCTACACGTGCTGAGTGTCAACGTTCTACGATTACCTCACCGTTTCAAGCGGCCAACAACTCCAAATACAGCTTGAAGTGGTCAACAACATTCCCTCACACATGACCTCAGTCTGAAGTGCACTTTTCGGTGCATGTGTATCGTCGACGTGCATTTGGCCAATTTGGGAGCAGACTTCTGCACTTTCAGCCTCAGTGTCAACCTGCACTTGCACTACCTCATAAACACTATGACATGAATGTCGGTTCAAGGACGTCTTGCGCCAGTCACTTTCACCACACGGACAGCCCCACATGTGTTTTCAACAACTTTTGCCTTGATTTGCGCCGATTTCGCTGCCGCCACCGGCCAAATAGCCTGGAGCTTCCAGTTTGCCACACTGTGACATATCACATCGTCACCGCCAAGGGGAGTCCACTTTTTTTGCCGACAACGGCGACTTGCTGGTGACCGACTTGCCATTACACATAGAGCTTGACCACAAGCTTGTTAGGGATCATTCGTCCATCCTCGAGCAGCTGGTCATCTGCTCTCCATGTGATTCCCAAGTGCGACCCCGGCCACTACCTGGCTCTCAATGCTCACACTGTCCCCGATCGCTATCTGCTACCCCACATTTATTTATTTATTCATGTTACCCCTAAAGGCCCTCCAGCAGAGGGTATAAAATAGGGGGGGGGGGGATACAGCTTTTAATAAACGCGATACATTTCAGTAATAAATGTAATAAAACATAAGGCATAACACAAAAAGTAAAAATGAACACAAACAAAAATAGCAAAATTTACGCATTTCCGTCACAGCGAAGAAACTCTTGGAATTTTATGATGTCAGTTTCTGTGGCGATGGCTGATGGTAAATTATTCCATTCGATGATAGTATGGGGAAAGAATTGGCGAAAGATGAGGAATGATACTTGACACGTTTAATTTTGAAAGAATGATTACGGCATGCAAAGATGGCGTGAGGTGACTGAAACAAATCACTTCGAAGGGAGGGGTGGTGATAAAGTTTATGGAAAAGTGTTAAACGAGCAAGTTTGCGGCGATATGACAAATCTTCCAGTTCGGCACGTTTTCTTAATGCTGCAACACTTGTGAAGGGTGAGTAGTCTGAAAATATGAAGCGAACAGTGCGGTTCTGCAAGGATTCGATGTTTTTGATAACGTAGGCTTGCTCAGGGTCCCAGATGGCCACAGCATATTCGATTTTGGGGCGTATTAGAGTTATATAAGCCAGTTTTTTAATGTGCATAGGGGTGGATTTGAGGTTACGTTTGAGAAGACCAAGTGAGCGGTTAGCAGATGCTAGGGTGAGGTCGATATGGTGATGCCATGATAGGTCAAACTGAAGGTGCACACCAAGGTACTTGTATGTTGTTGTTAGTTCTACAGTATTGTCGTTAAGAATATAAGTGGTTGGAATGCGATCTGTGCGATGAGTGAAAGATATCTGTTTTGTTTTAGAAACTTTTAATGACATTAACCAGGATGAGCACCATAAGCTTACTGCGTTGAGGTCAGATTGTAGGGATTGGCAGTCACTGTCACTAGTAATGTTACGGTAAATTACGCAGTCATCAGCGAAAAGTCGAATTCTAGATGTTACACAGGCAGGTAAGTCATTAATATAGATTAAAAAAAGCAAAGGTCTGCGCACACTTCCTTGTGGTACACGAGATGTCATATAAGCAGAGGAGCAGTTAGAATTATTAACCAAGGTGAACTGTGTTCTAGATGACAGAAAGTCCTTAATCCATGCGAGCACGATAGGGTGGATGTTAAGCTGTGCTAGTTTCAGTAGAAGTCTGTGATGAGGAACCCGATCAAAAGCCTCTGAAAAATCAAGAAACACTGCGTCGACCTGAAAGCCTGCATCAAGTGATAATTGTAAGTTGTTAACGAAGCCAGCTAGTTGAGTGTCACAAGAAAATGCCTTGCGGAAATCGTGCTCATAATTGAAAATAATGTTATGATCTTCGAGGTAGTTATTGACTTGGCTGTGAATGATATGCTCAAGAAGTTTGCAAACGGTGCTGGTTAGCGAGATGGGTCGATAGTTCAATGGAGAGGAACGCTCACCTGATTTAACATGAGCGTTACATGACTTACATGAGATACACGACTTTGCGGCCTTTCTTGCTGGCACAACCATGTACAGCAAAATTGATCTGGTTAAGGCGTCCTATCAGATCCCATTAGAGCCTGCTGATATTCTGAAGACGCTGTTTGGCCTGTGAGTACGTGCGCATGCCGTTCAGGCTCAGAGATGCTGTGCAAATGTTTCAGCAATTTATAAACGAGGTTACTCACGGACTTGATTTCGTGTATGCCGATATCGACGACCTATTGATTGCAAGTTCATCTCCTGAACAGCATGTTTCCCATCTGTGTACAATTTTGCATGGCTTCGGGAACATGGTCTTGTTATTACCCCAATAAATGTGTTTTTGCTGTTCATAACATAGAATTCTTTAAACATCGTTTAACACCTGAGGGTACCTGATCGTTCGACAAAAAAGAGGCTCTGCAAGATTTCCCACGCCTGTCTAATGAAAGCTGCGAGAGTTTCATGGCCTTTGGACTTTCACCATCATTTCCTGCCTAAGATTAGCAGATCATTCTTCCTCTAACTGACCTTCTCAAGTGTGCACCGTCTCCTACTACTCCTACTACCTCGATAGAGTGGACGCCTGCCACCGCCTAGGCATTCACAGCTACCAAGAATGCTCTGGCTGACATAGCGCTCCTCGTACATCCTCTGCCTCATGCACAGATGCATCTCGTCACAGGTGCTTCCTCCACTGTTGTAGGTGCTGATATTCAGAAGTACCAACACTTGGTGTCCACTTGGGTTTTTCTTGAAAATGCTGAAACCCCTGGAAATGTGCTACAACACATTCAGTCACAAGCTTCTTGCTGTTTATCAGGTCGTGCAATACTTCTGACACCTCCTACAGGGTCTAATTTTTAATGTCTTAACGAACCACAAGTCCGTCACATGTGATTTTCATGAAAACCACATGGTGCACACTTTGAAAGAGATTCACCACCTGAATTTTATTCCGAAGAAGACGGTTCACTTTAGTTACACTGCAGCTCTCGTCAACACTGCTGCAGATGCTTTTTCATGTAGCGATGCCAGTTCGACAACTAAGTTTGACTTCAAAGAGATCGCAGCAGTGAAACAGTGGGCCTCTTTGATTATGCAGTCCCGGACCGTCCACAAACCATCTGTGGCTGCCGGTCTGACTAGCCCTGACAGAAGAGAGCGTCACAGTTTTGAACGATGCATTGTTCAAAATAACCGTGACCGTAAGTCTCTCTTCCAGCTGCCATCATCTGCTGACCTATGTAGATAGCCCTCTACCCAGCTAATTCATTAGCGTGGCCCCAGAAATGGTGCAGCCTCAGAGGCCATGTTGCAGACACAACCACAAATCTTGCATAGTGGAATCGCAGCCTGAGCGCGCAGAATGTGTTCGCAAAGTGCAGTTTACGTCGTGCTCTCGCTCCTTAAGCCCCTTAACTACTTTATTTTAGCTGAGTGCACAGGATTTGCCACCTGGAACGCATAAAGTACGCAGAAGCACATGGCATCTTTCATAATGTGGCGTCAAACGCAGTGCGCATCTAATAGACAACAGCTGTCGTCTGCTAGCTGCTTGTGCAATCAAAAATCTGCTGACAGCTCCAAGAGTCCTCGGACAGTCAGCGACTTCTGGTCTGTGAAAAACAAATGCGATTCTGGCAGCTCTCGGACTGGTGTGAGGAGCTTCCAAAGCTGTTCCAAGAAAATCTGATGCGGGACAGCAGTCCCAAGCAGTCCGGGACTGTCAGGGACTGACAATCGATGAGGCCCAGTTTGACAGTGAGATGGCTGAACTGCGCTCTACGTATATGTTGCTTGCACTATATGATAGGGTTGGTAATATCGATAAATGATTAATCGATTAAATATATCCCACAACACGATTACCATTGATTGATGTCCACCTTTCATTTAATCGACTTACTTGATTAGGCCTGTTTGATTAATTGTTTTCGAGAGTTTGACAGGAGTGGCTCAAAAAATTTATGAAATTGTACTGTAATGGCGGCACATGAGCAGTGACTGTGTGGCTGTTGGCTTTTTCCCAAAGATGCGTAGCCGAGCGCCTTCCTCTATCTTCCTCCACACGTCGCCCAAAGACAGAGGCTTGAAATGCCCGCGCAATTTGAAACATACTATAGCAACCCAGTCGTTCATCATTGTGCCACTTCCAGTCGACTTAACACGTGGCAGAGCATGCATGCCGACTTGGAGCATGTATTTGATATAGCGACGCAGCTGATGTCGACTTGAGGAAACCTTCAGCGTCTGAGTGTCTATTCTCGCACGATGGTTGTGTAGCCATATAAAGAAAGTGTTGCTTTCATCCAAATATCCTATTCAATTGACATATTCCTTCGCGTGTAGAAAAGAGCGTGTAGTTTAACAGCCTAAACCAGTAAGTTTCTTTTCCCTGTGCATATTACAATTTCTTGCATACTTCTGTTGGACTTCACATTTCAGTTTTGCCATTTTTCTTTCTTTTTTAACTGTACCGCACAGGGATTTACTAGAGTCACATATATTTAATTCTGGACTAAGTGCCATTCTATAACATATATTGTTTATCTCTTCAAAAGCCACTAGTGCCAACTACATTTAGTTTTTATCAAGTTAAAGATTGCCCTTTATCAAACCTTTATACAACTTGTCTGTCAAACTTAGTTCCACCTCTCAAACATTAAAATAAGGTCCTACAAAAGTAAATAATAGTGTTTCAAGCTTTTTAAAAGTGTCGGCAAAAATGTAAATCATTTAGTCGATGAAGAAACCTGCATCGAAAGTTATCATTCAATTAAAGGCTAAGCTGATTAATGAATAATCATTAATCAAATAAACTAATCGACCATCCCTCCTGTGTAAGATGCCGCTCTCCTTCTCGTCAGGGACCATCGTATGCGATGTGTAGACTAGCTGCTCGCGCCCCATTCGTGCCAATGCACCTTTGTCGACGAGTCTGAGATGTTGCACACCACCAGCCACCTCGGAGTTCGTGCAACACAGCACCTCGCAACCTCAGCGCTTCGTGTGGCCGAGCATGAACTCTGACAACCACCGATGGGCATGTGACTGCTTCCAATGCCAGCGCGCTAAGATTACCAGACACACAAAGCCACTGATACAACCTTTTTATCTACCAGACATGCGTTTCGACCACAGGCCTATTGACATCCTTGGTCCTCTACCTCCATCCTATAGTGCCCAATACATCCTCACTTGAGTGGACTGAGACACCTGCTAGCTGGAAGCATTACCGCTACAGGACATCACGAAAGCTACTGTGGTGTCAACGTGTGTCAGCAGCTGGATTTCCCGTTTTGGCTGTCTAAGTGTTGTCACGACTGACTGCGGACATCAATTTGAATGTGACCTGCTCCACGAGCTCGCAGACCTGCTTCGTGTCCATCACATTCACACGACGGCGTATCACTCGTCCACCAATGGTATGGTGGAGTGGATGCATTGCCAGCTCAAAGCTGCCCTCGTAGCCCGCGATGCCAGTGCCCGATGGGTCGACAAATTCCCTTTGCTTTCCTCGGCATATGCTTTGAATTTTAAGGAGGACCTCAGGTGCACGGTGGCTGAGACGGTTTGCGGCACCACCCTGCAAGTACACGGTGCATTTTTTGCCCCACTGTCTTTCGAAGCACTTAAACCGCAGGACTATGTAGAAAGGCTACTTTTTCAGTGACTGTAACTGACCCCTGCATGCACACCTTCCACTCAAGACGTCTGTAAGCAAAGACCTCGCTACATCGACCCACGCTTTCATCCACTGGGAAGGCATTCAACCGTCTCTCAAGCCCCATTATGATGGCCCATTTTTTGTCCTCCACTGAAATATAAGATGCTGACCATCCGTGTTAATGGCCATGATGAGGTTGTGGCACACGATTGCATCATGCCAGCATTTGCACTGAACACAGCGCTCACATCAGCACCACATGATGCCTCTGCCTGTACTTTGACTGTGGAGCCAGGGCAATCCCCTTGAAAACAGGTTAGCTGGGCACCCACCAGTCTGGTGTCCCCAGTGGTAGACCTCTGCTTTTCTTAAATCTTTTTTGCTTTTTTCTTTTTGCGTGTGTGCATGCACGTACACGTACACACACACATGTACGCACACACACATGAGAGAAGGTGCTGTGCTAATCTGGCTAGCACAAACACATATGCTATCCAATACCACATTGAAAACAGACCGGGCTAATTGGTGGGTCAAGTATGTGGCAAACATCCAGACATACTTCATACTACCTTGGAATATTTACTTTAGTTGAACGAATTTCTCAACCTCCCTTCTCAACCCCTCTGAGAGCTGGACCATTATACTGCAAAAGCTATGCCCTACACTATGGCCCCCTGCTAGCAGCTCACATAAAGTACGTCGAAAAGTTCAGCCAAATGGACTCAACACCATGACAAGGACTGCACTGAGCTCCGACAGCAATGGCTGGGACTAAGAGTCGTTCAGAAATAAACTTGTCGAGTTTCCTCCCTTTTATTTAACCACTACCATATGCATCCCAGATAGTCTTTGTGGAAAAAAAAAGAAAGAAAGAAAAAAGGGGAAAAAAAAAGAAACGTTAACATGGCTACGTCACTGACAGTGCATTAGAACATTAGGATCCTTCTTTATAAATGAACGCCTGCATTTATCCCTAACTGTTGTAATATCTCTAATTATTGTGGAAGAGGTATCTACTGTGAATTAGACTGGCCCAATGGGAAAAATCAATCTTTGCGGTCACTGACCAAGTCTTCATGGCATGACTGACACCTCAGAACTACATGCGGTCTCCCAGTTCATAACAAACTCGTCACTGTCTATAAAGAACCAATATGTAGCTCACAAAATATTTTTCCATTCATGATGGTCAATGAGCACAATTACTAACCTTGCAGAATGTCTGGTCTGCATGTGAAAGGTCTGGCACCATCAAACTAAATAATCAACCACACAACATTAACAATGCGTGCCGTTATTTTCCTTGTGCATGCGGCTAGGCTGTTCTAGGCAGTGTTGATAGACAAACTAAGCAAAAAGAAATGCCACAGGTCCACCCACACTTAAGATGGTAATTTTCTCTTCTTTCATAAGTTGAGACAATCATATTCCCTAACAAGAGTAGGAAGCATGCCATCTTTACAGAAGTGAACAATATTATTGCACTGGTTATGCGTCAACAGTCAAAATAGCCACAAAACATACTATGTAAATGTAACCATACCACTCTGCATTGTGATGGGATGTGGACATCATCTGTGGAAAATCAATCAGTGTGGGCTTGTCTTCAGCATTAAGCATCAAGTTGAATTCATTAAAGTCTCCATGTATGAGGCCACAGTTGCCCAGCTTAACAAGCAAGTCCATGAGCTGGTCATACAGCTGCGCAGGATCTTCCAAGTCATGAACATGGCACCTGCGATTGGGAGGTCGGCCGTTTAGTTTATTTAAACAAAGTAGTTGGCTCTCATTACAACGGATCCTGATAATTAGACAAGAAATGTTTATTTTATTCAAAGTCCGTAATACCTGAAACTTTGGCCGCAATGTGTAATGTTATTACAAAGAGCAAGTGACAAACATCCGAAATAAAAAGAAAGAGGGGGGGTTGCAGTTTCATTCGAGGCAAATTCGAGTCAAATTCTGTCAGGTAGTAAATTCGATTTGCATACGAAAGTGAGACTAACACTTCCATTAATAGTAATATTATGCAGGCTAGGCTTGCTTGCTGTTCAAAATAATTTAAAAGCAAAGCAGTGCAGGTAAACTGACAATGTATGGCATCAACATTTTTGCTGATTTCTGTTTGCGTAACTCAGTATGGCACTTACAATGGGTGCCCATTGATGAGCTCCATAAGAATGCAGTGACGGTTGAAGCCCACTGGCTCAGGTACAGGAAACCCTCTGTCATGAAGAGCCTGAAAGATCACCGCCACAAAATATACCTACTTATTTCAAGCTATGCACATTTCATTTCAAATTGTGTAGTTTTAAAAGGTAAGCCAGCATTTAAATGATGCAGACGTTACAATGAGGGATAGAAATATGAAAGGGATGTCCATGAGGCAACAAAAGATGAAAAAGTACGTATTCACACACCTTCATGAATGCAAACTCCTTCACAGCGGCCAATCTTGACAGGTAAAGCCAGGAGGCCTTGTTACGATGTTTGTGGTAATCTCTCTTTTCTTTCAGTTTGCGAAAGCATACTCGTCCCAAGCTGCACAGAATCGTATAGTGAATCCATAAAAAGACAGAAAGAAAACATTCCCACACTAAAATTCGGGAGACAAGAAAGGATGCAGGTAAAGCTGCAGGGGTCAAAATTTTCGAGAAGCTAAAAGCTGAACTTTTTACTTTTGTGATGTAAGAAAAGCTTTATTGAGTTTTTCAATGCTACTTGGTGTCAGCCACAGACGTAGGGTAGTTTGGATGCCTTGGTTACACCATGCAGCTCAAGAGGTACTAGTTTTGAGTGTCTCAGGTGGGTCACGATCATTGCAATGGACTGCATATGCTTTTAAATGAGTGTACTGTCACATGCAACCATATTTTGGACTGTTCATGCAATCACTGCTGTGCCTCTTGGGAAAATGACCAGGACAGTGGTGAATAACTGACGACAATGACTGAAACAGGGCAAGACAGAAATAGTAAGGATTCCCATGTGATTTTGGTGCAATGTAGTGACCCTGAAGGTTGGTTCAGGTAGCACTTCCAAAAGCCTATATGACAACCTTTGCCTCAGAAAAAATTCAGGCTGCTGAGTTTAAGACAGTTCTGCAAAGATTAAGCTGCACAGTGGGCTATGAGGGACATCATAGAAGGGTCCAGGCTAGTTTTGACCACCTCTGGCCATGCAATGTGCACCTGACTCTATGTACATTTCAAATTATTGATCTCCCAGGCTGAGCTGGCATCTAAAGTAGCAACGAAGCTGCAGAAAGCAGCAGGATCACGAAGTTAGCAGTTTCATAATTATGGTGAGAACACTGGCCAGGGGCCACCACAACAGCTGACATTCACAAATGATGCAGCTGATAATGAATACTTTGGTGGTGCACCGTCGTTAACCCCACACGAATACTAAAGAAAAGTGAACAGCACCTGAAAGCGCATATAATAATAGTTTGTATCATGTAAACCCAACAAATGTACCTCTTTATGCCTACCTTTTAGTTTTAACACTGTTTCATTTATTGTTTGGCATAAGAAATATGTGGATGCACCATAAATTGTTAGTTTTCTGAATATATTCTGCAAAGATGGATTTCTGATATGACAAGTACCGACTGCCTTTGACTTCATCTTAATGGAAGTCTACTGCATGTTCCTTCAGTCACACGTGTCGCCAAACTTTTGCTGTGAGCCCTGCATTGCTTGTACATATTTTGTAATGAGCAAATATGCAGGACCTTTCTAAGGATGCCTACATGAAGAGTCAAATGCCAGCTACCAAAATTTTTCACTTTCGCTAAACTGATCATAAGTGAGCAGCATATGCTATTGTAGGTATCATGGCAAAGCTACAGGGCTGATTTTCTCATTAACAGCATAGCACATTAGTAGATGACATGTGCTCTTGGTGGTTAGATGTGAAACAAATCCCAGCACATTGCCTCTGAGATTTCCAGTGAGACGATAGTGCCATCTTATCTCGTAGGCCTTGGAGGTCATACCCAGGTGCTGCATCAGTTTACAATGTTTTAGATTCTGTGTCATTCCCGGTAAGTGGTAAAGGTGCTCTTTCTGCCAGTCTCACTACCAGAAATGTATATTTTTGCTTGGTATTTCGAGCTGCATCCACTTGTACTTAATGAATTCTGGGGTTTTGCATGCCAAAACTATGATCCCATTATGAGGCATGTTGTAGTGTGGGACTCTGGATTAATTGTGACTGCCTGGGGCTCTTTAATGTGCCCCCTATGCATGAGACACAGGTGTTTTTGCATTTTGTCCCCATTGAAATGCAACCACACCTGTATTTCAAACAAAATTTTGCATCGAGGCTGCAGTTTGTATGCACTATCTGAAACTAGGCTTCTTACGTGTTGCAGTTACCCCTTAAACTCAGATTTAAAGGTTCGTTCATGATATACACAAGTACCTACTAACATACTTTAGCTTTCTACACTGACGAATTAAGTGCTTTTACTTAGTTTGAATTCAACCAGTTAAATATTTCGATTCATGTGGCTGCAAGATCTAGACTGTGATACACAGAAGGATAAGAAAAATGACTTGCCGGCTTATTTTGAGGACCAGGTCCCTTCCTTCTTCATTGGCTGCCACATATATATCTATATAGAACAATAAACACATGCACACATCATGGCACTGCAAATGAACGTAAGTGGTCCTGTTGTAAACAAAGAACTCGTATTTGCTAGTGCAAAGTGAAAACTTTTATCATTGAGTGGCAGCGTCACAAGTTCTGTATCATTACTGGTATTAAATATCCAATTAAAAAGGAGAGAATAAGAAGGCATCAATAACTGAGTATGCCACAGTAACGAAGCCAGAGCCGTGCGACAAAGCTTTTACAATACTGTTCACATCTGACATTTGTTTTTGTTAAGAAGTTTCATGCACTGCCTGTCAGGTACAAGGGTTGCAGGGAAACCTTTTTTCACCTGCCAGAATTAGTTGTATGTAATATTTGTGACAGTGGCAATATTCTGGTATGAGCGATTCGAATCGCACAAAATGCAGCGCAACAAGAAAGAAGCACGTACCAGATTCTTTCCCTACACCAATTTGGTTGCCAACTGAATTCACCAAACCTTGTGAACAGAGAGTCTTGAGGGCGAGGTAATCGTACCCCGTATTTGTCAACCGGTAACCATCGTCTGTGCGGGGAAACAAAACGTTATTGATAAAAGGTCGATGGTAAAATAGATCAAATACCTCTAATTTCAGGCAACTGGTTAAGAGTCAAACGCGTTGCTTACATCTCTTGCCACGTTCGTAGGAAAGAAGTTTTTGTTTGCACAGCTCTCGGAGGTGTTTGTGACATCCCCCATGTTTTAGGTTGGCAATGGTGGCGACAAGTGCCCCAGGCACAAGTTCATGGTTTTTCATTCCCATTTCAACCTGTAAAAAAATGAAAACAGAAATTTACCAATGATGGTCGGAACTTTCGAGCAGTGCACGCTGCACGGTGTGTACGTAGCTACAACTAAATATGGTGAATACTAGGTTTATCTTTCATCAGTATTTTTTCCCCTTCTCCAACACAGTATCATATTAGGTAATTGATCACTGCAATAGCTACCATGGCTTCAGTTCGGCTGCGAATGTCAGAAAGACACACTAGAAATACACACTACGTTCTTACCGCAGTCAAGACTCTGAAGTCGTCAGACGACATGTACCTAAGCAAAGTAAGGTTGAGTTTCCCCATCTTGACTGTTGTTGGCACGCTGCACAGTGCACCTACTACCACTTATACACCTGCGTTTAGCTCACTGTCTGGTTGCCACAGCACGGAATATACGTTACGAACTTATAAAACGCGAAACTCAGCGCAAATACCACACACAGCCCCTCACAGCATGCACAATCGCGAGGCTAAACAGGCTAAGGCTTGAGTTGGATCGTTCTAATTTTTTCAATAATTACACACTTTTTATGAAACCTACTTGCATTTTAAGATATTATTGTATAAACTATTAATTCATTTTAAAAACACAATTTATTTTGATTACAATTATCTAGGAATTGGAAGTGCTGAAATCCGGTCTTGATAGGACCCCAGATCGACCATTTGGATTGACAGCTCGCGACATAAAAATGGCAGCGCCCAGGTCAACGTTCTGATGTTGCGGTTCAAACTAGTTCAAACTTCCCTTTTCAGTGCATCGAACCATTGATCGAACCAACGACATGGAAACTCGTTGTGTATCTCCAACATCTACGAATTGTGAGCGTCCATCTTCGTTTACAGGTTTGGTAAACAGACGCGTTGTGCTCAAGTCTCGTCCTGGTGTCGACGGCGAGCCGCAGCTCAGTAATTTTGCTACGGAACAGTGCGCTACACCACGAGAGTTCATTGACGGGGAGGTCCTGGTTCGCAGCGTGTTCCTGTCCATCGATCCTGCCTTGCGATGTCGCATGAACGAGAATACGGGCGTGCACTACCTCACGCCGTGGCTCGTTGGACGCTGCGTCGAAGGTTTGGGCGGCGTCGGCGTCATCGAGCAGTCCCACAGCCCTCTGCTTGAGAAAGGCGATATTGTCTGCAGAGCCATGTCGTGGCCTTGGCAGCTGTACTTCAAGACGACCGCCGATTCACTTCAAAAATTAGACGTCCAAGAACTTGGTGGCGACGTGTCCGTCGTGCTGACATGCCTAGGTCTTACGGGACTCACGGCGTTGCTGGGGCTGCGCGAAAAAGGCGGCATCAAGCCGTCTGCCAACCAGACTTGTGTCGTGTCCGCGGCGGCTGGCGCCTGCGGTTCTCTAGCGGGCCAGATTGCAAAGCTAGAAGGCTGCAAGAGAGTTGTTGGCATCTGCGGCTCGGATGAGAAGTGTGACTTCCTGACCAGAACACTCAAGTTCGATGCGGCCATTAATTACAAGACCCAAGACGTGGACAAGAGGCTGACGGTGACATGTCCCGATGGCATTCAGGTGCGTAGAGTTGCTTTTATTCGTACGGTCGAGTGGAGGGTGCGGTATCTCTTAGCGAACCCGTTAGTGCAAGACACAAGACAAAACAACATTACGAACATACAAAAACATCGTACGACCAATCACTAAATATAACTTCACTGTTTGTAGCCCATGTAACGTAATTGCCTACACGAACAGCATAGAATCGATCAAGTAAAAGGTATTTTGCTTCATCTACCTATGCTACGGCAGGAACTTTTCACCGTCTCATCCAGCATCCCTGGGTCTCACTCCTGTACCGAAAGGACGCAAGATTGAGTCCCAGAAACTTCTGCGCTCTCTCTTCAACTCATCATGATACGCCTTGCCGAACAACTGCTTAACGCATTCTAAGTTACCATCCACCAGAAACAATCACATACTAAACATGTCTTTCATTCTCGTACTGGCTGTTTAAAATACGGAGTGGATATTCTGGTGGCAGCCTGGCAAAATCGCGCGAGATAAATTTTCCTGGCAGTTCACAGAAATACCCTAGGCTTAGGCGCGCAGATTTTGAAAGTAAGAATTTGCGCTAGTACTAAGTGTAAGCAACGTACGTGTCATTATTTAGTATGCTTTAGCGGCACCTCCAGGACACCAAAGCTGGAACCTGAACTGGCCCATGGGTGTGGGCTCGCTGAGGCCCAAGCGTGCCGTGGGGTGCTTGCATACAGGATTGTCTGTCTGTGACAGCATACCGGTTCCACTGAATGCCCAGGTTACAGCTTTGGCAGCGCAGGATATGAAAGGGATAATGAGGACACCAAAGCTGGAACTCTCTCTCTAAGTTGAGGGCTCCAGGGTTGTATAAGGTTGACTGTCCGCTATCACAGACAGCTGCTCTTCTATGTGAACAGCCCCCATTTTCATTCCTCTGCTGCACCTTGGGTGCCCTGGTGATCCTGCTGTGAAATCATTACCTCAGCTGCACTTCCAAGGCCTCCGTTTGCCTGGATTGTTGACTCTGTCGGCATTAGTGACGTAAGCATGACTAGTTAATAAGGACAAACTGCCGGCAAAATAATCATACTTCTTTCTAAATACACATTTTCCCCAGACCATAGAAATATATGGCATATAATACCTTGATTAATGTGGCGAATTGGGCATGTTGGTACATATATTAAAAGGCGACAGTGCAAAAAAAGAGACATGGACGGAGACAGGACGACAAGGACGAGTGCTAAACTCCCAATAACATGATTGTGAATGCTTCACCAAAATCATCTGCGTATGCATAAATAATCCAGCTCTTCGTCTGCAGGGTTGATGGAGGCCATGCTGACACATCTCTCTCCAAGTCGAGAGGTCCGTTCAGATTCTGGGATTTCTCATGTCACATGCATTTTACTCCTCTTGATAATGGAAGTGTTTTCAAGGTTGGGCGAACAGTCCTTGCAAGTCAGAGAATGACTTGCCAGTAAACCTTCAAACTCTTTTCCTTCACGCACATTTTTTATGTTGTTTGCGTGCTCCCTTAACCTGTCATTAACACATCTCCCAGTCTGGCCAATGTACGCTTTTCTGCACCTTAAAGGAATTTCATAGACTACACCTTCTGCACATTCAACAAAAGACCGCCTGTGCTTTGTGCCACAGTCATGCTTCTGGGTTGCTGCCGGGTCGGTCAACCTGCAAAGATTTGACAACTTGTGGGGGCAGAGAACACGACTTTCACATCGTAGCGCTGGGACATGTTTTTCAGATTGTGCAATAGCGTGTGAATGTAAGGTGTCACAGCTACCTTCTACCTACACTGTGCGCGAGCTTCGCACATTTGTGGCATTGTACAAATCTTTTTGAGAAGGCCCTCTGTGATCAAAATGAGAAGGTGCCGAGGATACCCGGCGCTCAGCAATCTTTCGGCTTGAATATTGAAGGCATCTGAGACACAGTGCGGGCAAGATTTGCCAAGAGCGTTCTTCAGGCACAACGTGGCAATAGCTCATTTAACGAGCTTAGTGTGGACGGACTTGAAAGTCAGGAGGGGTTTGTTGGCATGCAGTTCATAGCTCCAGCAGACGCGAACACATTTAAACCACAACCTGATATCTAAAATTCTGATTTGGCCATTGACTGGGAGTTCATGCGTTAGGTCAAGTGGGGGCATTGCATCTTTGAACATAGCCAACACCTTTCTGCTTTCACATTCAATAGCCTGCGCTTCACAATTTAAAACAACAAAAAAATCATTGACGAAGCAGAACACCTTAAGAACGTTCTTGCCTGTGAGCAAGGCATGTATGAGACGATTGAAATGAGCAAGTACTAAGTCTCTAAGGGCTGAGGCGATGCAGGACCCGATGCATACACCCTGCAAGTGTGTTTGCATTAAACTGGATGTACACTGACCATAAATAAAGCGTTAAAGAGTGCTAAAAAACTACGAACTGAGACCCCAGTTGCATATTGAAAAGCAATGGAACCATATTTGTAGATAGAATGCTCAACGCATTTAGGAACCTGCAATGCTGTCAGAAACTTTGCAGGTTGACCGACCCGATGGTAACTGCGACACAAAGCACAGACAGTCTTTTGTTGAATGCACAAAATGTGTAGTTTATAAAATTCCTTTAAGGTGCGGAAAAGTGTACATTGGCTACACTGGGAGATGTGTTAACGATAGGTTAAGGGACCACGGAAACAATGTAAAAAATGTGCGTGAAGGAAAAGAGTTTGAAGGTTTACTGGCAAGTCATTCTCTGACTTGCAAGGACTGTTCGCCCGACATTGAAAACACTTCCGTTATCAAGAGGAGTAAAACGCGTGTGACACGAGAAATCGCAGAATTTGAACGGACCTCTCGACTTGAAGAGAGGTGTGTCAGCATGGCCTCCATCACCCTTGCATACAAAGAGATGGCATACTTACACATGTGCAGATGATAACCCCTAGCTCGGACAGCACATATATTCTCGTGAAGCATTCACAATCATGTTATTGGAAGTTCAGCGCTCGTCCTTGTCGTCCTGTCTCCGTCCGTGTCTTTCGTTTCTTTTTTTCAAATTTTCATATAACACCTGTCAACATCCGCTCATTATGCTTACAACAATGTTTGAATGTCTTAGGATGCTCTCCCTTCATTGTACCTTCAACTGCATTGTTTTTATACATTTATACGACGAAGCTGTATGTGGCTAGCCTATTTGTCCGTCCGTCCCTCCGTCGGTCGCCTGTACGCCGAAAACTCCTCCGGCGCAACCCCGTGCGCATGCGCGAAAAGAGAAAGAGAGGTGCTCAATTAGACACCACCACCAGGCACAAGGCCTTTTTACTCCGATCCCGCTACGCGGCCCGAAATTTCAATTTACAAGGCTGGCTTGTTAAAAGCGGTGACGTCAAAATCGCTATAGCCTACTCGGGAGCATCCCCATTAGGTTGTTTGGCAGTTGGGCCAGGTAACATGATGTCATGGGTCGGAGTAAACAGTGACATCGTTGCTCCCCGTCGCAGCCGAGCGCGCACGCAGCAGCTTCTCTCCGGCTCCGAAATGGATAGGCCACGAGTCATACATACTCCTAAGGAGCAGGCAACTTTCGGTTAGCAACGCCGCGAGCAGAACTGGGAAAGAGCTCGTCGACGCCGTGCCGAGGATCCGACAGCCTACCAAGCCGGCGTTTTATGAACCGTCGGGATCAACCCAGTGATAAACACCGGGGCCGCACGTTTCAGCTTCGCTGGTTAACCACCTGTGCCGAGTGCTTGTACGGTGATTTTCTTTACTTTGTTTATTGGTAATAATACTCACTACTCCGACAGCCCTGGTAAAGGGCTGCAGTATGTAAAAATAAATGAGTGAATACAGGAATACCGTTTGTAAACGTAATTTATCTGCAGTACAAAACGTAGAAAAGTACCTCAACTTCAAAAAAATTCACCGACAATTACGATAATTTGAGCGCAGCTCTATGCCTGTTTTCATATCGCAAATATTGAATCAAAGAAGTTGAGAGAGAGACTTAGTAGAGCCGGCAATCATCGAAAATCTGACCTGCCGGTCGAGCGCGTCAGCATTTAATAATGACCCATCGAACGTTCCAGTGTAATCGCTGGTGCTCCATGGCTTTCAGAAAGTACTACACAATTCGGTTCGCGCGTACAATCATTGGAAAACAACCGCAAACGATGACAATCGAAGCAAGCGCGAACGAGAGCTGACGCGTGCAGACAATAGTACGAAGCGAGCGGTCCGGCTGGTACCAAATACGAGTACGAATCGAGCGGCTGGGCGAGTCCGCATGATACCCGTTTCCCGCGCGCATGTCGCTGAAGGGACCGCTCTCATTGGGCTCCGCTACAGCGTAGTCTCCGGCGTTCGCTCTTTTATTTTTCGCGGTGCTCGTTACGCCGCTCGCCGGAGGAACCGGCGCCTAAACGCGATATAGTTTTCGACTGGCTCACAGTAGCGTCCAGACAGTCCGAACCCTTAATAGGAGGTGCCAGTTAGTTTAAACGCATGCTTGTAAGTTTTTACTTTCTGCTGGGAAGTGTACGAAAGAAATGGTACACGACCAGACAAGCACGAGTGCAGACGATCAACAACCATATGTGTTAAAGCACGCAACCTCCCCTCCCCCTCGCACACACACACACGCATATATATATATATATATATATATATATATATATATATATATATATATATATAAACGGTGACAGGGTTGCGCGGCCGCGGAAAACCTGACTTGCGTGTCGCAGAAAGAAGCGTAAAAACACAAACACATGTTCGAGGGAATGCGTAGTGAATGCGCTCTTACCTGAGCAGAGTAATGCATGGCGTAGTCACTTCGAATGCGTTTGAGAGTGAGGAGAGTATCTTCTGACTATATATATATATATATATATATATATATATATATATATATATATATATATAGATATATATATATATATATATATATATATATATATATATATATATATATGTGGTCATATCATGAGAAGCCAACAAACACTGACACCAAGGACAACGTAGGGAAACTACTTGTGCTGAAAATGGCTTTTGTGCTGAAAAATGTTGGCATCTCATGATATGACTAATAAAAATCGGGCCCCTCGGTTAACCCCCTTTCTTCTCGCTTATATATATATATATATATATATATATATATATATATATATATATATATATATATATATATATATATAATATTTGGGGTTTTACGTGCCAAAACCACTTTCTGATTATGAGGCACGCCGTAGTGGAGGACTCCGGAAATTTTGACCACCTGGGATTCTTTAACGTGCACCTAAATCTAAGCACACGGGTGTTTTCGCATTTCGCCCCCATCGAAATGCGGCCGCCGTGGCCGGGATACGATCCCGCGACCTCGTGCTCAGCAGCCCAACACCATAGCCACTGATATATATATATATATATATATATATATATATATATATATATATATATATATATATATATATATATATAAATGAACTGTACCGCGGATTTTTGAAGAGTGAAATGCTAAGTCTCCATACATTTGGTCCATGTCTGTTGCACACCTCATCGCTTCCGCCGATAAGAAGACGTCAAGTACAGCAGACGTTCCGGAGATATCAAGTACGACGCCTCTGAGAAAAGGTTGGCTGGCGAAGTAACACTACCCCGCGCGGTCCGTGTGCCTTGGGTGCCAATTTTTTTTTTTTTTTTAAGTTGTACCCTACTAAAGAGGGAACTCTGGCGCCATTGGAACCAGGGCCAATAATGCCGTGTAGTAAACGGGCTTGTCTGGTTTTCGTGCTTAGGACTTCAAACCTTCTTGTAGCTTCGTTTATTATTCTTTATCTGGTCCTAAATTTCAAAGCAATTTATACTTTTTTAATGCAGAAGATAAGACTCCGCGAGTCCGCGTAATCGTTGCTAATTGTAGTGGTTCCGTTTGTCTATGCGTCCGTGGCGTAAATGTTTAAATGTCGGGCTTCTGTGCTAAAAGTCCAGTATTCGAATGCTACCGTCGGACAACTTTAATGATGTTTGTTTGATTACTTATAACGCAGTACTTTCTTTAAGATGATCGCCTTACGAAGTCACGAAGCCATTTATAAAGGCAGAAAGACATTGTTAAGGCAAGTCCACGCAAGCAAGCAAGCGCACGCCCGCGCGCGCACACACACACACACACGCACACACACACACACGCACACACACACACGCACACACACACACACGCACACACGCACACACACACACACACACACACACACACACACACACACACACACACACACACACACACACACACACACACACACACCAGAGGATGCTACCCTATGGGGCGGGGATTTGGACACCACCTATAAGAACAACAATTAAAAAGTTACATAATTACTTTTAGTTATGTAATTAGATGTTGGGGACCAAACATTTTTTGGCGGTTTCTGAACGCACACATACACACACACACACAGCGCAGGCTGGGAACCGAGGGACACGGCTTTCGTCACTCATAAACATAAAGGCAACATATATAAACACGTAGGTCGCGGGATCGAATCCCGGCCACGGCGGCCGCATTTCGATGGGGGCGAAATGCGAAAACACCCGTGTGCTTAGATTTAGGTGCACGTTAAAGAACCCCAGGTGGTCAAAATTTCCGGAGTCCTCCACTACGGCGTGCCTCATAATCAGAAAGTGGTTTTGGCACGTAAAACCCCAAATATATAGAGAGTTTTAACTAGGTGTTTGGTTTGAGTGTTGTTTTGTCGAGAGTCGCGAAACACACCGATTATTCTTAGCATGCGGCGATCGAGTGTTCTGTGGGACCCATATTACGTGTCCTTTTTGAGTTGGGATGACATAGACGCCCTCATGCTTCGGAAACGAGAGCGACCGCGCAGGTTCTACGTGTCCTCAAGATCCACTCAACATCGAAGCTATTCCGGAGGGGACGTTTCGCCGGCCATTTCGCTTCCAGAAATTCGATTTCCCACTTCTTTCCACTTTTTTGCAACGGACGCCCATCTTGACGTCCGTCCGAATGGGTTCAAGGCGACAACCTCCATCAGGAGGTTCATAACGTCGTCGTCGGCAAAACGCACGCGCATTGTGACCACAGCACCGACCACACTACTGTGTTTTGCCGCGGAAAACGTGACATGCATCGGCTTGACATGCGGCTTTACACCAAGCGAACGGGCGAAATACACTTGGGCGCCATCTCGAGGCGGATACAGCAAACACGAGCAAACATTAGCAAACCCTCTCGTTAAGCCTACTGCGCCGCTAATCGAGAACGTATATCGTAAACAACGCCCATTTGTCACCTGTGCGCCACTGTCGAAGCATCATCACACAAATCTAAAGCAAACACGAGCATCAGTGGGGAATGAATGAGCCGAACAGTGCAGGCCGACGACTCGATAGATCCGAGGCGGGCTGCTCTCACTTCGACTGGCGCCGCCATCTTGCCGTACGTAAGGCTCCCCTTGCGTGCGTTAGCGTTCAACGCTAAATCCTGAAATAGCGTACGTACGTAAGAGTTCCAGCAGCGTTTACGTACAGCGCATGCGCAGTGTGGTGCACGCAACGCTAACGCTAACTCTTTGCGTTTTAAACACGTAATTCTCCCCATGTTTTCCTTGTTGTTATCGTGTGTTGGCTCCGTGCGTTTGTGACATTTATCAAAGTGTGGATCGCACCGCTACACACGTGCTGTCGCTGACCCTTGCGCACTCGCAGGTGTACTTCGACAACGTGGGCGGCCCCGTCAGCGACGCCGTCATCCGGCACATGACTTCCGACTCCAACATCGTGCTGTGCGGCCAAATCGCTGTGTACAACAGGAGCGTGCATTACCCGCCGCCCTTGTCCGAGGACATCCAGAAGATCGTCAAGGAGAAGCGCATCAGCCGGGACCGGTTCCTGGTGCTCCAGTACCAGGACAAGTTCGACGAGTGTCTCGCGCACTTGAAGGCCTGGCTCAAGGAAGGAAAGCTGATTGCGCGCCAGACCGTCGAAAGAGGTCTCGAAAACGCGCCGCGAGCTTTCATCAGCATGATGAACGGAGGAAACATCGGCAAGCAAGTGGTCATGGTCAGCGACCTTACTGAATCCACGTGATGTGGTTGAATCTTCAAACGCAGTGTCCGCACAGCTCTCAGAACAGCCGAGACTGCAGGACATGGCAAATTGCATCACTTGGCAAGCATGTCGCATGCCCCAAGTCTCGCAGACTGCTCTCCCTAAAGAAAACGATTGGTTACAGGGTCCAATAGCATTAAGCATCGACGCTATATGCAATTGCTGTTTGCTGCTGCGCTCGCGGAAGGGACCGCAGAAGCCTCAAATTCTAGGCTAGTTGTGGGTAATAAAGTTTTCTTGTAATTGATTTTTTTTTATGACTGGTATTTCGTATTGCGCAAATGTGTGAATAGGTCTGCTTCAAGAATTAGGTGCATGGCTCGTAAACTTGTTTGAGACGGTGAGCTATATCTGTGCTTGCTGTTTCTTTTGTTCCTGATTCGTGTAAATGTGTGCGTAAGCGTAGCAGTCTAGTAATTCAGGAATGAAAGTGAAAGGCCGCAACGTAAGAAGTCGTCTCACGGGCTTGTCGGTCCAGAACTACAGGAAAAGCGAACTGCGCGGAACGAGAACAGAAATCGTCGAAGACGAGCGGCGGACTTTGGCATTCATGGCTCTGAACGGTCGGCTTATCGGCGGTCGGTTCCTTGGCGTATTTTGTGCTGTTTCTTTGCTGCATGACCGGCCTTGTTGCTCAGTGTTGTACTGATCCCCACCCCTATAGGCGCCAGAAGTCATTCACAGCAATAATTGCATACCTACACTCTTGAAGACAACTGCACCCTTTGGGGTGTTTTTGTTACAAAACAATAATCATCTGCCGTGCTTGCGTTTCCTTTCTTGAAAGCTGCGCTGGGTACTTTCCTGTCAACAACGCTATGTCACGCTGATAACGCGTGCTCCGTTCGTGACCTGGAAGTGCCGGGCGCGCCGCGTTACAGAAAGGAAATGTGCTCTAGATGATTAATTGTTACGTGACAAAAATACGTCCCAAAGGATGCACCTGTTATTATAGTTTAGTAATAAGTCTGGGTAGACCCTGCGCGAATCAAAGCGCGTATGTGGCGAAAATTAAAAAAATAAAGAAATAAAAGCGCGCGTTTGTGGTGTTTCCTTTTCTGTTGCACTTTTTCCCGTCGTTTTCGGCTTGAGCCTAACATGAGCGCGTATACCAACTCGACCACCATTTTAACCGAAGTCTGCGAACGCGTTCGTCATACGTGTTCTCCTCTTAAGAGTTCGCCTCCCGCACTTCGCTCTTCGCACGTAACGCAATACTCCTGCAGCGGCGACTGTCCGTTCGCTCGCAGCGTGCGCAAGCTTACCGAGCGCTTTTTAAACCGATCCCGCCAATCCGTGAGCGTAGACGGAAAGCGTCCGCCAGTTGCTCTTCCCCAGATAAACACACCGAACGTCATCGCGGTATAGGTGCCAGCCTATTGCACAAGGTGTGCAGGCAACCTGAATCCACTCCAAAACGACGCCGCGCGCTCCCTCAGAGACACAACGCGGGCGCGCAGATAAGAGCGGCTCGAGAAGATAACGTGTATCCTCTGGCGAACTTAGCACTCGCCGATGGGCGGATGACAAGCGAAGCGGCGCAGCACCTTGGTGAAGTGGTTGTTAAGCCCTTCGCTGTCCCCTCGAGCGTCTCCGTTAGGCGACTGTATCGTCAGCGAAGCTCTCATTAAACGTCCTCCCGGAAGCGCGATGACTGCTGGAGCGACTTGGATGAAAGGATGTTTCCTCGTGGTCCTGTGCTGTGCGGTTTCTGCCGCTGCCATGGCCGAATCGCCCGCTGAAAAGGTGAGTGGCGAAGCGCGCGCGCTCGGCGTCTCGGCAGGGCCCACATAATCTCTTATACGCTCTCGAGTTGTAGGTCACGTGACAAATAATCTCGGAGCGTGCTCGCAGCCCTCCTTCCTAGAGTTTTTACGTATTATAAGTAAGTTGAATGCGACACAATGGGTGGTAACATGGCGGCGGCACACTTTTGTTCGCGTCCTCCCACTGCTCTGCTCGGCAAGGCCTGCACGTTCACGCTTAAGTAGATGTACTGCGCATGGAGATAACGTGGAGAGCACCAAAGCGAACAAGCAGCCGTGACAAGCATTTCTTGCACCATTGGCACCCACGTGCTGTGTTTTTATGTGTGAAATCAAATCTCGCAGCCTACCTGTCGGAAGGGGAAGAGTATATTAGATAGATTTTGTGCAGAGCGTTTAGCAAATGCCCGCGGTTGACGGCGTGATGAAATGTCGGGTCCACAACGCACATGCGTACAGCGTTAAAAAGTAGCTGCAGTGTTGTCGTTTTAGGCATCTACGACGCGTTTTTACGATAAGCAGTGCGGGGCTGTTGAGACACAAAAGTACGTACGTAGTTTTCTTGCTTGCCCACCTGACGGGCAATAATATGCAATGCTCGACGGTCAACGCGATGTGCCTGTTGTAACAACTACGTGACATTTACGCGGCTCGCGCTGGATGGCAAGACGGTATTGTGACGTTACTAAACGCGCGCTGCTGGTTTGCGCCACGCGAACAGTAGGGATGAATAAGCGAACCGATCGAGATACCAAAATACCAATTAGAGGAAAAACCTCTATTCAGCAACTCAGCACCTTTCATACTCGTCTCAGCACCTTTCATACTCGACGACACGCAGTAGGTGCACAATCAGCCTTGACATGTCCCTGCGGAGTGGAACGTCAGCATGCACGTGACGTCACTGATTTGCGCTGTGGAATGCGACGATAAAGAATCGTTGCGAATAGAGGCTATTGTCTGGTACTTAGTCCATGCGATGAAGGAAATGAGGTAAAAGAAAGAAAGAAAAATATAACGAAAAGCTTCAGCTTTGCAAGCAGTTGTTGAGAAGACAAGGCCGGGAAGGAGCGTTGGAACATCCACCGAATCTCGCAGTTGCTAACAGTGCCCTGAAGCATATCTTGGACTATAGTGGCGGTCGACAGGTCAAGAGCCCAGGACCCCTCAGCTCTATAAAAGGGGGGGTGGAAGGAGCGTACTTAACTAAGGGCTGGAAATTTAGTAAATTAAATGCGTAAAAGGAACACGTAAAAAAAGAAGAAAAAAAAAAAGCTGGGGATACAACACACTTTGCACAATCATATTAAGCCAACAGACAATGACACCAAGGAAAGCATGGATTAAATTACTTGTTTTAATTGACATGTATAAATGATAAAGGAAAATGTAAATGGATGAAAAAAACAACGAAACAGATATGAACCCACGTCTTCACATTGCGCGTGCGATGCTTTCCGCCGCCATATGACCATGAGTTGTGGCGCTGGCTGACACTCTCCGGCCTAGATCTAGCGCACATGTTTAATACTCAATGAAGTGGATGCGAAGACGGTGCCGCGGTATATAGACCAATTTGTAAGAGTAACGCACGCGCAATGCGAAGACGTGGCTTCGTATTCCATCTAAGGTGAAGTGTTTTTTCATCCACTTTTAGTTCTCGATATTTATAATTTATACATGTTAGTTAAAACAAGTAATTGCATATGACCGGATGTTTTGTTAAAGCCCGAGTACCATAAAGAAAAATAAGAATTTGCCAACACTTGCCTTAGACACACGAGATCGTCGCATTTCACTTTGCATTGATTATGCGTTTGCTGATATTCTTTCACTATGACGGCCCTCCTAATTTTGGGCTTCCAGAATAGCTATAGTCCACCATGCAGTGCATTGTCGCTGGCAACGCCGCATAGATGTTCAATTTCGAAGGCGCATAATACATCGTTTTGTAAGGTCAAGTTTCTTCTTGATCGCCAATTACTGCCGCGTTGACGTCCCTCGTGGAATCTCTGCGATTTTATTTCAAGATATTCTGTGCCACGTGCTACGTCAAACTTCGGTGACGGCGTCAACGAGCCCGGACGTACTCAAGCCAGTCAAGGGCCCGTAAGAGCTGCCGCTGTGACGAAAATGCGTGGCTTCGTTGCACTGGGGATCTGGCTGGACATGGCACAGGTGCTGCGTATGCTACGTCTCCTTCGTCCCCTGTTCTACTTAATCGTTAAGGTTCCGGCACGCTTGCAATGAACGACGAGAGAGGGACGGCGTCAGAGGCAAAGAAACCATCTTCCAACGAAAGGTGTTCAGATGCGGCGTGGAACGCGACAGCAAAGCCGGTCAGACTACAAGCACGCGCGGAGATGAAGATGGAAAAGGAGACGGGCACTATACAGGACAGGGCAAGGACAATCGTTGTACTGTCGTTCCCATTGGAGTTACTGTACATGCTCCCTTTGGGGAACCTAGAGGGATCCTGTACAGTAACTCTAGCCCCCGTCTACGGAATACCAATAAACCCACTCCTAAACCTTACAAGTACTCGTCGCGAGGTTATTTTATACGTCTTGGGCACGCAGCTTGGTACTCGAGGAGCTCTGGCATATAGTTCTAAGTTCTATAGTATACTTCTAACAGTACACGCACGAAGAAAACACGCTCACGCACACACACAAGATGACGATGCGCAGACTGTTTTATTCACCTGCAGAAAGCAAAAAAATATATATAACAGGCACTTCTCTTTAGGTGGAACGCCCTATTTTAAAGAAAACTGTCATATCAAACTGTTGTTTCATATTAACTCACGCAGCCTACGAAGACACTATGATGACTTTTCAAATCTGATTGCGACACTTTACATGATCAATAAGTGGGATCTCGGAACTTGGTTAAGTGACCACGACAAGAACCTGTTTTGCTTTCCTACTCAATCGTCAAATACTCAAATCGTCAGTACATCTGTCACGGCGGTGCTGCAATATATGTTTTAAGTACTCTTACGTACAAAAGAAGGCACGACCTTCTTCTCAGCGTAGGTGACTGTGAATTGGTATGGGTCGAACTTAAAAGCGACTTTATTTATGTGGACAACAAAAATCTAATAATAGGTTGTGTATATCGCTCGCCTTCATTGTCTGTGAATTATTTCTGCGCCGTGCTTCACGACGCGCTGAGTATCCTTGCAGACGAGAATAAAAACGTTATAATTATAGACGATATTAACATTAACCTCGCAGACAGCTCGTCTGCCTACGTCTTACAATATTCAATTTGTTTCAACAGCTTCGGTTACGAATGCTTAATAAAAGTGCTTACGCGGTGCACTAACTATGAAGGTGGTACAATAATCCATCATGCGCTTTCAAATTTGCTGTCTCCACCAGACGCAGGCGTCCTGTTACAAAATCTCGCTGATCACTACCCGATATTTTTACGCTTTCAGAATAATGAAAACTCTATCAAAGCCACTTACACAAAGCTAACGCTTGACAAAGCTCTCATTTATTCACTGAGCCCAGCTGATTGGGCTTCTATAGCAGATACGAAAGATTCACAAATGGCCTTCTCGTTCTTTATATATGTATTAAAATCGTATTTTGATTGATGAAAAAAAAAGTTTGCGTCCCCACAGAATCCTTGGCTATTAGATAAGCTGATAGCCTTGATGCGAAAAAGGAGAATCTGTATAAGAAAACGAAACTACAGCCATTTAACGGCAATTTGACTAGGAGGTATAAAAAGTTTTCCAACTTTCTCGCTAT
Source organism: Dermacentor variabilis (assembly GCF_050947875.1). Lineage (NCBI taxonomy): Eukaryota > Metazoa > Arthropoda > Arachnida > Ixodida > Ixodidae > Dermacentor > Dermacentor variabilis. Next base: position 37,665,329 of record NC_134569.1, read on the forward strand.
CGAACTAAAAAAAAAAAACCCAAAAAACTTTATTACCAGAAAACATTATTAGAATGTGGAAAATACGTTAGTAAGAAATGGAAGATAGTAAATAATTTTTAAATACGCGAAACAATTGCGATATTTTAACAGAAATTATTCATAAAGACAGAGCGTACACCACCTCACAAGATATTGCTGATACTTTTGCAGAATTTTTCTTTAGTAGCGATTCACATATACCCACGCAATATAACCATTTAATGCAACGCCTACCTCACTCATTCTTTTTGTTTCCAGCCACACCACAGGAAATAGAAAACATAAGAAATTTAGAAGCAAGCAGTGCAGGTCTTGATAATATGCATTCGAATCACATCAAGCTAATTGCGCACCTAATCTCAGATGTTCTCGCAATTATTATTAACCTGGTGTTTAAGACTGGAACCTTACCACAAGAACTAAAACGAGGTAGAATTACTCCAGTATTTAAATATGGTGACCGTGGCTTGATTACTAATTATAGGACAATATGCATTCTACCTTTCAACAAAGTTATTGAACGGCTCTTAGCAAAGCGCGTAATTACCTATCTAAATTTAGTATTCTGTCACCATTTCAATTCGCGTCCGCAAGGGCTATTAAATCGAACTTGCTTTCATCGCCCTTTCTGAACAAATAGAGATGGCAATCGATAAGGGCATGTATGCTGGATCAGTGTTCGTGGATCTAACTAAAGCCTTTGATAAAATTAATCACCGCATTTTATCCTGTAAACTTGAATCTATCGGAATAACAGGTCCTGCTTTAACTTTAGTACAAAATTAATTTAAACATGAAACACAGAGAGTTAGAATTAATGGTGTTCTTTCTAAATCAATGATAAAAAACGTTGGTGTACCACAGGTATCCATACTTGGCCCGCTCTTGTTTTTAATATATGTTAACGACTTGCCTAATTCCCTGCTTTCTTCTAACTACATTCTTTATGCAGAGGACACAACTATCTTTAACTCTGAAATTTCTGCAAGGAACCTAGTTTCGAAACTTAATACTGACTTAAACGACATGTTGAATTGGTGTAGTATTAGCCAGCTCAATATAAACTCGTCCAAAACTACATTTGTTTGTCACGTCCCACCAACACTCATCCGCATTCATTCCTACGTTCTGCCTTGGTAATAATCTTATCGCGCACAGTACTTCCTGTAACTATTGGATGTAGAACTCGATTCTAACCTTAAATTTTATCAATACATAGCCAACATTAGGCAGAAGGCAACATGCGGAATAAGGACACTTCTAAAAGCTCGGTTATTTCTTTAACCATAAAACACTACTCTCTTTATACTACTCATTTATTCAATTACATGTTACCTATTGCATTGCATGCTGGGGCAATACGTATTGTACCCACTTACAATCATTACAAATATTACAACTCCAGGTTATTAGAATAATTACATTTAGTCCTAACCATTTCAATCACAAGCAGTTATTACATAGCTACAACATTGTTACTGTAGACGAGCTTATTAACTTTAATGTTGGTACGTTTTTATACCGACAACTATATAATGCTCACCGCAACAGTCTGATACCTCAATCTTGTCTAATGAATACTAATCTTACGTGATTTGCACTAAACAATAATTTTATTCTTCCCAAGGTATGCACTACCTATGGTAAGCACAGCATCCTTTCTTCGTCCGTTTCCTTTAGGAACACACTACCTCCTACTATTAAGTCATGTAAATCATTTCAATTTAAACGAGAACTAAAAGACCACATTTTATCCTCTGCAACCACTTAGTTAAGTTCTTTTTTTCTCTTTTCTCCCTTCCAAAAGTGCATTTTGTTAATACTGATGCTACACAAATAAAAGTTCGGTTGGTGATGCCTCATTATCCATTTATTTTCATAATTGTGTTGTAGTTACTTCTGTAATTAATCGAATGTAATAATAATTATTTTTACTAGCATGTCTGTAGCTGATTTGTATTAGTACTGCTAAACATAAACCAATACTATGTGTATTATTTTGTTATTTTTTACATTATTTGTTGCAAGTGTTGTATATATTTTTACTTATAAGCTGCACAGGAGGTCCCATTACAGTCTTTGACCTCAGGACCTCCCCCTGTAGAATTTTCTCTTGCACTCTATCTTGTCTATTAATGATAAAACCTCATTATATCATCAAGGCCCCTGCCGCTATTGCAGATAGGCGCAAGGTTTGGCGAACAGCAGCAGAAAGAAAAGCTGCGATAATTTAGCCACTCACCTAAAATGTGATAATTAATTTTTACACTCACTCACTCTAGGGGACATGTAAATGTGGAATTGAAGCGAACTCGGGAGTAGTGAAGTCATGCGTGTTCGCTAGAAGTTCTAAGACTATAGTGCCACTTTCGAGATAATCTGTCCGGAAAATCTGCTGAAACATGTCTGGGCGTTCCAGCTAAGATGAGACACGCTTTTGGAAAACTAACTGGAATGCCAATACGGGGGTGATCATAGTTAGGCTTTAAAGGATTTTTAAAGGTCGTCTGTGGCAGCATAGTTGTAGTACACGAGCTGGATTATTCACAGAGACGGACGCCGCCTGCACGAGAAATCAAAGCATGTAATCAACCAATTAACAAACGTTCACTAATTCACTTCAAATTACTTTGCGGCCAATATTGCAATGTACGAATTGTAGTCCATGATCTTGCAAGGCATATCCAACTGTAACAAACTTTAAGGATGGAACCTGCTTCGATATATGCGCCATTCAATCTCGCAGTAAAACAAAAAACAAAAACACTGTTCCAGTTGCTTCTTTAACAAAACGCTCTCTTAGCATTGAAGCGCAGAAGCAAGGAACGACCGCGTATTTTGTCGCAGACTTCGGAAATTTGTCTCGAAACTGGTGTCATCCTGAGAATTCACTCTAAAGGAACGTAAAGACTTAGACGCGCCAGGCATTTCGTAAATTGCATTATATGCGGTAAAGTAATTAGGAAGTTAATTAGTTAAACATGTGTTTCAACGTACTGTGGGAGTAATTTCCGCCTTCTTGAATAATCCTGCTCAAGGACTAGAATTATGCTATCTGCCACAGGCGTTATTTAAAAATTACTGTAAAGCCTAAAAATGCATCTTTGGTTAGCAGCGCGACGATCTACTTGGGAAGGAGGAGAAGTGACACGAAAGAGCGCCTACAAGTGATCACTCCTTCCATGTTTAAGGTCGCGTACTTTTGAAGAGGTGCTAGCCTTCGGGTTTCTACTGAGCAGACAAGACTCACCATTCCTCGGCTTCAATTTCGCAGTTGAATTATGTACCTTGAAGAGAGAAATTAAATAGTTAATTAGAACGTTTTCGGTGATTATCGTCTGAAATTATCGTGCTGCTAATGTCCGCTTTGCCGCGTAAGTCTATGTGCAAAAACGGCAGGGGCCTCGATATTACAATTTTCTCTAAAATAAAGCTTCTCTAAAAAATTTTCTCTAAGATAAATAAAGCACCGGGTATATGTTCGAAAAGAAGGAAAAAAAGGAAAGAAATCCTGAAACACGCATGCTTATTTACAATCACTCCTTTTTGGACGTATATGTACTTTGCCTACTGAATATGAATAAAACAGTTGTTAGTTTGCGCATCATCTTGTGTGCGTGGTCGTGTTTTCGTTGTATGTGCTCTGTTGCAACTATATGCAGTGACTTCAAGAAGCAGCTAGCCTTACACGCAACCGTTTATCAGAATCTCTTCAAGAGTGGGCTGTTTCTATTGGTTATGTAGTGTTGTTGCACTGCTAGGAATTTGCCAAGAATCACGAAGTAAGAGAAAGCGAACAAGAGAGCAAAGGAGAAAGTGGTCGGAAAAAACACAACAAAGAACAAAGGGGACAGGGACGGGGTTGGGGGGGGGGGTGAAATAACAATAACGACAGTGATAAACCTGAATAAAAACTAACAATTTTGAAGCAAGCGTCATTGAAACTTCTTTCTCATATCCGTACACTGCGCACAACACTGTAATAAAATTGCAAGGTAGAACACGAACATTTTTATGAAGAGACAGGCATCCTTAACAAGTACTAGACACCGCATTGAATAGTTACAGGGTGTTTCTATAACTTGCTTCTGTTATTTGTAATTATTAGCACTTATATATTCTGTGTTATACTTTTTTTGTATTCCGTGCACGCATTATTTTACCTCTGTGTAATTCATCATCTGTATTTGTACTCATCTCAGTCTACATCACGGCGCTTGTGTGTGCGTGTGACTTTGTTTACAAGCTCATTGTGGTGCGACTTGCATTTGCCTTTTGTATCCATATGTTCATGGGTGTATAGGACTGTGTGCGGTAGATTTCTGACCCTATGACGTGGTTTCTTTTCATTTTCTTACATATATTTTTTATATTGTTGTTTCCGCTATGCAAAAAGGAGTAGCCGTCACCATTATAAGGTGACTACTACGTGTCTTTCATTTCAACAGAGAGAGAGAGAGAGAGAGAGAGAGATCCTGAACGGAAACAAATGATTTTGTGTTAAAATAAAAATCAGCACTGACACATTCGTCGCTACATACCTTATTTAGACAACCTACATCGTCCGTAAAAAGGCGTCAATGTTGGGGTTTACTTACTTTGGGACACGTCGAAAGGAGTCGGGCGAATAAGTGCACCATTATTGCCCTGTAGATTCTAGAAGCTACTGAATCCGTGTTGAAACATGTTCAAATGTCGTTGTTGAATATTTAAAATTTGAAGTATACGGTCTACACTCGCCGTTGTAGCCATGTTAGATGAAAAGAGTTTAAGCGTGCATGCGACCCTGCTTGCGATTCGCCGAGTTTCGTGATCACTTTACGGCGTCATTTCAACTTCCTCGTTCCATTGAGCGGAGATTGAGCCTGCGTGCTTCGTTACCCAGCTTTGCGCGGTAACATCGCGCTTATATCGACACGACCACATGTGACTTAAGGTATAGCATTACATTAAGTCACTTCCGAGCTGAACGAATACCGTTTTCGAAATGGCTCCTTTCTTTTCCTCGACATGTAATGGCTTAGTTAGCATATATGGTGTTCGAAGCGACTAATGATTTACTTTTTCTCAGTGTGCCGCTTGAGTGGTGCATTAGTGGACCCGACGTCGGCTGCACTGTAAATTTGACATTCACTTTCGTGTGCACATCATGTCCGCGCTGTGGCGTGTTCTGTTGATTTTCTGTTTTCGTTCCCCGACAGATAAGGGTAGGGAAACTCGAGGCAGTGTTTCTAGATATGGTTGGTATGCGACCGCTTTTAACCCCGCGCTTCAGCTTCTGGCGCAGTTCAAGGCGTTCTATGTAAAAACGGCGAACGACGTTTACCGTGCTCCGTAATTTGTTCGATGTCGCACGTATACAGATATATATTATAATACGCAGCTATACATGCGTGTACCGGGGAATGCAGCTCGCTCCCGTTCTCTCATCCCCCCGTCAGCAGCGAGACTGACTGGACAGCCTGGCTTAGGTCCGGGGACGGCGACCGACAGCTTGGGGCGGAGAAGGCCAAGCAGGCCTAGGGCCTTACTTGAGCCCGATCCCTCAGCCAGCTCCCCCTTTCCCCTTCCTGCTTTCAATAAAGCTTACCACCACTGCTGGGTGTCTCAACTATCTTGCAATGACATATAGAAAAAGAGCAACTGCGTTACTCGAAGAAAACCTAGTGCATATTGTAATAAGGCGGGTATACTACATGTGCTATAACGTAGTAGGCAGGACGCGGGCAGTTGGTTTGTTTCCCGCGCATGCGCTGTGATTCTTTTTATGAATTACATTTCTCGTGCGGCTGTGTTTAGGTCGGTCAGACTGGAGACTGCATTAATATCCGTTTAAAGGAACATTGTAAGAATCGGTCATCTGACGAGTATTCCGACGTAGCAAAACATTTCAGGGCTTGTGAAAAAGAGACAAGAAGGTGTGCCTTCCGCTTCTAGATTCCTTCCTCTAATTTCTACGTTGCACTTATTGTCAGTCTCTCAAGGCCGAGTGATCGCATTGATAACAAAAGCCCCTTGATAACGCGGCCGAAGCGCCACTCTGACCACTCACGTAACGCTAAAAACAATGGAACAGGCACAGAATGTTTAAAAATCCCGGCTCTGGGTGCTCGCATCGCATCGAAAGAGTGTGCTCGCAGCTATCTTTAGCGCCAGAAACGCCAGAAGCCAAATTAAAGTGACGGTTTTATTTTGCATTAGAGTGCATACGCGCTGCAAAAAAATAAAAGCGAAATAAACAGACCGGGAAGCAACCCACGTGCAGAGAAGACATAACCAATGCGTTCAAGAAAATAAGTGTACCACTTCCAAATGTGCCGAATTGGCAATCGGGACGCCTGAAAAAGAAATCAGTCGGAAAAAAAAAATAGTACGTAATTAGTACGTAACTGAAAATACCCCAGTTAGATGACATTTGGGGGTGCCTACAAATGCCTCATTGACACTTTGATAATTAGGACATGATACTGCTCGAGTAGGATACTTAATTACAATTACCTAATTAAATCTCAGTAACGAGAAAAATTGCTGGCAGCAACTCCACTGTACTGGAAACAATACGCACTATAGTGCGTATTGTTTCCAGTACAGTGGAGTACAATTGTACAATTGTACAATTGTGATACTCGAGGAAAACCTATAGGTTTTCCTCGAGTATCGCAATTGCCCTTTCTTTAAAAAATATTGGTGCATGACAGTTAGGACACCCTGAGTAAAGTTTTGTTCGTTCTCCGTCCTCGCTTCACCGTTGGAACTTGAAGCTTCTCGGACGATGATCGGCAGTTGATCAAACGCAGACAGGAAGCGATGCAGATCAGATGTACAAGAAATATTTATACGTAAACTTTTCTATATACATGGCAGGTAAAACAAATACATTACAAACTTGAACAACTTAGAAACAAAGTCTCACTCTTCGACTGTCTCAATGACTGTTAGAGCCCAGACTCGTTTTAACGTACATAGTACGGAGGCTCACTGATCTATCAGCAATCCTGATTTCAGCCAAGTCTCAGGGACAGCATGTCGTCCCGATTTTTATAGCCCAATTACACAAAGAAAAAAAAAGGCGGTAGGGCCGTTGGCCCGTCCCACAGGTTCAGTTGCCAATCAGAGTCAACCGTTTGTTAAGCCACAACCCACAAGGATGGGCTTACTCTTCAAAATAAACATATTGGAAAACAAAGCTATTTTCCTTCTTCCCTAAAACTCCGATGCCCTCTCATTTCTCCGTAGTTAGTGACGGGGTCAGCAAAACACGCCAGGCCCGAACAAGTTATCGCTAGACCGTTTCAAATCCCAACGGCGTCTAGGCCGCAAATGTCTCGGAAGCAGGGGCATCGATACCACGTAGTGCGGCCGTACTCAAAGTTTGTCCGCGTGGGAGACTGATGGCCCTCCTTGTCCTTCAAACTTATTGTCTACAAGACAAAGTTCTCCGAGTGCGCGTTTCCAAGACGCCGTCGTCCGAATGCACTCTTTACGTGTGCACCGCATTCCTACAGCGTGCAGTGTAAGCTGGCCTTCGACACCACACCGGCAGCCGCACCCAACAACAAGGCTGGCGATTGCGTTCCGGACGCGTAGAAGATTAGGTCCCTGCTCACTGCATGCGGAACGGGGTCAGCGTTGCTAAGCCCTTCTTAACCTCGGCGGCGCCTCCAATTAGTCAGGCACTCGGGAGCCACAGCCACAATACCTTGTACAGCGGTCCCATTCAAGGCTGGTCTGTGTGGACTCGTGTGACCGTCGGCGGACTGCCAACACCGTGCGCACAATGCCGACTTCCCGGAATCGGCACTCGCCCACCTGACACCTGCCGCGACGCGTCACCCAACACCGCGCGGTGCCTGTGACATAACACAGCAACTGTCGCCCGGTTGACACGGGGGCAAGTGAACCCCCTCTCTATGCACAAAGCACGTGGCTGATTCGTGACACTTAAGAACCCGAACAATCAGAGCGACCTTACACGTCCCTCCTAAAGAGTATACTGGGCTCACAATGTGCCCAGCTATACTACAAGAGCCAAAGGGCGCTGTATCGTAAAATTTAGGCTCTGAAGGTTCCGTCAAAGAAAATTTACATACGCTGCCCAACACGGGTGCTGCGGAGCCCGTAAGGAACAGGAAAATGAACTAAAAGGACCACGAAAAAAGACAATTTTCTCACAGCGATAAAAGAAAAGGGCGAAAGCTCAACACATTCATGACAGTGAGCATGCAAAAGAAACACTCATGTATGTACAGGAACACTCCAACGCACTGCACGGCACAACAGCAGCAAAGTAACATATGCAGGTTATATACATAGTATGTCCACAGTCTTATAACCCTCACACACATGGACGACAACAACCACAGAAAGTTCCATCAAGGCTGAACTGTCCCACGCACACGTCCTTCGGGTGAACGGGAACATTCACGTCTGTCCCAGCTGGCATGGCTGTTTTTGTCTATCCTTTCTTTTCTGCTCTTTACTCGATTGGCTCCCATGAACGATTCGAGAGCCTTGATAATGCATCAACATTGGCGTTACCTGTTCCTTTCCGGTGACGCACCGTTACATTGTAGCGCTGTAGTGAAAGCGCCCATCTTGCTAACTTGTCCCCCTGCGGGGTGCTGGTTGTCAAATATGACAATGGGTTATGATCAGAGAGAACATTCACCACTGCTCCGAAAAGCCAGTAGTCAAATTTCTTGAGTGCCCAAATAATATCAAAGGCTTCTCTCTCTATAGTCGACCAGCGCGCCTGTGTCGGGTTAAAGCGATGGCTAGCAAAAGCGATCGGCTTTTCTTTTCCGACCGCTGACATTTGAGCTAAACAGGCACCGGCCGCCGTCACCGACGCATCAGTGAATAGCCAGTACGGCTGATGAGGCTCAGGAGTGTTCATGGCGACAGCCTGACAGAGAGCTAATTTCAGACTTTCGAACGCGCACTGCGCTTCTTCCGACCATGGAATTGAATTAGGAACCCCTCGCCCTAAAGCTGTAAGCGGGCTCGCCACGTCGGCGTAGTTTGAGACATAGTCCCGATAATACCCACAAAGCCCCAAAAGACTTCGCAACTCTTTCTTTGTGTGAGGTGGCACAAGACCTTCTGTGGCAGCTATCTTGGTTGCCCGATCTGTGTCAAAGAGGAGTACTTCGTCCCCGACATTAAATTCTTTAGTCCGTGCCCTCCTAATGTAAACTTCAGCATATTTGCTCTGGCACTCGGTGCTTGTCAACTCAGCTACACTCGCGGCTAGTTCTAGTTGCTCCCGCAGCTGCTGCAAATACTTGACAGGTTTCTCTCTCAGAGTTGAGGGCACCGCGATCTCACCCGTCCAAGTTTGCTGCAATATTGATAGGGGCCCATTTGGGTTTCTACCGTACAATAGCCTGAACGGCGCCACCCCGGTGGTATCATGCGGCACTTCGCGATAAGCCCACAGAACAAAGGGGATGAGCTTGTCCCAGTTTCTTCGGTCCCGCTCCATTACATGATACAACATATTTTTGAGGACGCTGTTCCATCTCTCAACCACTCCGTTGCTCTCAAGGTGTTCGGCAGTGGAGAACCTAGGTGCACAGCCCAGTTTTTCTAACATTAAATGTGTCAGTAGAGATTTAAAGTTAGTACCTTTGTCTGAACAGATCGTTCCCGACACTCCAATACGACTGAGAATTTCCAGTAAAGCCTCGCATGCGGCCCTCGCTGTCAGGGATCGGAGCGGCACTACCTCATTGCGTCTTTCTTCTGGTAGGACCAGTTGTCTGACCTTGACTCCCGCTAAGGAATCCCAATGGTACAAAAGTCCGTCTGACACGAACATGCTAGCTTTTCCATTTCTCGCATCATCCGAGGCCTTTTTCAGGCTTTCATCGGCTATCTGAGCAGCTCGAAATTCCTCCCGCTGACTGGGCACCCCATTGATATCTTGTATCAAACTATTCCCTTGCAATTTAGGGATTTCATCTGTCATTTCTTCGCAACTTAGACCGCAGTCTGGCTCAGTGTTATCGACCATTTCGACTGATCGGACCCGAACGGAATTGGCTACCCGCGGAATATTTTCCTCTCCAAACTCCTCTTTTTCCTGCGCCTGTAGTAGTTCCCAATCTTCCTTTGACAGCAGGCAGTCAACCCCGTTTGCAAGTTCGTCTGTAACCGCGCACACCAGATCGATCCTCTGCGGTTGTATCACAGCCCCTGGGCGATGCATGCCTACGGGCAGCGTAGCTAGGTTAGCTCGAATGGTGTTTCCAAATGCCGACTCGAGTCTTACTGTTCGTGATGGCTCCTGTAAAACGATGGGCAACATACTTTTACGGACGACCGTTATCTCACTACCTGTGTCCAACACAGCTTCTGTTGCTATATTCCCGCACATGATAGGGATAAGGTCCAGCTTTGACCTCCCTGAACTAGCATTTTGAGCTACGACTTGCACTCTAGCGCTTAGCACCCTTTCTTGCTCTGGTGGAGGTTCTTCACTTACAACAGCAACCTTCTGTACCCTTTGTTTTTGCACAGTCGGCGCCTTCCCCTGCTGTTCTTTATTTGAAGCTTTTGGGCAGTCTCTGGCTAGGTGACCCTGTACATGACACACGTGGCATTTTAAGTTTGTCCTCTGCGGGCTAGCTAGTTTTGAGTGCTGCAGCAGTGAGGCTGTTGCGGCTGGCTTAGTTGCTCGTCCTTTCCCTTTAGCTTGCTCGAAAGTCTCGAGCACTTTCGCCACCTCCACTGGCTTAAACCAATCTTCACCCTCCCGCAAAAGAACATATTCAAGGGCTTCTGAGCTTAGACTGGCTTTCATACGGTCAGCGACCATAAGCTCCGTCATAGCTTCTTTGGAGTTTGCATTTCGAGATTGAAGGTAATAGGCCAAATAAGTTCTCGCGCGGGACGCGAACTGAGCCCAAGTTTCCTCCTTTCGTTTAGATGCCTTTTCAAACCTCTCCAAGTATTTAGCTGGCGTGAGCTTAAGTTCATCTAATACCGCCTTCTTTACAGTCTCATAATCTGTACATTCCTCGTCATTGAGGCCACGCAACAGATAACGAACCCGCTCGGCCAGCGCAGGCATGATCAAATGTACACGGCTATGTGCTGGTACTTGAAAAGATGCAAACAACTTTTCGACCTCATCAAACCATATCGGAACGTCAGCGTCACACGGCAACCGGTATGCCTTAAGCACTTTAGCACATTGTGCTATTCCATCCGTGATGGCACCGCGCCGATCACTTCCTTCCGACACCGAAGGCGGCCTGCTCGACTGCTCGAGCTCCACTCTCCGTAGAGCAATGCGCTCGCACTCTAGCTGTAGGCGCACCTTTTCCAGCTCCAGCTCCAGGCGTCTCACCGCCATGGCCTCTGGATCTGTCGTGCTCGGAGCCTGAGCAGCGCCTTGCGTCTCACTATCCATTTCAGTATCCGACGTCTCAGACTCGGTCTCTCCGACGCGTTGCAGTTCCTGCCGTCTCTGACCCTCTCTTTGTTCAAATGCAGTATCAATGTTTACGTTAGCCTCAATCGCGTTTGCTGTTCTGCGCGTGAACACCATTAACCTCACTGAACAACAGCCATGCCAACCTAGACAAAACGTAAGGAATCCCGCTCACCCGTTGCTGCTGGGGGCGCCGCCTGACGTCCTTGTCCAGATGAATTGCAACCCTTGCGGAATTCGCTGGTGGCCCTCCTATTCCTTGCGCCTGGCTCGCCGCTCGTTGCTCGTTGTGGGGCTTGCCGATCCTGTCGTGCTGCGCCAGTAAAGTTTTGTTCGTTCTCCGTCCTCGCTTCACCGTTGGAACTTGAAGCTTCTCGGACGATGATCGGCAGTTGTTGATCAAACGCAGACAGGAAGCGATGCAGATCAGATGTACAAGAAATATTTATACGTAAACTTTTCTATATACATGGCAGGTAAAACAAATACATTACAAACTTGAACAACTTAGAAACAAAGTCTCACTCTTCGACTGTCTCAATGACTGTTAGAGCCCAGACTCGTTTTAACGTACATAGTACGGAGGCTCACTGATCTATCAGCAATCCTGATTTCAGCCAAGTCTCAGGGACAGCATGTCGTCCCGATTTTTATAGCCCAATTACACAAAGAAAAAAAAAGGCGGTAGGGCCGTTGGCCCGTCCCACAGGTTCAGTTGCCAATCAGAGTCAACCGTTTGTTAAGCCACAACCCACAAGGATGGGCTTACTCTTCAAAATAAACATATTGGAAAACAAAGCTATTTTCCTTCTTCCCTAAAACTCCGATGCCCTCTCATTTCTCCGTAGTTAGTGACGGGGTCAGCAAAACACGCCAGGCCCGAACAAGTTATCGCTAGACCGTTTCAAATCCCAACGGCGTCTAGGCCGCAAATGTCTCGGAAGCAGGGGCATCGATACCACGTAGTGCGGCCGTACTCAAAGTTTGTCCGCGTGGGAGACTGATGGCCCTCCTTGTCCTTCAAACTTATTGTCTACAAGACAAAGTTCTCCGAGTGCGCGTTTCCAAGACGCCGTCGTCCGAATGCACTCTTTACGTGTGCACCGCATTCCTACAGCGTGCAGTGTAAGCTGGCCTTCGACACCACACCGGCAGCCGCACCCAACAACAAGGCTGGCGATTGCGTTCCGGACGCGTAGAAGATTAGGTCCCTGCTCACTGCATGCGGAACGGGGTCAGCGTTGCTAAGCCCTTCTTAACCTCGGCGGCGCCTCCAATTAGTCAGGCACTCGGGAGCCACAGCCACAATACCTTGTACAGCGGTCCCATTCAAGGCTGGTCTGTGTGGACTCGTGTGACCGTCGGCGGACTGCCAACACCGTGCGCACAATGCCGACTTCCCGGAATCGGCACTCGCCCACCTGACACCTGCCGCGACGCGTCACCCAACACCGCGCGGTGCCTGTGACATAACACAGCAACTGTCGCCCGGTTGACACGGGGGCAAGTGAACCCCCTCTCTATGCACAAAGCACGTGGCTGATTCGTGACACTTAAGAACCCGAACAATCAGAGCGACCTTACACCCTGTATAAAGCAGCTGTGAACATCATGTGATCGTTCCTAGCCCAAGTACATTGACAAATGGCGCTTTCAGGCACTTCGACAATTTTTTTCTTTTTCTGCATCCTGTGGAGCACTAAAATGTGCCGCTGGTGGCAGTGAACGAAGCGCGCGTTTTTGCGGCTCGTGGTGGCGTTAGCGCGAGGAATCCACCAGGCCCGTCGACGAATACGTCCGGCAGTAGAAATGAAGGAAAAAGGGTTTATTTGACATCAATTACACGGCTCCATGTTACGGAAGCCCACTCCATGCAGGAGCCTGTTAAACGCCCGAGTTCACATCAGGACACGTCGCCCTCACTGCACGAAAAGTCTCCCACCTTAATACCGTCGTATTCCATAGGCGACTCGACTAGGGAATCTGATGACTGTATCGCGGCCATTCACATTCGTCGAATCGGTGATCGCATGATATTGCATCGTTCCGCAGCACACCCGCCTCCAATGCATGGAATAGGGGACAGGATAGCAACCTGCGAATCCAAGGGCGAAGTCGTTCCCGCGGTAGCGTTCGACGTTGGCCCCCTTCGTCATTAGTTCAGGCTGTCATGTAGTGATAGGGGCCTTTTGTGGACCCGTCAACTGTCGGTGTCAATGCTGCGTTGACGTCTGGATAGGCGCTGATGGATGTGTGGGGTTGCCTCGTGGCAAACGTCTAATTAACGTCCCTGGCCGTGTTGAGACGTAACGACGTGCATGTGACAGCGAACGGGTGGTTATCGAAGAGGTTGTTCGTAAACGAACCCAGATAAAGCATTGAATAATTAGCGTATGTAATCTGAAAATACAACAAATTTGAATATTACTCGCCACGACAGCTTATTGGCTATGGCGTTTGCTGAACCCGAAGTCGCGGATTTGACTCCCAGTTGCAGCGGCCGCGTTTCTGTGAGGAATGCACCCGTGTGCCGACCTGTCGGTGCGTGTATATACACGTGTATATATGCGTCATCTGGACATACGTGTATACTTAAACGGTAGAGGTCTGGACACCTACCAAAATGGTTTAAAATAGTTATTTACGTTTCGGCTCCCCCACGGGAGCCTTGTTCACAATCTTTCAGTGATCATCATACCTTGATGGTGAAGCAGCGCACTGACACGGACATGATGAAGACACACAAGAAAAGACGACACTGTGTCTTCGCCGTGTCCGTGTCAGTGCGCTGCTTCACCATCAAGGTATGATGATTAATCACCAACTAGCCCAACTTTCCACATTACTGAACTTTCAGTGATCAATTGCTGGCCGTACGCCTGTCGCAAATGGATGAATTCGAGAGTATGACGGAAGCCCGTTTAGTCGGGATGATGCATACTTAAAAGGAAGAGGTCTGGACACCGACCAAAATGGCTTAAAATAGTTATTTACGTTTCGGCTCCCCCACGGGAGCCTTGTTCACAATCGATCCAAGGCTCCCGTCGGGGAGCTGAAACGTGAATAACTATTTTAAGCCATTTTGATCGGTGTCTAGACCTCTTCCTTTTAATTATGCATCATCCCGACCAGATAGGCTTCCGTCATACTCTCGACTGGACATAAGTACAATCCCATGTATCTTATTAGTTAACTTCGAGCCAAGAACCCCGCGGCAGCTGTGATATGGGCGCTATACCGTGCATTGTTTTGCCCATAGAAAATGCCTTACTCTGCCATTTATAGTTCACAAAATTGTTTTAACGGGTCAAATGGAATTTTCGCATCCTATAAACTAAAAAACCCCTTCCTTCGCTGTGTGAAATAAACGCCAGAGTCGACACCGACCGAAAGGACAACTGGAGAGGTAGTTTATCACGTAGCCGCAAGAGGTATACAGAATTTGAAATTGGGAATATATGCATATTATACTACCCACTGTAGTAAGCAGTGAATCGTCTATATGTACAGCCAGAACCACTCTAAACGCATGACATCTAGTCGCAATAAACATATTATCGCAGATTAGAGGAAAACAAATTAAGTTGGGGGGTTCAACATCTTGAAGCTGCGCAGTGGCCACGCCGTAGCGGAGGACTCCGGATTAATCTTGATTACCAGTGGTTCTATAACGTGTACCCAAACCAGGGTGCACGAACCTTTTCGCAATACGCAATCCACTGGGATGAAACTCGCGGCCGACCTCGTGTGTTACCACAACAAAGCGCCGCCGCCACCGAGCCACTACGGCGTGTATATTGCCATAGACAAGTATAGTCGTCAGACGTGACTTGTGCAGCAGTGATACCGTCCCTGGTCTTCTTTTCGTTGTCTCTGTTACTGCAGGCGCGAAATGCAGCGGACGGACTCGATGGCCACGCGGCTGCGAACGCCACGGAGCCGGCAAACGCGACCTGGTGCGTGGGCCACGAGCCCTCCTTCTCCGTGAACAGCTCGTCGAACGCCGTGATCGTCGCTCCGGACGAGCCCCAACGCGAGGGCCAGTGGACGTGCGTGTGCGCCATCAACGCTCTCCTGGCGCATCACATGAAGGAGATCGCGTGCTCGAGGGAAGGCGCCGTCCGGCTGCCGCCACTCTGCCGCAGCGCCGGCGGCGGCACCGGCAGCATCCACATCGGAGGCCTCACGGCGGAGACCAATTACACGGTCTGCGTGCGCTACCTCTGCGCGGGAGAGAACGCCAGCGCTGTCGCCTGCCAGCCTATTACAACCGGTAAAAATGAATGAATGAATGAATGAATGAATGAATGAATGATGGACTGACGGACTAATTCAGTGAATGAGTAACTGACTGACCGACTGACTTATTAAATGAATGAATGATTTACCTAATGACTGACTGACTGAAGGAATCGCTAAATGAATGAATGAATGAATGAATGAATGAATGAATGAATGAATGAATGAATGAATGAATGAATGAATGAATGAATGAATTGGAAAATATATTGAGTGGAATGGCTAAATTGCACTAACTTGATAACAGTCGGATAATCCGATGAAATCGGCAAAAAGTAAAAAGGCACGCGGCAATATGGATGCTATAGTTTCGTACAAGCGCTACTTTGCCGTAATACCCAGAACCCATACCGAAGAGCGAGCCAGCGCCGCCACCACCGTTTGGAGTGATCGTCAAGGCCAGCGCCTCCAGCACCGCCGCCAACGTGACGTGGAGCACGGACGAAGCGGCTCACGGGTTCAGCGTGACGCTCTGGAAGCTGGTCACGCACCGCACGCTCGAGCACGTGCCCGTCGAGTCGGTCAGGACCAACGAGACGCAGTGTGAATTCCACTCGCTCGAGCCGTACACCATCTACAGGGCCGAAGTGAGCACTGTGGCACCCAACGTAGGAATCATCGCTAACGCCACCGTCTTCAGGACGCAGCCTGGAGGTGAGCCTTTGCGGGAGCAGCGAATCTCACCCTTAGTAACTGCCGTATTTTCCGGATTATAATCCGCACGCAGTGTATAGTTCACAGGGGCCAATTTGAGTCTAAATTAAGTTTCTTATTAGATAGCCCGCACCCGGCTGTATAGTCCGCAGGGACGAACCAGTATGCCACAGAGAAACAACGATTTTATTGTCAACCACAGAAAGTCTGGGTAGTAGTCAATTGGCATGCAGCAGTAATAGTAAATGTAGTCAATCCTGAAATCCATCAAAATCATTCTCGTCGAGGCTGTCAAACCAAAGTCAAGCATGTCGGATTCGACGAACGAGCCTCGTCAATGTCTTCGTCGCCTTCATAATCTGACATCTATGTGAAAGCAGCTTTTAGTCCGGCTTTCGTGAAAACGTTGGCAATAACTTGAGAAGGGACGGCGTGCCATAAATCGGCGACCCGCTTGCACACTTGGCATGCGGTCCTTCTTGCATGCAGGCCTCCAAGTACTCTCTAACAATGCTCTCGATCGAGGCGCGGTTTACCGAGATACCCAGACACTCAGGCTTATATACATTGACACATGCATTTGATACCTTTCACAATTATATACGTCTGGGCAATTGAGCAGCTTCGAACTGCTAAACGACTGGCTTCGATTATCTGGGGCACCATGGCAATGACAGTAATGAAACGAGGAAAGTGCACGTTACCAAATGCACGCACAGCAGCAATTCCCATTGCCGCATTCAAAACTGAACAGGGCTCAGGCAGTAGCATTGCGCTTATTGTAAATAGGTACGTATCGCACGCCGTACCACATCAACAGAATATACCCAAAGAGGGAGATTAAGATCGACTGCAACGATTGTAATGGCATCATTGGAATCAGACATATGATGGCGGGGTGCCCCGCGACTCTCCCCAACCTCGTTGAAGAATGGACACAGTGGGGAAAAGGCGATTCAAACCCCTTTGTTTCAAGGCCAACTAAGCGCCGTCCAGATATATATATATATATATATATATATATATATATATATATATATATATATATATATATATATATATATATATATATATGTATATATATATATGTATATATGTATATATATATATATGTATATATATATATATGTGTATATATGTATATATATATATATGTATATATATATATATGTATATATATGTATATATATATATATGTATATATATATATATGTATATATATATATATATATATGTATATATATATATATGTATATATATATATATGTATATATATGTATATATATATATATATGTATATATATATATATGTATATAGAAAGAACCAATTTCTTTGCCCAACGAGCGCTCACTGCGATATGAACTGACTGAGACTGCATTGATTACCCAGGAAGAGGCTTGTAGCTCAGAAAACACGGTACGTTCATGATAACCGCAAGTACTAGCTTTTTTGGAACAGTACAAAGAACGCCCTGCTACTATGAGAATGAATAGGCGATTCGGTCCGTTGTGTGAATGATTAGAACACGGAACAGCGTTATCCGTGAGTTAATTCTGTCGGGCGGTCTGCCCGTATGTGCAGTTAAGAGGAAGCCTTAGCTCGGGGTCTGCTATGCATACACGGAAACGGAGAAATCGTTTTCTCTTGACAGCTACTGCACCGAACTTGATAAGGTTCGTTGCACTTAAAGGAGAGAATTAAGATCCCGTGACTGTAGGAAGCGAATTTTTACTTAGGCCATCGATATTCTTTTTAGATAAAAATTGTTGCATATATTATGATTGAAAATAACTCAAGGTAAAGTTAACAACTCGAACTCAGCAATAAAAGAAATTGATATCATAATGTTGTAAAATGCACCTAATAATACATCTAAAGCAGACAAATTTGATGTAATATACACCTATATTAAACGTACCACTAATATGCTAGTAGGACTTTTGCAAACCTCGTAAACATTAAAAAAATTTCACGTAAGCTGTAAATTAATATATCAAGCTTTCACCCGCTTTATACGTTCTAATAGAAGCAGTTTACAGAACTTCTATTTCCTATTGTTGGTGCCTAGTTACGAATTTGTAAACTTAGATTAGATTATGGGGTTTTACGTGCCAAAACCACTTTCTGATTATGAGGCACGCCGTAGTAGAGGACTCCGGAAATTTCGACCACCTGGGGTTCTTTAACGTGCACATAAATCTAAGTGCACGGGTGTTTTCGCATTTCGCCCCCATCGAAATGCGGCCACTGTGGCCGGGATTCGATCCCGCGACCTCGTGCTCAGCAGCCTAACACCATAGCCACTGAGCAACCGCGGCGGGTAATTTGTAAACTTCCTGCTTCAATTATGTTAACTTACTAGTATTCGAAATTTCTCGCTAAAAATTTAAGCCATAAATAACAATTCTGCTTGCTAGAGACACTAGAATTTAACTTTCCCTCTCAAATGTAACAAAGTTAATTTAAATCGGTCAAGCGGTTGTCTCATAAAAAAACATTTCTGCGTGACGAAAGTTTCAACAAAACTTATACTGGCCGAGATTTTTCGATGCGCGCGCGTATACGTTGATTTTTTTCACCGCTGCTAAGCCAGAGGGCGCGGGATCGAATCCCGGCCGTGTTGCCCGCGTTTGGGCGCGGGCGAAATGCAAGAACGCCGGTGTACCGTGCATTGGGTGGACGCTGAAAAACCCCAGGTGGTCAAAATTGAGCTGGCATCCCCCACTTCGGAGTGTCTCATAATCACATCGTGGTTTTGGCACGCAAAACCCCATAATCTAATTCAACTTATTACAGATGAATAAATGGCACAAAAGCGCCGACCAATTAGGTTTTAAAGTTAGGCGTTTTTTTGGCGACTACACCAGAACCGTATTGAGAGTGTGCAGGGTTCATTACGAAAAAGACTCCCTCAAAGGGGCCGGAACAATTTTTTTTAGTAATAGCTTCTTGGCTATTGCAGCTAGTTTCCGTGGTTGTTGGTTGGTAATTGCGTTTACAACCCAAACCAGCTGATTGGCCAAGAAATTTATTCGGACAGTTAAGCTACGTCTTTTACTAATTGAACTTCTGGGATTCCAACTTGCTACGTGTTGAACAATGCTAACGTTGAACTTTCCTCGAGCTATCAGTACCTAGGGCTCCATTTCTGCAGTGACCTGACGTGAAAAAGGCACTTGGACAGCATCCTTGCGTCTGGTAAACGCTGTCCTGGCCTCAACGTAATCTGGAACACGCTTCGATGCACACGAGGAAACTAGCTTATACTACATTATTTCGCTCAAACGTTGAGTACACGTCGACTTTGTGAGAACCAAACTAATTAAGAGTACATTAATCATGACATCGAAGCCCTGCAAAATCGCGCTGCTAGATTTATATTTTCAGATTATTGACGTAGCACTAGTGTCACTATGCTTCCTCGTCGTGATCATCGATCCTTTCAAAATAAAACGTGTAATTAGCCGCACGTCACGATACGTTAAATTTTTCCTACCACCCACTAAAGCTCAGTGGAATAACCAGGCTTCTCATATTGCGATTGAGCGTGACTCTAATGAACTTCAAAAACTTCTTTGCGCGTATCTCGATCATGTCCTGACTGCTAGTAATCTGCATTTGGCTTTTGTGTTTTTCTACTGTTTTTTTTTACTGACTTGTCATTAACGGTGTAATGTTTTGTAGTGTAAAAATCCTGTTTTTTCAATGTGTAATCGCAGTGCCCTTTTTTAACATATGCCCCATGCTTATATGGCATTTGGGCGTGTGTATGCTGTTTATGCCATGTTTTATCGCAGAGTGTTCAGTGTTTCGTTGTAGTGTTTTCATTTTCCATGGTAAATCTTTATTTGAATATGAAGTCTACTGTCTGCCCCCTCCCCCCTCAATGTTTATGTAATACTGTCCGATACAATGGAATTTTAAAAAATGAACAAAATATGGTGAGTGAGCGGTTTGGCGTGAGTGAGTGCGTTTCTCACCGAGTAGACGATGGAGAGGTCACGATGTCGGCGAATCACGTGGCCATCTGGACTGACCCTAAAGATTTTCGTTTTTAGCCTGTCCGCATCTTTGTGCGACTTCTTCGCGATCCTTCCCGACCAGGTGGAACGTAGTGGGCATCTCGAGTTCTGGTAACGCATGCTCCGTATGCGTCAGTGCTTTGCGAATTTCAATGACCACCGAGTCTCCGAACACTCGCGCGATCGAGCCTGTGAATGCAATTGCCGCGCGCTGTGCTGTTTCAGCGCCCACTGCTCCGCGGTACCTGCAGCTGACGGGCGTATCCAGCACGGCGATAAGTCTGCACTGGTCCGCGCCGCAGGAATTGCGCGGCCCCCTGTTCGGCTACACGGTCTTCTACGGACCGGCACGCGAGCATCAGAAGCGCAGCTCCCTCGAGACGCAGAACACTTCGGTGACGGTGACGCACCTAACTCCGGACACTTTCTTCGAAGTCTACGTCAAGGCGTTTAACAAACTGCACGACGGCACAGAGGTGGCCAGCGTCCCTGCTCGCATCGAAGTCAAGACGAGCATCGGCGGTCAGTGTGTTCGCTTAAGGAAGCTAGTGGAGCCGTATTGAGTGAAACAATCTTTTTTTTTTTCTTTCTTTCTGCCTGTTCTCGTTGGCTCGCTCGAGGTCGCCTCACCTCGGTCGCTGGAACCTGCCATTCGGTCAATAAGGAGTGAATATAATCGAAGGAACATAATTTATACCGGATAAGGCAAAAAGGTCATTGACTTATTTGATCTGCATTGGAGAGAGAGAGAGAGAGAGAGAAATAATAAGAGAGGTCTTTACGATAGCAAAGTTGGAGAACGTGTTTCTTTCGTGCTGCTCCACGGCTTGCACGACATGTTTTCTAGAGTGAGGAATGACAGATATTTACAGCTAGATGATTAAGGGCTTGCATCACCTATACTAAATTTAGGACGGTGTTGAGAAATGTGCATGATATCGCAATCGTGGCTCAGGGAAGGCGGAAAACAAAAGTTCCAAGCGAAACTTAACAAACGACGTGGAAGGATAGGATAGGAATAAACCTTACTTGTCCAACGGTTATTGATGTGGAAGCGGCATGTCTACTTTTGACATAACGTGCACCTGGTGATAGTGAACATCGAGTGGCCGCTTTGACAATTCATGCTCAATGTATACGTGTTTTTAAAAAAAGCTAACATGCCGCACTCTTCTTTGTGGCTTCGGGTTCCTAGCCTCATTTGGATAATCGGCGTGCTATGCTCTCTACATAAATAGTCACATAGCTTCTTCGTTTTGTCTTAACATATATGTGCCGAATTTTACAGCAGTAAGTGGATGCTGTTTTTTTTATTTATTCTATGTATGGTGGATTCTTCTGGCTCTGGATGTGGCCGTTTGTAGCATGCGCCCCCTTTCATGATAACGCTTATCTGCTTTCTCCTGTCATTTACTCAAAGCTCATACTTCCCTCTGCTCATACTCACTGATGTCGAATCAAATGTTTGTTTTTGTTTTTGTACGTGCACCTGGTGCTTCTTACGACTCTATATATATTTAAAACAGACACACGAGTCGATATAAATGTTCTTTTTTTATGATTCATGTAGATAATTTTAGAGATAACAAAAGGCAGGCGGCGTAGCGTGCTAAATTAGTATACGTTCAGCGACAGCGCGCATACGCGGCATCCAAACGCCGATTGCGTTCTTTTCCACGCAGAGACAATATCGTCCGCTAACTCGAGTCCGCTGCTTCTAAAACTCCCCTGTGTATCTCGGCGCGCGCAGCCCCTTCCAAAGTCCAGAACTTGCGTGTGGTTAGCCGCTCCAAGAACACCGTGGTGGTGAGCTGGAGCGCGCCGCTCAAGTCCAACGGACCCCTTGACGGCTACGTCGTGCACTGGTGCAACCAGAGCAGCAGCGGAGGCCACGACGACGCGAGCTACGCCGCATGGATGGCGAAGCTGACCAACAACTCCGAGTGCCACACGATCAAGTCTGCAAGGGAGACGCGTGCCACCGTCGGCCCGCTCATCCCGGAGTCGACGTACGTGGTCGCCGTGAGCGCCTACAACCTACAGGCCGACCGCCACCATTGGGTCGAGAGCAGTCCCGAGACCGTCACCGTCGAGACCCTGCCGGAAGGTGCGCGAACGAATGCGTTTTTGCTGCTTAGTGTTTAGCGCTTGCATCCAGTCTGCATTCAGTGTGTTGCGTTACTCACTGTCATAGACGTGGCAAGGCAGCCTCAGCATAACGTAGCCGACACGTATACGCGTCCACGTTGGATCACGTTGGCGCGCCAGCATGAGTACCCTTGTCTTCGCACCCGCCGTGGTGGCGCGTAGAGGCTTTGGCGGTGCACTTCTAATGCCGAGGGCGCGGGATCGAATCCCGGCCGCGAATTTCGATGGTGGTAAAACGCAAAAAACGCACATGGGGGGGGGGGGGGGGGTACCGTGCATAGGGTGCATGTTAAAGAGCCCCTGGTGGTCAAAATTCAGAGACCCAATACGGCGTGCCTCATAATCATATCGTGGTTTTGGCACGCAAAACCCCGGAGTTTTTTTTTTTTAGCCTTGTATTCGCAAAAACCGGTTGCGCTATGACCGCGTGCAGAGCGCGGTGCAGATCCGCCGGATAAGGGAGTGTCGACTTTGTAGACGGATAATGTACCGCTTAATTACCAAACAAGCGTCCTGTCATTTGTAATTATGAAGCTGACATATACTGTTTGGTAGCGCTTGCGCTATGTGATCGTGAGTATACGCGTCAAAGTATTCTGTCGAGCTGATGGAGTAGAGGCGCGGCAACTGCTGCACCTGGCGCGTTATTCTTCAACAAGTACAATTGCCAAGAACTCGTGTCGTTAGACCCGTGTTCGCGTCATCAGATTTACGAAATAATGAATTCCGCGTGTTTTCTTGTTCAGCTGTTTCCTGAGCTGCGCGCATGCATTTATTCGCACACTTATGCTTGACTTGACCTACAGTATACTTGTGCGCCTTATGTGCTAATCTATATTCCGTGACTAATTAAGGAAGTTGCAACGTTTTTTAACTGTCCTTCAGTACACCATGCATATGTGGTTTGGAGGCCCTGTTTACGCTGAGCACCTCCTGGTGCCACTTTCATAACTACACCGTATGTCAACGAAACTTACACAAGACACCTAGCTATAGGGATGTACATGTAGGACGTAATTAGCTGACAACTAAACCGCGATCCAACAATGTTTGAACGGTAAGCGTACAGTGAAGAATGTTATGGTGCTGTCTTTTGCTGTGAAAGTTTTTCGTTGTAGCGCGTAAAAGCATTGCTCCTTACAATTAACTTCCTCTCTGACTACCGGTAGGCAGTTGTGCAGACTTTTGGACATATGCGAGACTATAAGTACTTGCGCACATTACTGATGGCGAGCGAGGTCAGTGCCATATACACTGGCCTCGCCACAGTCGCCAGTGATGCGCTGTCTCTGCTCTAACACTCTTGCAACCCCGCAGGTGTTTGTAGCATGTAAATGTTCTTCTTTTCTTCAACATAATTACGTCGAGAAGTGTTAAGTGCGTAAATATATTAAAAATTCATTCAGAGGTTGCAAAAAGCGACGCTATAGCGGTCCTGAGGCAGCTCGATCATTCCAGCAGCATCAAACTGCACATAACATTTCACGGCGCCACGCGACCAATTAGACGCCATTGACCTTTTTTCTGACTGTTTTCAATACAACACTGCTGGATTACATCCTCACTTGTAACGTATAGCGTTAAACAGTAAAGAATCTCGACTCAGCCGAGGTCTCTTGCTCTGCACACAAATAAGCCCCGCACCCTCACAGACCATTCAATGATTCTACAACTATGAAAGAGTGCGCGTTGGTTGTTTTACCTCGCCCTGTTTTAATAAACGCACCATATGCTGTGATATTCCAGCCAGCCGTACAAATGATCTGGAGGGCCGCCGCCCGCGCCGAATTTCGGCCTCACCCAAGGACACCAATGGACGCAGGCTGCAAGCAAGCTAATGATGCCATATGGTTTCAGCTGCACTAACTGCTCGCAGCGAAACGTTGTGGGGACGCTCGACTCTCTCGTGTTTCCTGGTGTTATTTTCCCTACATGGCTCTCGCGTATCCTGTAATCTGGCTCCCCGCGTAGCTCTGTGCCGCCGGTAGTTGATGCATGTAGGAGAGTAATATTTATTTATTTATTTATTTATTTATTTATTTATTTATTTATTTATTTATACCTGACAGGCACGGAAGAGCGATTGGGTGAGGCAGCATATCAATAGAAATACAGTACAGAAATAATAAACAAGTGTAACGGTACAACAGACGCGTTACAAGGCAAATATACAAAAGGAACACAAAGTTGATTCAAAAAGTCGCAAAAATGACATTTAACACGAAGATTAAAATACAAAACAAACGTGAACATGGCAAAAAGTGATGACCAAGCACACGTGAAACAGTAGTACAAAATAAAACATTTAGAGCAACCGAAATAGTAGTATAACAAAAAAAAAACATTTAGAACGATACTAAAGAGGTAAATGCAGGCAGATGTGGTGTTTGAATTCTACAGGATGAGCAAAAGAGATTAAGTTGTCAGGAAGGTCATTACAAAACTTCACTGCGTTAGGTAATGCAGATGAATTGAATGATTGAGTTTTTTCCATATATGCGGTTAAAGCAGAGATGATTATGTAAGCGCCGTGATGATTGAGGAGGCGATGAGATGAGTTATGGCGCTATAGTATTCCGATGCTAACGCCACCTGAAGGTGTGCGTACTCGGGGACTCGGGCGCGCAGGAAAGAGCTACGGCCTTTTTTGGCTTTGAGGGTCGGGGCCGCGCGGACGTGCTGCGCGCCCGTCGGCACGCTTTGTGGAACCGTCCCGCGAGAGGCTTCGGAGAGGGGCACCGGGATGGACGAACATGATCGTTCGAACGCGCCACCGTTAGCATGACTACAGGCGGACGATTAGACGTTAGTGTTCGACACGGGGTCGACTTTGGGTCGTCCGACGTTCGCTCGAGATCCTGTCGCGGTGAGTCGGACTTCCTTGGTTCGTCAGTGCCCATCGGCATGTTGCATTTAGCTGCAATTCGGCTAGCTCGCACTGGTGTATTCGTGCACTGGCGCAATAAATCGTAGTTTGTTTGGCGCGAGGGTACGTTTGAAACCGCCGCAACGGTTGTACACGAATACCGAAAGGCCTGGACGCGAGCAGCTGCTCTAGTGGCGACATCTTGTGACGCTCGTGTGCCTGAAGGAATGCGTGTATGCAAAGAGAATATAACCGGTCGGCAGCCACCGGCAACTTGTCCTACTGGCAAACATCCATAAGTACTATGATTAATTATATCCATGTGTAGAAAAAATGCAATACAAAATTTCACTTATGCCATGCACATCTAGACCACATCATAAGGCAATATTTTACAATCGCTAAGAGTTCCCCAGTTTCGGAAAATGCTGTTCATTATAGTTGATTAATGGAATAAAAAAGTTATTGGAACCTGTTCTTTTAAAATAAATTTCTACATCTGCCCCCACGTGGGAGCGGCCCGCGGTGCTTCTCTAAGGCGGCGCTTCTCAAAACCTCAGTAAAGGTCTGTCTGTCTGTCTGTGTGTGTGTGTGTGTGTGTGTGTGTGTGTGTGTGTGTGTGTGTGTGTGTGTGTGTGTGTGTGTGTGTGTGTGTGTGTGTGTGTGTGTGTGTGTGTGTGTGTGTGTGATGAACACGTCTTTCCCAGCCCATGCCGCTTCTTCAAAGCGAGATTTCCTATTGTGCACGTGCATATATTTGCTACACCAGCATCTCGCGAACGCAGCGCCGCCCGCGCTCCGAGCCCTGGACGTGCGCATGGTGAGCGCGGACTCGGTGGAGGCCAACTGGGAGTCCCCGGCGCCCGGCATTGTGGGCTACGTGGTCGCCTGGTGCCAGAACCAGCGCTGCTCCGAGAAGACTGTCACGGTCACGCGCCTCATCATCCACAACCTGCACGCTGACAGCGACTACAACGTCAGCGTGGTGCCCTTCCGAATGGACAGCCAGAACACCAAGGTTCTTGGCCCACTCACCACCAAGCTAGTCACCGTCGCCGACAGCATCGGTACGTGAGCTCGCTGTACGCGGACAGCTCGGCACCCACTATCAATGGTATCGCTGGTTTTGCTTGCTTGCTTGTTCCTCACTTGTGCTGCCTACCGGCTACATGGGATTGGCCAAGAAGCCGGCGGTTAAAGGTTAAAAGTTAAAGAGAAGGGGTATCGAGAAGCCTGCTTCATGCGGCTACACATGCTCAGTATAGTTGGCTCAGCCTTTTCTTATTCGCCTGGCTTTTGCTCGCTTCCGTATACGTGTCTTGAGTAGGAGGAAGGCAAGGAGGCGGATATTGCTAGCTACATCGTGCATGAGCAAAATAAGCCCCGAAAAAAGAAAAAAAATAGGTTGGAGGCGTGTAGGCGAGCGTCTGCTAGTGCGAGGATAAACATGCAACACACTTAAAATGCCTCGAGGAGTCGGGCTTCATTATTAACTATATATGCGGTTTCTTTTTCATCCTTTGCTGCTATGGCGAAATAATAATAATAATAATAATAATAATAATAATAATAATAATAATAATAATAATAATAATAATAATAATAATAATAATAATAATAATAATAATATTATTATTATTATTAATATTATTATTATTATTATTATTATTATTATTATTATTATTATTATTATTATTATTCTCGCTGGCGACTGCCGCTTAATTTGCAATGGTTGACCATGCGTGCTGAATGTATTTGGCATCAGCGATGTGTTTAACGGAAGGCCGCGAGCGTTTCCGCGTGTATTTCCGTTCACCACTGCCGCCGCGTCCCGCTCGCCACGTGACCATACGTTGCACGCGCCGAGCGCTGCTTCGCATGCACATACCTGACGCCCTGATTTCGACAGCTACCGAGCACCGGTCACCAAATTGAGAGATTCTAGGTTCGGTTCCGGTTGATCTACCTTTTGTTAATTGGAATAATAACGACGCTTATCGTACACGCGCGTATTAATAACTTCGAATAAGCAGACTGTCGCATGCAAGACGAAGGGAAATGCAGAAGCGGGCTTCTCCCTAAAATAACTCTTATTGCAGAGGAGCTAGCTTTACCAAATTTTCGTCGGATGGAGAGGCGGACGGATGCTCGCAAACATAGAGGTGCATATTATCGCCAGTAATCTGAATACAGATCTACTCGTGGTAGCAAGCACATGCAGCTAGTGTTGTGGCGAAGTTATAAAAACATTGCAAAATATGGTGGTTGTCGCTTTATATTTAAATAATCCGCTTAGCGCAACTACGTGAGAGCGAGCGATTCCAGACAAAGGGTGCCTGTTTTCCGGCATGTCGAAATAGACAACCCAAATGTGCTCTCGTAACGCAGATTAACGGCCATACAGTTCGCCATGGCCTGATTTAATGCTGGAATGGTGATGCAATGGCGATCTGCTGGCTGCCTTCGACTTCTTTTTCGAACTTATGCCCCGTGGGACGTCTCACTGGAACTACACGCATCTTGTCAATATTCTCTTCAGTCACGAATTATGATTAACTGTGAGAAATGTGTAAAAGTTACATATCTTTATTTTAAAGCGCTGCATACTGTGCTGAAAGAACGTCAATGTGGTAGCATGATGTCTTACGAGTCCTCATAATTGAGATACCGACTTGGTGCACAGTCATGTAACGTTTTTCAAAACTTATTTAAATAAAGAGAATGATAGCTTTGGCTCGTACTACATGCACATGTTATTTGCTGCGAGTATTACGAGAAAAGAAAATCCGTTATTTCGTCATTGCTGACGGAGCACGGCAGGTCGAACTGTTGCGCTTTTAGCAAAGTAGTCGTGTATAGCACTGATGTGTGATGGAGTCATATTACAGGCAAGTAGATGGTTGAATTTACCCAAAGCTCGATGGCCAGTGATTTCCTCCTTGCCGCCACACAACAAAAGATGTGCAAAAAACTACTCGCGCACACAATTCTGCACACCTTGACTGCAGGAGATTAGGCTTTTCTTAAAAAGACGCACTGAGAGCGATGTCCCAGGGAGCAACTGAGAATACATTGGGCGCCTTCTTGGTCGCTTGATCAGCAGGTGATTAACAGTGGCGCTGTGGGTGTTCTCTGCGCAGATGCTGTTGTGGCCGATAGCTACCTCATAGGGGCCATCGTGTGCTCGGTAATTATCACCGCACTAGGATTCACGGTATTCGTCGTCTGCCGCAAGAAGAGAGGAACGTAAGTGGTTGTACGCCTGTACAGCATTGGAGGAACGTGCCAGATACGGTACACCGTCTCCTTTGTGTTTGCCCCCGATCCGTGCGCTAACGTAAGACGCTGGCAGATTTTAGTAATCGACCGCTCACTGATGAAGCACCACCGAGACCTCGGGCCAGAGCGCAAGTCCAGTTGCAGAGCAATTCGTGTATCACTGGCGTTCCTGCACGGCGCGGTGCTTGACATGCGGCCGTGAAAGTCCGTCTGGAAGGCTATATATATTCACGCCTGTCCGGATTGTAATCAATCATAACCCTCTTTCTCTCCCTTCCTCTCAAATTCCCGTGCAGAGCAGCGGGTTAGGGGAGTCAACTCCAGGCCGACCTCGCTGCCATTTTCTTTCCACAGGTTTCAAGAATATATCGCCATACAGTTGGGGTATAGCATAGCATACTGACCGAGTGGCAATCAGGGTAGCGACTACAGCGTAAAAGTATAAACTTAACGCATAGCATCGAAGTGTGGGAAGGAAATATGTGTTTGGTTCTCTAAGTGTAATTCTTTCCTTCAACCGAAAATCTTTTTATTCTCACTCTACGGTGCTATTGCGCTGATTTTACGTTCTGAACAGAGTTTTTTGGCAACTGCAGCATGCTATATTCGATGTGTGATTCGTCGTGCGACAGGCAGTCATAAAACCGCGCGTCGCCACAACCGTATAGGGGCAACCGACTGACTGGAACAGTTTTGCGAATGTTGATAACCACGCCATTCTGGGTGTGCGGGGTGGCGCCGCTTGTTTTGCGAGGCGTGACCTCCTGTGCGCGCCATGAACTTCCGTCTGTAGCGCCACGTGCTCCTTGCGCCGTTTCACGGACCACACGTGCGTCGTTTGGAGGCGCCCGTGCAACGCGTACGGAGAGCTACATGCTTGCAAAAGCTGCCTGAATTCTTGGATGCTGCAGCTTACAGTCGGACACGAGTTTCATGACAAATGTGTGTCTGTTCTGTTATGGTGTGGCCCTTCTAATTTAATGGAACAGTGTGCAGAACGCGAGAACCAATACAGCCCGAAATCTTGAATTTGAGAACATTTTCTTGGGCGAGTTGAATCACAACCGAGAAAGAAAAGTAGCAGCGCGAAAAAAAAAAGAGGATGAGACGAGTAGCTTACTTACCTTAGCTCCAGACATGTGTACTAGTCTTCCTTACCTTAGCTCCAGACATGTGTACTAGTCTTCCTTTTCTCTATGTTTTCTTTCGTGCTACCGTTCTTCTTTTTAATTAGAGGCCCTGTGCCTAGGCAACGCGAAAATTTTTTCTTCCTCGGTTCTCGTATCGCTTAAAATTTTGCGGCTGACTGCACAGCCGTGCAATAATTTGCCAATGCGCTTTGGAGCGATTGATCTCGCGCTCGGGCGCTTGGCGTATGCTTCGTAAGTGTGATTACTGGACGTTTACCAGGTGGAAGGAAGTCGCCCATATGTCTCTGCTAAGCTTTCTTTTCTTTAAATTACGATCAATGAACGAGTATCTGCACAAGAACCACATTAGTCGTTTTGTTACGGAATAGCGTAGCACAAAACGCTATACACGCTTTCAGCGATGCGCTGCGACTAAGTTGCGTGCATACGCGATCAAACGATGTCATTGAACTCCGCAGCGTTCCTTTCACACGTTGGGAAGAGTGAGCTTGCTGACAGCAGTTCTTTGGGAACGCAGGGGGCCGCAGCTTTACAAGAGGATGAGCTCCTTGGAGAACGACGACGACGACATAGGTAAGCGAACGTGCACTACGCTAGCTAGTCACCCGCTGACTTCAGCTCAAATCTTTCTTTCCCGTTTTTCAGTGTTCATGAAGACGGTTCCCAGGAGGACTTAGAGCTGCGGGACATCCGCTGGGACTATTACAAAGACGGAAATTATCACGTATCTTACGCAGTTGCACACCTTGGGTCTTCAGTCACCGAAACCAGTTGTGAAATGTGTGAAATCAATTCGTCTTCAAACCAATGTCACCAGAGCACACGCAATATACTCGCGCAAGAAGTTTGCAAAACGTCGCGTACGGACAGTTCGTTAGAGAGTGCACCTTCTCGAAAAACATTATTGCCAACTCGTAAGATTTACAAGCTATTGACGCACGTATGTCCCAGACGCGTGTTAAAAAAAAGGAAAAAATAAGTTCACACAATGCAGTGGCGTCGAAAGTCATGAATGGGAAAAAAAAAAGTACTCGCTGATGTAAAACTAGAAATGTTGCTCTCGGTAGAATATAAACAAGCGCAGAAAAATTAAATCGCCGTAATCTATAAGATAAAAGTGAAGAAAAGAAAAACGACAAATTGCGATGCTCAGGCGGGTATGACGACGGCGTTTTGGTGCATGGGCCTTCCCAGGACGAACGCCTTGATGAGGTCGGCCGCTCCGATGAGACACCAGAGGATCGATACGAAGAAGCAAGCGGCGGATACCAGGTAGTAGAGGCCGTTGTACGAGCCGTGCTTGTCTTTGAAGTAGCCTGCAAAGCATCGAATCGGCCTCAGTACTCCTGCTGCATTGCCCGCATGCACGTCCTCAAGAGATGTGCCCAAACGGGAGTTGTATACTAGCAACTTAAGTAACATCGTGCCTGGGGTCTTGCACGCTTGCGACATGTGCATTGTTCGCTATTCGGTGCCGAAAATTGATAGGGCACCGCGCTGCCCTATCATTCAAGCAAAATATTTTGCTTCGAGTGTGCGGCGAGTTCAGCTCAGTGCTGATGAAGTGCCGAGTGTTATTTGGTTTGCAATCTATACATATCGCACTTATTTGCGTTTTTTATTTCTCTGCATGTATGTGTGTGTGTGTGCGCGCGTGTGTGTGTATGCGTGTGTGTGCGTGCGCGTGTGTGTTGCTTACAGGATGTTGCTGCCACATCCGAGCCTGCCAAAAAAAAATGTGTTACCCGACTTGTGCTGGTAAAGGCGCGTTTAGCCCGTATATGGGTAATCTTTCAACGAACTACTTAATCGTGTCTAGCGCATATTACTTTTTTGCCGATTAAGCTATGGTGTTTCAAACAATAAACGTATCCAACGTTATAGCCTATGTGCCTTATTTTGTGCTGCCTCTGCGAATAACTTGGAGTGTACGCATGTGGAATGTTTCAGTTTTAGCTAGATATTCAATGCCGTGTTTGCGTCATTGTTTCTTTACAATATATTCGCAGTTCTGGGCCTGCGAGTTAAATTGCAACTAAAGTCCCCGGCGGTTTACACTGAGGGCTCACCGGGATGCCCTGTCGTATCCTTACTAGTTCTCATATAAATTAAAGGGATTGTTCGGTGATGTTAAGCGTAGAAAAAAAAAAGGGATGCTACATGAAACCTGGCTGTCAGCATAGTTAAGCTGACCGACGCAGTGCGGTATGGGAGATTAATTTAAACACAAATAACAAAATTTAAAAACGTGTATTTGAAGTTCCCGCGCAGGGAACGGCGCACGACGTCATGCGCGGTAATATGGAGCACCAAAATTTTTGACGTCATATACTGCCAGCCAAGGCATGTTGCGACAAGTATCGGACTAAGTATAAATACGCCTTTTATTAATGTTTATTACCATCTTTCTTATTTTTATTTTTACAGCGACAGCTTTTATTGCCTCACCCTCCTAGTCATCCACGACGGTGCTCAATGGCTATGGCCTTGTACTGCCGAATTCGAGGTAGCGGGTTCGATCCCGGCCGCGGCGGC
Organism: Dermacentor variabilis; assembly: GCF_050947875.1. NCBI lineage: Eukaryota > Metazoa > Arthropoda > Arachnida > Ixodida > Ixodidae > Dermacentor > Dermacentor variabilis. The sequence goes on from NC_134569.1 coordinate 37,697,742, forward strand.
CGCATTCCGACGCCGGCGAGATGCCAAATAAAAAAACAACACAGCGCTCTGTGCATTGGATGCACGTTCAAGGAGCCTAGATGACCAAAATTAATCCTGAGCTCCCTGCTACGGCGTGCCTCAAACCAATCAAGTCGTAGTTTTGGCACGTAAAACCCAGATTTATTTTTTTTTCACTCCTAGTCGTTGTCATGACCGGTGATGTCCGTCGCAGAAATCGCGAAGTGCTTTGCAAGAAGTTTATGAAGAAAAAAAAATGCGCTCGGTTCACGGTGGATTCGAACTGTCGTCCCACAGAGTGGCAAGTCGGGGCAACCCTACCTCTCGGCCACTTTTACAGCGAAGCTGTATAGCTCTACCTCCCAACGGGTCTGTCGTGTCCGTAGGCAAACACTTGGAAGGCGCGCGCCGCGTGCGCCGCTGGGTTCCTGGCAGCACCAGCAGATGGCGCTCGCCTCCGCGCATCTGCAGCAGCGGCGGCGTCGGCCGTGCGGGGAAAAAAAAAAACCTCGCCTTTGCGCATAGTGTTCGCCGCAAGCCTTTCCCGGTTAAAAATTACGGTTGCATAAGCTGCAGTTGCCGGGAAGCGGCAACTGTAGCATATGAAGTAGGGAGTGACGTAACCAAACTTTCATATGTAAAGGAAGAACCCGCGTAGCAAATGATTCGGGCTGCGACAGTGCTATGGGGAGGCCACGCATATTGAGGACAACTGAAGAGCGGCGTGTATACGAGGCGCGGCGAAAGTGTGGTCAAGTGCATTTCTATTCTCCCCAGTCCACTGTTTGTAGCTGCACGATGTAGCGGCGCAAGCCAAGTCGCAGGCTGTTGAGACGTCTTAGGCTAATAATTAGGCAAAGTGCATGTGAGTGTCGCCATGTCAATAATTTCAATCTTCGTCGCAATAGGTAATCGTTCTAGTTGTCGTTTACAGCTTCGCTTTCCAACCACCTTCACGGCGTGGATTGGAGACCAACATGTTTTCTTAGAAAACGCTTTTGTTTAAAACATCAACAATATTTACAGCAGTGTTCTACATGACAGACTATAATAAATGTTGCATAGCCACTTGGATTCTCGCTTCCTGGCATATATATAATGTATCATGTATGCTTGCGATGGCTTTCATCCGGGGCCGCGATGCACTAAGCAATCTTCTCTGGAAGGCAAGTCATCCTTCCATGAAAATTTCCTGGAAGGCAGACTCATCCTTCCATGATCATTCCATCGTTACTGAACCTGCTACAGGTAAAGCTCTCTGTAATACACTTCTAATGCGAGCTTCGCAGTCGGACTGGCCACGCCATACCCTCCACAGCGCATGCAGACCTCACAGGATTACTACTTCCCGGCATCGACTTTCGCAAGCGTTGCCACGATTTAGAAATTTAACGGTTACCCAGTCGGGACATAGATCAAAGTTTTACCACTCCGCCAATGCTAAAGCAAGTAAATAAACTGCGCCTGGGGAACGCGGTCACGCCGCTAGCAGTGGCTAACGCCACGCTCTGCTGCTTGTATACATATGAATGAGCAGGCGGTAAAATGCGAAAGGCAGATTAGGCAGGAGGAATAACGAATGGCCCTGTCCGTACACTGCTTCACCGGTTGCGCCACTTCCACAGTTGGATAAAGCTTCCTTCATTATTATTAATCTCTACAGGAGATACCTCCACGCCCATCTAGTAATCTGCATTCGAACATATACTACACGCAAGTGCGTTATATTTTCTCTGCATAGTATTGCGCTTCTGCCGATGCTACAGTAGAAAAGGATAACGCACCTGGAGAACTATGAATGGCTTACAACGCGCTCCGCAGCTGCTTTAAGAGTCTGCAACAAACTGAAAGGTCAGAAGCGAAAGGCAGGATAGGAAATTGAAAGAAGCCGTGTCATTTTATGCGCTACTTCACTGCCAGGGAGCGGCACCTCCTCAAGTGAATAAGAAGACACGAACTATAGCCGACATTCGAGAAAGTTCTATTCTCGAAAACAGATTGCTCGCGTGCATCTGATAATTTTACTGCAACCGATACCAGACGAAACAGTACAAGGCTTACTGCGCATAATGTTGCGCCAGCTATGACGTAAGTGCTCCGTATTATGCGCAAAATGAATATTTCTGTGCTCCGTTCCCGCCTCGAAGCATGGGCGTATAGTCTGTTTTCGATGTTAAGAATTAAATTGTGGGGTTTTACGTGCCAAAACCACGACCTGATTATAAGTCGCGCCATAGTGTGTGATAATGAGTTGCCACGGTGTGTGGGCAATATGAAGAACACACTACTAGTTTTCAAGCAATGGTTGCTCCACAGATACGTGTATGCTCGAACCTGTGCCATGTGCCCAAGCTAACGGTAGCCAAGCTGTTGAACGAAAAAAAAGATTAAGAAAACACTGTATGCAAGATACGATTATAAGACCTACGGCGTTCATTCGTCAGAGGTCGGACAATAGAACACCGTATAGGTCTTAAAATCTTATCTTGTGCCGTGGTCTTTAATCTTCTTTCTGTTCGTTGGACAGCTTAGCTAAGGTTGACGGGGGTAACCTTATACAATACGAGGTGCAATGAGCATGTATCGACGGCAGATGTCCAGTTTTGTGAACATTTGTATTCGACCTATATACGTGTGGCCACCGTTTCTTCTTGAAAAGAAACTTGGGCGTTACCTCTTACGTTAGGCATCACTGTGCAGCGTGTTCAGCGTGCATTCTACACTAGAATTACTAGTGAAGAAACCATGGGCGAAAGAAAAAATCCTTTACTTGAGGACGTGGTGCAGTGACAGTAATCTTCCTTTGTTTTAAGCCACTCGGTGGCAACTTTTATCTTGTTTAAGCAGAGCGGTTTCCAGCCTGCGTGATGGGCCGATATCCTTAATTCTCTGGTTTCAGAAAGCTTGCGTAGTTATGCGCTGTCGCTTAGGGCGATTTTTTTCATTGGAATCATGGTTTTCGGAAGGAGCATCGGCCTTCCTATAGACGATGTCACAATCGTAGCGCGAATGTCTGCTGTTGTGTCGGCGGTAAGGCTCTGTACAGGCCACATGGAAGAATTTTTTTCGACTACGGATGTTTGGTTGTCGGTTTAGTGAGCTGCTTGAATTACATGTTATTCCATAAAAATAACATTGAACCTCTTTTTGAATTCTTTTCGTAAATATTGCGTGGAGTGATTGAATGAGCAAAACGAGAGTTAAACTGGTTTCTTCGATGTATTTGGTAAGCCATGGTTTCTATCGTGAAGGAATAAGAAAGTCTTCACGGGACAATCTTGAAGCACATAGTCATCAAAAAGAAAAATAAATGTAAAGGCTCACGGGAAATAAACCCTTACCACATGATCGGCAGGCGGTAATTTACAGGCGCCGAGCGCAGAGAAAGAAGGGGCTGTAGTGGTTGTACTTGGTTCTTTATAAATAAAAAATAATGAACCAAAAAGAGAAGCACATACAACGAGTCCGAACCTATATACCCCTAAAATTTGTGCGAGGGCATAAAGGGTCCAAACAAGAGCTCATGTTTATTGAATGTCCGCACAAAGTGACACGGAAGCCTTTATTCAGGGATTGTAGAAAGGCTAATGCAATGCCGCCGCCGCTGCCGTGTATATGCGAAGGCGAGCTTTCTGTTTTTTTTTTTCGTTCCCCCTCACGGTCGGCGCTGTCGCTGTGGCGGATGCGCGAAGGCGAGCGCCATCTGGCGTTGGTGCAAGGAATCCAGCGGCACGCGCGGCGTTCGTATTAAGCTGTGATTGGTCGGCCTATTCAGCAAGAGAACAGCCAGGCCACAGCACCTACGGTCGCGAAACCCGGCGAAGTCCGCGCGTTTAAAAGAGGAGGGGAACAAAATTACTACTGACCGCACTGCATCTGTCTAGCGGATTCGGCTTACACGTGAACGGCGGTCAATGAGGGAGCATATAGTCGAGCGGGTGGCGAGGGCCGATCGTGACGATTGAGGGCATCGCTAAGAACTACCACGAACTAAACAAGTCCCTGAAAGGTTCGGCAACCTTGGTGGGCTTGCTTCCCAAGAGCCTGCGCGCGAGGAGGTTGGCTTGCCAGGGTCTAGCTTCCTGATGTCATGCTCCCTAGAAGTCTTTTTCCTTGCCATGGTTTTTATTGGCTGCTCGATCACTCCACGCGAGCCGCCTGTTGCAGGGATGAAACCACGCGCAGTAATTGTGGGCACTTTTAATTAGGCAAATTAGGCCCACACATATGCACATTACACTCTCACCGATTAGCATGGGCCTGGTGAGCGTGGTAACACCCATGGTAAATCGGTGGAGGCCGAACGTGAGTGGCAGGTGCTCGTCGCCCAGGTGGTCGGCCAGAAGCACAGGGAACGACGCGATCGTGCCGCCGTTGTTCAGGCCGAACAGCACCGCCACCACCAGCATGTTCGCTACGGTGGCGAGGTTAGCTAGCAGCAAAAAGCACACACCCTGCAGCGCGATAGAACAACCTTTAAGTACTTTAGAAAACTTTATACATATATGTGATAGAGAGTAGCGACGCCACCTATAGAAATTCTTGCACTGTATCTCCGTAACGCCATAGTTTGTGGTAACAGTTATGCGAGGCTGGTTTAGCGTGTATTAGCAAAATAGCCACAGACATGTCACTCCATAAGAAACGTAAGCCTGCGAAAAAAGGGAAAGCACTGGTGGAACATTCACTCGTACCGTCCATGGTTTAAATCAACCCGCCATCAAACTGGTCATGCGCTTCACTCTACTCTTCTCACCCTCTTCCCTTTCTCCTTTTTCCCCCACTAACTTTCCTCCCGGACACTGTTGAAGCACAGCAGTGAAGTGTCCACTGCTGAGAGGGACAGTCACGCTATTCCTATTCCGATGTCCGCTTCCTCCCCGTATTTGCGGTTGCTCAGGTGCACCATTTGTCGTCGTCTCATTTACCTGCAAGGCGAAGTTGATGATGAGCATCCCCTCGCGGGTGATGTAGTGTCGGTCGGTGATGTAGCCGGTGCCGATGCGGCTAAAGAAGTCGCCCATGGCCATGGTCGAGACTAGTATGGCGCCTTCCTCGTGGCTGGCATTCGCCGCGCCCGCCGCGTGGTCGACGATGGTTATCAGGTACGTACTAAACACGTAGCCATACACCGCACCAGTCGCCATCAGTGGCACGAACATCGGGTTCCGGATGAAGCTGAACATCTGCGTGATCCCATCCGGTTTCACTCCAGCATTTGTGTGGGGCACTCGTTCCGATCGCGCAGAACGTGCACAGTTCCAAAGATGATGCCGTAAACTCACCCGCTGGTAGAACGCTTTGAGGAAGTAAATTGTCTTAAGTAGGTTCCTCTTGTATTAGCGACACATCAGTTTCACTTTTGAATGCAGAAAGAAGGTTTCTTTTGATAGCCGGCTGTGATTAGGGTGTTGCGCGATTGAAACTGTTCTGCATGTTGCGCATTCGCTTGCGTGTATATATTGGATGGTATACAACATAGAATAAACAGTCGAAAGTTGGCGCTCCTCTTGTTCCCTCCCGTCCTTCCTTGTTTGCGCCATGCGATTATGTTTATGGTCTACTGAGTAATACGAACCGGCTAGCTCAGCAAAGTGTACATCTAGGGTAGTGGTTTGGGCGAGTATAGTAGCATTACAAAAGTGTAGGCTTTTGCGCACGAACTAGAGGACGAAGACAGGCAACTAAAAACAAACACAACTTTGCCTTGGTTTTGTCTAGTTGCCTGTTTTCATCATCTAGTTAGTGCGCAAAAACCTACCGTCACGAAACAGAACGAGAACAGAGTGGCGATACGCTGAGTACAAACTTTGCATGAATGAAACTTATTGAAAGGCGTTATGTAAAATTTGGCACACTTTTAAAGTATGTTCATGGTACTGTTGCTACAGATTATTGTTTCGTAAGGCATATTATTGGGCTACAAACAATGCATCTATACATGTAAGTCAACATGGTAACAAAATACGTGATACTTTAAAATTAATCAAATATGTTTTACACATAAAAATGCTTTAGGTTGCGACAATTCAGTTGTCTATGTGTCATTAACGACCCAACAGACCCCTTGCCATGCAGTTTATGTGGCTTTACAGAGTAAACCGGCTGGCAACCGGCCACGTTCTACACTAGTGTAACTAGTGTAGAACTCTAAGAGTGTAACTTTACACTAGCTAGATTATGGTCCCGCAGAGATCCACCCTGCATGAATTTAGCGTGCTCTAAAAGATAGACGAGCGAGCACTAGACATAACTATGGGTGTGTGAATAGTAATTTTTGAGATTGAATCGAATACAAATGGAATACGAATGGAATACGAATGGAATACTCTTTCAAGAGTTTTCGAATAATGAACAGCCATTTTCACAATTGTTATAAAACAACATTCGCCTTTTAGTAGTATCTGTAACGTTAGCGAGTTTTTGTCATTAGCCTACACTGCCCGTTATGAGGCGTCGTTTATTAAAAGCGCAAATGGAGCTTTAGGAAAAAAGAAAGTTTGTTCCCATATACTGGACTCCTCGGAGAGTGCTAGTGAGCGCTGTTATAGACGGTAATGTCCGGCTTCCTGGGCGCAGCATATAGCCTAACTGCTCGATTACGTTAAGTTCTAATGTTTTACGTCTATACCATGCCACCGGGGTGAAATTTATCGTACTTTTGCTCTTAATTTTATGTATGATTGGGCACAGTTGATGTCTTCAAATATTCGAAAATTATTAGAAAAACAGTGACTATTCTATTCGAAGACCGAATCAAGTCGAGCACTATTCGATTCATTACTCGAACGTTTCAAGTATTCGCACACCTCTGTACCCGCCGTGGTTGCTCAGTGGCTATGGTGTTAGGCTGCTGAGCACGAGGTTGCGGTATCGAATCCCGTCCACGGCGGCCGCATTTCGACGGGGGCGAAATGCGAAAACACCCGTGTACTTGGATTTAGGTGCACGTTAAAGAACCCCAGGTGGTCCAAATTTCCAGAGTCCTCCACTACGGCGTGCCTCATAATCAGAAAGTGGTTTTGGCGCGTAAAACCCCATAATCAATCATTCGCACACCTCTGTAGGCACATGAAGGAGCGAATAGGACAGCACAAACGTTGTACTTTACGTTCCTTTTGTGTCTACGTCTGCACGCGTGCCGGCAAGTAACACGTACGTCCCAACCAACTCGCTGAACTCTCTATCGCTGCTCACCCCATGTCTTCGCCGGCGGGGCTGATGCGAACGCGGCGACAGTGCGGAGACGATGATGCCGCTCTCCCACAGCGGGATGTCAGAGGTGAAGAGCTCGGTGATGATGTTCTTGTTCTCCGCGCCTTCGCCGCTGCTGGTGCTGCTGGTGCTGCTGCGTCTGGTGGTAGTGGCCGTTGTGCTGAACACTGTGTGGCATGGCGGCCGCGGGAAGCTGGGCGACGAGCGGAGTGTGATGGAGCCGGCCATCGTGTTCAGCACGAGCGCGCCTATGATCAGCATGGTGCCCTGCAGGCCGTACACGTTCAACAGCTTGCCAATGAGTGGCGGCAGCAGCATGCTGCTCAGCGCCGCGCCGGCGAAGCTCAGGCCGCTCGCCGAGGTCCGGTACTTGTCGAAGTAGCGATGCAGCACCACCACGTTCGTGGGCACCATGAGGCCCGTGCCGGCGCCTGAGCGGGGCCGGTGTGACATTGCATGCGGTATAAGTGACAATACGTGCGTCCATCCGTATGTGTGTGTTTTTTTCTTTGTTCGTTTTTTATGCTGGCAACACTGGCAACGACGACGACCGCATCAAACATGGACAAGGACAAAGACGGTATACAGTTCTCTTTAAACGCTTTTATACAGCCTAGCTTACGATGTCTCTATAACCGCAGTAAAGCAGGCTCGAGTGTGGACATCACGCTTCAACAACTCTCTAAAGTTAAAGCCAAGTTTTCTTGTACTACACTGCAATGACAGATATCCTCTAATGGTAACGCGAAGATCAGATTGGAAACATTTGGAAAGGACTTAACAAATATGGATTTAACAAATATGGATTTAACAAATATGGCGCGAATGTTTCAGCTAAACTCGAACAGCAGTACCAAATGTAGCAACCAATAGCAGTCCCTCTCCTGAGCTATCTATTTTATAACACATTTCCCCAAGTAACCACAAGATGTCTTCGGACGAAAAGAATAAAGCTGTTAAAGAAGCACTTACGTGTAATCATTTGGACGGAACACAGCGTGTTTTAAGCTCCTTACAAACGAAGCGAGGCGAAAATGTCGTACTTAAAAAAAAAATCCGAGGACACTTAAGCACTTCTTATGAGTTGTGAATGCGAAAGCATTAATGTCCACTTGAAGGCCGCTGAACGGCCCTTCGAGTTATAAACTCTTTGCTGGCAAGAAAGCGCGTTGAGAAGCTCGGACGTTTATCCCCGTGTGGTAAACTGAGGGTGGGGTTGTAGGTTCGAAGGTCACTACTGCCAACGTTCTTGCTTTCGAATTTATTCTGTATTTTATACACTAATCTATTGCGATTACCAAGGTAGAGTTAGAACGCAGGTGAAAGTTTGCGCGTACAAGGAACGTGCGGATAATGTAGGCTTTCGAGAACGAGGTGGAAGTGGCGTCGCGGAGATACTCTTTCCCCTCACGCAACACCTGGCGCACCAGCGCTGAACCAGGCGCTGCCTTTCGCCCGCTCTGCTCCGCCGAGGCGCACACGTGACGTGGTGTCGCAGCCAATGGGAATTTAGGGGCCGTTTCGCTGCTCGAGACGACAGACGCCGGCTTTTTCGCTCAATGGGCCATTTGATGCTTTCGCATCAAAAACAGTTCTGCATGCATCCTCTAGGAACAGTTCAAGAAGCGCGAAGCCACTCATAAAATAGATGGAAAAACGTTATCGGTGTGACAGCTGGTGCGAAGATTTAACGACATAAAGCCAACAAAATCAGTCCTTGCAAGTTTCAGCAGCTTTAACACACAACACGATGCACTACTACGGTCGTGCATCCTAGTTAGAGCACCACGGTAAAGAAGCGGCAAACAGTATTCAGAACCTAAGCGAATTACATTTAACCCGCATGCTGCACGGCGGACAAACGGAATCGAAATATGGTTAGGCCGTGATCAACATGGTTGCTTGGCCGTGCAAAAATGACCGAGTGCAACAAACACCAAGATGACAAAAGAAATCGCACAGCAATTGTTCTTCGGCATACCTTGAAGGTTTCTCCACCACACACATGTGACGGGTGTTGCTTATCTTGTTCCGACAAAGTGAATCAAAGACGCGCAATGACGCAGTCGAAACCCTCGTGAGCATGAAATAAAAGAGGAGATTTGGGTCTTAAATGTACCTATTGAGGTGGGGACGCCTTCGGAATGGGGATAAACGACCCTTTCCAAGCGTTGAAGTCCCATAACCGCAGAGCACCAGGCCGGGAGCGCTCTTGTCTCTATTTTACCAGTAAGCCTTTTGTCTCCCAGAGCCACGGCGGATGCTCTTCAAGAAGGCCATCTGTGATTGTACAAGAGGCACCCATGAGAGACCACGCATGAAACCCATATTGGGCCCCCTTTCGAGATGTGAACCCCTCCCAGAAGCCGTGCACCAGGGTAGGGGACGTCTCTACCCATTAGAAAAACATCGGTGGGTTTCCTGCAGCACCAGGATTCGAACTCAGTACCTCCCGCATACAAGGCGGATGCTCTACCGCTAGGCCACCGCTACGGTATGATGGATTTCGTGAGGGAGCACGATTGAACGACTCGGTTGCCAGTGGCAGTTGCAGTTTAGATAACCTAATTTTTTCGAAAATACGCCTCTTAACACGTTATGACTCTAGACCTTTAGAGGCATGTGCGGGACTGAGAACAGTGCCCAGATTGAAAGAGTATAGGGCTGAAAGCGTGCCGGCCAGCCAGTTCATATGTTTATGGGAGCTAGATAGCCGGCGGGTCACAACATTACAAAGTTTTGGATGCGCTTTTGTTTGCAGGCAAAAATCTCAGAGAGCTAGAAATAAGACGTGGCTAAGCGTTTTTGCTTTAGAAGGTGAACTTACCGAAGCCGACGCCAATAAATACAACGTAGGCTGTAGGCGTATTCGCAATGAAGCAAGCAATGGCGCTCACTGAAGCCACGAGAGTAGCTCCTATGTTTAGCGCTCGGGTGTCCCAGTATCGGACCAGAACGCCGACCAAGAAGCCTGTATGGTGCAAAAAAGATAACGTTTAATTGTTTTCACAATTTTAATGCAAAACCGTTATTTGCCACATTTCGAGAAAATATGTCGGCTTCGGCGTAACCAAATGATGGTACCAAAAATGGCCGACGGTGCAAACAGTAAAAACGTAAAATAATATGGTCGGCCGCATTTCTCAAGGGGGTTCTTGTAAACAATGTAAATTAATGCATTTGAAAAGAAAATATGGTACATTTCGGTCTGCGGGGGATGCGAACCAGGGTTTCCGGGGTGCGATGCGATCCACGCTTCCTCCACGCCACGGTTTCTCCGTGCACGGTTCTGACTAAATGTGTGCCTTGTGCCTGCGTCATTGCGCACGTCACTTCATAGCCATCTGGCTGAATAGAGGCGTGGCCTACTGCATGCGTCATTGGGCACGTGACAGTGCAGCCAATGGGAGGAGGTGGCGCCACGTCACGAGAGCATAAAATTAATACAGAAAATAAAAGCATTTCACCAAAGTGACTTTAATGTTTTCGCATTCCCACACGTAAGCAGTCTCTGTCGAATTTTTTCTCTTAGAATAAGACTGGATTTACGCATAATGTTGTCTTCCGAGCCGCAGTGTAAGCGGCTGTGTAACGCTCATTGACCGAATACCCGGAGAACGAAGCCTTTTGTGACTCGCACATTTCTGAGGTCGTTGCTCTCACCTAGTCTTTTTCTTTCCTCTATGGGTACGGCTTACGACTGCAGTGCCGTCAGCGGCAACAAGCCGTGGCAGCTGACAGACCAAGAGCCTGCTCGTCATTTTGTTCCAGAGTAATTAAGAGCACTTCGTACAATTAAGTCGAAACTTCAGTTCGCTGATTGCGTTTTCTAAGTGACGCCGTAATACACGTTGTCCCTGCGCCTATCTTTAACAAAATTACATTTCTGCTTGAAAGAATTTTCAAAAAGTCGCAAGTTCGAAAAAACAGAAGCAGGAAGTTTACAAATTAATAGCTTGCGATCTCCATCAAAAACAGATATCGCGGTTCTGTAAACGGCATCCATTAGATCATACAAAGTGGAAAATTTCGATGTGTCAATTTATATATTACGTGAATATGTTATGTTGTGTACAAGGATTATGCAAGCTCTGTATTTCCATATGACTAAATTTTTTGAGATTCATGTGTAACATATCAATTTTTTTCATAGTGAGGTTCGTTACAGCGCAACACAAGACGAGCACAAAAGAAGGTATAAAACAACAACACGGTGCGTTTTATACTTTCCTTGGTCCTCGTCTTGTGTTGCGCTGTAACGAACCTTACTATGAATCCAAACCAACTGGCCCAACTTTCCGTCTCGATCAATTTTGTTCGCTTTAGATGTACTATTAGATGCAATTCACATAATTGTGCTAGCATTTTTCTTTGCTGAGTTACAAAGCTGTAAACTCCATAGTTTCGTTTTCTGAAAATTTGCGATGTTTGCCAATTTTTAGTAAAAAAATCGACGACCTAAATAAATAGTTAGAAACCAACAGCCGCTAGAACTTACGTTTTTCCTTTCAATGCAATAAACCCCGTCAAATTTGGTGCAGTGGTAGCCGAGGAAAACGAATTCTCCTTTTAGATACATTTAGATAGGAGCACCCCAGCTAACGTTTGCGGTCTTGTAAATAATACTGTTAAGGCGTTTTCGCGAAACATGCTTTCAGCTCAAAAGCGAACGGGACACAAAGAGTTCACCCCATCACTAGAAGCTGGCGCCACAAGCTCAGCGTTTGTGGCATCAGTGTCTACGTTGTGTGCCGTTCAATTTAGTGCTTGTATCGTGCTTCACGCGTTAGTTAATACACAGGGCACATGACGCAGTGGTTCTATTGCTTTGGAATTCTGCGGCTCACGGGGATACGCGTTCGATTCCCGACCACATTTTGTCGGGGCGCAATGCAAAACTGCGTCACTCGAGTCACTTTGCGTGTATTCGCGGGCTTCTTTCACGCGCAGGAAAACACTATTATGTAGCACATATTGAGCAACAGAAAGCTTTATCGGGAGTTTTTCATATTGTTCTACAATTTTCTCATTGACGCTTTCCATATAATTTTAATATTTAAAAAGTTGGTTAATTATTTCTAATTATCTAATCAGGTGGAATGAAAAAAAAATCGTTTGAGTATCTCCAAGCGACGGCAAACAATATTACTTTTGTTCTGTCCAGCTACGTGGCATGTGCATATTTTTAAACTCTGGCTAAATTTAGCTGTGACACCATGCATATGTATCACGGCGTAACTACGTTTCATTGTTCCTCTCGGTTTGTTCCTAGATTATTACTTATCAATTCATTTTTTTGCTGTTGGATTGCGCACTGTTAATGCTCCATACACGTGTATTTCAAAATATAATTATTCTTGTTCACTTCTGCGTAGTCTTTAACTACCCGATGTTTGATTAATTACTTCTAATATGTCGATTTGCATTTTTTCTTAATCGTAAGATCTGATATGCTGCCTTGTTTATTTACTTCTGTTATGTTGATTTGTATTTTCCCGCCCTTTTTACCTTAGTTGCTAATCGTATGTTCTACATCTATATTCATGCGCTAACAGGAGGTCTTCCTGGCAGTTTTCACTTTGGGCTCTCTTTCTGTATTACATTTGCTTATCACCATTTACATTATCACCACCATAATAAAATCCCGTATGTGGTGTGCTAGCGAGTGCGGTAAACGCGAACTCCGAGTTGCGGGGCGAACTGTTGTGGTTTAAATGTTTTGCATAGGACGAGCCCGCTGGACAGCTCTTACCCTGCATACAGTTGATGGTGGTGCAGATTTCGAAGGGCCACGAGGCCTCCTCGCGTGAGATGCGGAAGCTGGACACCAGACCGACCAGGAGGATGCCCGAGCTGCGGAAGATGATGGCGGCCCATACCTGGACCCAGGAGCACATGACCGCCATGAACCAGGCGTAGCAGCTGTCCACAAGTTGCAGCGCGGGCATGATCCGTAGCAGCCGGCGTGGAACGTTCCGCCTCCTTCTCTGTTCGAGCTGGGAACGTGCATTGCTTCTGCTGGTGACGATTCCCAGACTATGGCAAATACCCACAACGAAGGAGGGTACAGGAAACGGGTCGTAGAAGAATAAAAAAGAAAGCGAAAAGGGGGGGGGGTAAAGAAAACAAAGAGACGAGAGATAGAAAAAGAGAGATAAGCGAGGAAGGAAAGGCAGGGAGGTTAACCAAACTCTGTCTGGTTAACCACAGACACGTGTAAAAGGGGATGCGGGAGTGAAATAAATAGAGAGGGAAGATACGACTCTCGATCACATTTTACATGCACTGAGGAAGGCGAGAGATCGTGAAATCTTGAAGATCAATGAAATAGAACTCGAAATTTGGAACGACAACTTTAAAAAGAAAGAATATAATGTCAAATTAGCGCTGCAATATTTTTGTGCTGCGAATGAACTGCCCTGTGGCTGAAGCCCAGACCTGAGGCCCTGAGAGAAAGGATAATTGGAGAAGGCAAAGAAAATCCAAGCTGGTGAAAAGGAGTTCCAAGCAGTCCTTTTATTTGTGTCGAGAATCGACGACGGAACCAAACTATGGAGTACGCTTAAACTTCGCCTTTAAGAGTGGAACGCGATAGCATTCAAAGATCCCTGACTGCTTCTCACGCTTCCTGGCAAACTGCAGCGTATGTAACCGTAATGTTTACCAAGAAACGCTCGCGGCAAACGCTATGCATGAAGGCAGGGTTTCTGGTAGAAACGCGGCCTCTTGCATGGGCCGCCATGGGGCAGAGGCGAGCGTCATTTGGAAGTGTTTCAAAGAAGAGGGCGCGCCACTCCAAGGACTCCGAGACGTTTTTGCGCCGGCGTGCGCAAATGGCGGACGTCCTCGCCGGTCTATGCATTGTAGAAACGCTGGAAAAGGGGTTTGTTTGAGTTTTCGCCTAACAAAATTATGTTTTCTCGTATATTCAAATTACAATCGGAGAGCTATCGTGTCTGTAGGTTGTGTGTAAGTCGTAGTTTACGATTTTCTCACGTATTTTGCTTGAGATATTCAATTAGTTTAGCCAATTTCTTGCGTCACATGGAAGGCCTGGGTATGCGTGGTTCGAAAATATTTTTGCCGGAACGATATCCGATGCCGGAATCCGGGCCGACGCCAGATTTTCTGCGACACGAGCTCCTTAACGCTATCGCGCTAAAACGAAATATGTGATTTCCTCACATCCGTTAAAACATGGCCTACAGGAGAGAGGACTGCTTCTGACCAGCGCTGTGCAGTTGAAAATTGAATGGCGGAATGTCGGCATCCACAACCAACCCGCCGTGGTTGCTCAGTGGCTATGGTGTTGGGCTTCTGAGCACGAAGTCGCGGGATCGAATCCCGGCCACGGCGGCCGCATTTCGATGGGGGCGAAATGCGAAAACACCCGTGTACTTAGATTTAGGTGCACGTTAAAGAACCCCAGGTGGTTGAAATTTCCGGAGTCCTCCACTACGGCGTGCCTCATAATCAGAAAGTGGTTTTGGCACGTAAAACCCCACAATTATTATCCACAACCATGCAAATGCAATTTCATACTTACGTGATGAACGTCATTGAGAATTCCAGGGGAACTAACAGATGCTGGAAGTCATAATTAGATGATACTGCTTGCTTTGTAGAAGCTCGATTTAGGCAGAATTTCCTCTACTTTGTAAAGGAGACGTTTGCCGTAACCGGCAAAACATAAAGTACCGGACCTTTTAGGGATTCTCTGGCAAGCGAGCCTGTCATTTCATTTAAATATAGCATAAATTTACATTAATTATATATTATGTTTATCTATCGTAATAATAAGATCAGTTCTTATTCAGCGCGCCGTGTCATTTTAAGTGTACTTAACCTTTATTCGCGTCCTTAGCGATGTGCCCACCCAAACGTGCCACCAACTAGCCTATTCTCCCACTCTAACTTAAGTATAGTCCACAGTGACCTGGAAGCCAAATCAGGTGCACTATCTGTAAATGAGTAAGGACCAACAAATGAAATGTCCGCAATATAATCGAATCTGTTGTTCCAGTTAGCTCTGATCAATATAATAGAAATTTTGTTAAAATAGCAGATGTCGGCACATTTGATGTCAATTTGCGCAGCGCTAAAACGACCGCCATTATTCCGGCCTGAAACGTACAGTCGCGATCAATTTGAAGGTTATCGCTCGAGCGGCGACCAAAACTAGGAGCAGCGCCACGTTACGTCATCATCATCGTTCGAGAGGGAAACATCAGATAGCTCCCCTCTCTCTCTTTTGGTGTTCCCTGAAAAGCTGTCACTCCCGTCACCGTTCACGGCATAATCTGCGAATTCATTTTGATTGCGTTATGAGCTTTTGCGCAGAGGCGTCATTGTTAGCTAAAATATGCATGAGGAAGCGACGCACACCGATGATTGCCATAAAAGGGAAACAAACACAAAAATGTGGCGAGTTGGTCTTGGGGGTGATGGTTGCAGCCTGGAAGAGCATAATAGGGGATAATGTGGCATAATGTGGCAGTGCAATTTTTATCTTCGCAGTTCCGAAATCGGCCGCTATGCTGCTTGGAAGGCCCGCCGGTCGATGCTCGCGCTATCACCTTCAACTTGATCGCAACTGTACCTGTAAAATCAGGAAGGCGGAGAGAGGAAGGTCAACAAAGGTGTGGAGAGAATATGTCTACTCCGGCCTCTGATCGTCAGGCGTGGAAGCAACAGTTTCAAGTATGCAATCGGCTCCCGTTAATCCGACCCTTGCGGGACCACAAGATCTCGTCGAATTATCCGGAAGGTCGAATTAGCAAATGGCCGTAAAAAGAGCGAATAAATTTTTTTTTAGAAATCAAGAGACCTTTAACAATTTCTTGACCTCGTTGGTCAGCGCTGTGGAATCGCTACGCGACGCCTCACTGAATGAATGAAGCAAATCACTGAATGCGGACACAACTCAAAACAAGCAGGAACGGATAGCTTCACGGGTGGAAGGAACATCAGCCGGCACTAAAAGATAAAAATAAAATAGCCTCACGCCCAGCGAAGCAGTTGCACGGTCTACTGATTTTCTTGCGTTTTAAAGCCTTTATCGAGCGCTGCACGCATGAGGGGGCCCCGGTGAGGATCGAATTAACCGAAACATAGTGCTTTCGCATTCGAACTATACGAGTTCTTTTTCATTACATAGCAATTTATGGTTTCTCGTAATGGCATTTCAGTGGATTCGAATCGCACGATAAGTCGAATTAACCAAGGTCAAAATAACGGCAGTCGATCATATAATTTAGGTTGGAAATGCTTAATGTGTTCTTCTTAAAGAAAGCCACAGAAATAACTCCTGCGCAGAAACCGACTTTTCTAGAAAAATATCGTGAAACTGAATGGTGAGAGTTGACGAAGAGGGTAACTTCAGGGACGATGCTATGGATATCTAGTCTAATCTTCTTAAGTGTGCTTGCATAAAAAGATTCTGTGAGGTGTGTAATCTTTACCATAGAGCTTCAAAAATTCATTCTGTTCACGAATAAATACATTTCAATATTCTATTATGTAGATTCAAACAATCTTATCTTACTGTTATAATACCCCGGATCTTAATTTTTCCATTAGGGCAGTTCTGGCACTGATCGAGCATTCGCCATAACATGGCTGTAGGCTCCAAAAAGACACTCAACATGCAGCAGCATGAGCACTGCCTTTCAAACGGGGTGGTGGTAAATATGCCACAGAGCTCGATCTTCTAACTTTTTCTTGCATTTAAATATTTAATTACTTTTATGCACTAATCTGCAATTATTCAAAACGGAAGACTCTTTTTATTTCAGGTTTTTTTTTTCGTTTACACTATCAGTCTTCCAGCCGTCTCTTAAGATAGCCCCCCCCCCCCTCCCCCCCAGGTTAATTTGCGTTTTCCCTACTGCCCTTAAAACCCGAGCGTGCGGGCCGGCTTCTACTTTCACATTTATCGCTGGATGGATACTGTGGTGTTCCTTCAGATATTGTTCAAATGTTTCTTCACCATTTCCCCACGCCACGCACGAACTATATTCAAATGAAAATTTTCTTTTATAACTACACGCCTTCTCAGATAACTGATCTTGATTGTCCTTGAATTATCATAACCTTTCATATTGTGTTTCTTTTTTTGTTGTTTGGTGTACAGTCAAACCTAGTTTTAATAAAACGGGCTACACAACGAAATATATAACAAAGTAATCATATTTCCCGTTGAAATTCCCATAGATACCCATGCATTTAAATTCGCGTTTTTATGAAGCAAGATATGAAAAAAATGGATATAAAAAAACCTTCAGTGCAGAATGAACATTTATTGACCATTATAAGCCGACTAGGTCGAAATCTGGTGTTGCGTGACGCTGCCTGAGGCTTTCCCGAATCGGGAGTTCAAAACAGCGGCGAGCTGGTGATTCACTAAAGACATTCCAAGACCCTTAAAGGCGCTGAAGAGCGTTTTTCAACTTTCGCCTCAACCGATTACGCTCATTTAGCGCCAGATTTACTCAAAACATCCCGTTATGATGCGAGAACGTTGCGAGAACATCACCCCACGGTGATGTATTCGCAACGGCCTGTTCGAGAACATCACTCAGACGCACTCGACCACTGCCTCCTCGCAACGTGTATTCAGACTCCACCGCTACTCTCCCGCGGTATAAGGTGCACGCGCCTAGGGAGCTTCTGGCTTTGCGGTGCAAAATGTATACATGCGCTACATGTTGCGAGCGCTTAACTAGGCACAGTGGCGATAATCTGCTACAAAGGTGCAGCCAAGGGTGCCATATCTTATACCTATCCATTTAGTTTTCCATTGATTTCTGCCTTCGTCATTGGCTCTGAAGTTGCGACGTTAAAAAGTTATGGCGTTTTATATGCCAAAACCACGATCTGATTATGAGGCACGCCGTGGTGAAGGGACTCCGGATTAATTTTGACCACCTGGGGTTCTTTAACGTGCACGAGGTCGCGGGATTTGATTCCGCGGCTTCGTGCTTAGCAGCGCAACACCAAAGCCACTAAGCAACCACGGCGTATGATGCCACGCCGTTATTATATCCCGGATTGAGCATACGGCGCGACGACAAACGGTCGAAACGGGAAATGACATGGATCGTTACAAATTACGTCGACTGTTCATGTTCTTGGCAATCGTTCGGTTTTTCAGCGTTTCTTGAACGTGCTGGTGAAGTGCTCCTGTCTACCCTCGCATTTAGTGCGAAGTCCCTCACCAGAAGCCAGCGTTAATAAACATTTTTTGTTGTTTATCAGCATCCACTTGCGTACGTTGACGAGCCTCGTACGAAATTATATTCTTGCAGGGTTCCTTCGTTGCGGGCGCATGTTACGCCACTGAGCGCGCACGTCGACGGCAAAGATGCACTGATCAGCGCTTTCAGCACTGCATTACAGAGATAAATAATCTAGCTAACGAAGGCACGGCCGAAAATCTTTCGCAGTTCTTCTGCAGTGCGCGGCATGCTTTTACATCGGCTTACCCAGTGGTTACTAACCGCAAACCCCCACCATTCTTGGCGGCTTATGCCGGCCGGCAGGGTGGGAAGTCGTTATAACGAAGTAATGAATATAACGAAGTGAGGTTCCCCTTTCAACTTTGTTATATCGAGTTGTTAGTTCCATGTTCAGCTTCCTATCCACTGGGCCGATAAGTGTACTGTTCTTGCATCTCTGACTGTATACCTTTCTAATGCCGCCGTCCACTATGATGGCGTAATACTTACTGGTTGGCGTCTCACGTTTCGTAATGGTCGCATTTCTGTTGTCTATCCCTTTTGTTTGCAGACTGCCCGTTAGCGCGCAGTGCACAGAAGACGTAAACCAAAACGTGGCCTCTCAGGCGGCATCGCGGCTCACCTTGAAACGTGCGCCGTTGCGACCTCCGGAGGGCCTCGCCTAAGAATAACCAATTTGCTATCGCGCTTCACTTACCGCTCCCGGGACACCTCTGTTCCTGGCCGGTCATGTGTTTCTGGCCCATGCTAATGACCAAACGCGTGACGAGTAGAAGACCTAATAACGTGAACAAGTCAAAGCGAGAGTTGTGGGGGTCACCAAGGCTGTAGCTGTATATATGTAAATCTGTCGCAGTTTGAATGGCCCATGTGAACCCGTTCCTCCTCTGTGATTTTTGCTTTACAGTAGCGTACAGCTTCATAGTCACCTCAGAAGCGTTCCTTCTTATTTTGGGGCGGTGAAAGCCAATGCTAAGCTATTTACTACCGGTTTGAAGACCTGAACAAGTATTGCGTGTATGCGTTCCTGTTGAGATCTCTCCCAGAGTGCCCTTACAAATATACCTATAACATTCTTTATTAGTCATAACAACCTCCTTGTGACTTTAGTGACATCCTATTTACATGTACGCTCTAGTAACACCTGTTTATGCAATGCCAAAAGACAGCCTAGTTACCTTTTTCTAAAGAACACATTCTAAAAAGCGCGTTAAGAAATTGAAGTTACTTTTTGATAGACATTTTTCACTACAATATCTTTATAAATTGAAGTCATTTTCTTCTAACAGCAATTTTTAGTAGAAAGCAAATGGTCTGTTTTTATACTTTTTCTAAAGACACATTTCAATAGGATGCAACTAGACACTTGTATTTTTTCGCCAAAGCATGTTTTCAATGTGACCTAGTTCGGTAATTACTAATTTTTCTAAGGCCATTTCTGTGTAACACGAGGTAATGCTGGTCTCACTTCGAATATTTTTCCTAAATCATTGTCTGCTGCTGCAGAATGCTAAAGTATTTCACGAACACGCAACTTACCACACCTCTGAGAGTTGATATAGTGTTTTACTGCAGGAACATATTTTTACACGGACACAGGGAAGGACAAACGCAAGCGCTAACTTTCAACAGAATGTTTATTGGAAGCCAGATCACTGTTTATACATACCATGCAACAACTCCGGCATGCGCAAACCAAGATGCATCGAATAAAATGCTTTCTTTGTAAAGTATAGTGAAGGCGTGCTAACAGAATCTTGGCCTAGTTTCTCAATAGTTGCAATTTCAATTATCGGTTTCGTTATTTCTTCTTAGTGCTTGCACACAACGAAAGATTCTTGGAAAAGAAGCGAGCAACCACACGTGCTGCAGTGGGCTGCTAACAAGCCATCACCACCTTTCTTTACATTGCATTGCTCTCTGTGCTTATCGTTTAGACATCGCCCGGTTTGCCCGACCTAGTGGCTACCACACGATACCGGTATCTGGTATACGACACTTGCAGGACATGATGCGTGTTCTACAGTTCTTCTCACAATTTACTTTTTACAGCGAAGCTGTGTATGACTAGCAGATTCGTCCGTCCGTCCGTCTATCGGTCGCCTGTACGTCGACAACACCTCCGGCGCAACCCTATGCGCATGTGCCAAGGGAGAGAGAGAGAGAGCCAACACCACCTAGATAGCACGAGGCCTGTTTACTTCGATTTATGACGTCACGATACCTGGCCCGAAATTTCATCTGACAGGCTTGAGTGATGAAAGCGGTGGCGGCAAAATCACTGTTGCCTACTCGGGAGCATACCCATTTGATTCTATGGCAATTGGGCCAGGTAACATGGCGTCATGGATCGGATCGGTGTTGGATTAGCTGCGCAAGTAGTGACGTCGTTGCTCTCCGTCGCAGCCGAGCGCGCGCGAATCAGTTTCTCTTCGGCTCCGAAATGGGCAGGCCACGCGTCCTACGTACTCCTGAGGAACAGGCAGCAGACCAGAACCGGGAACGAGCTCGTCTACGCCGTGCCGATATTGCAGCCCGGGCACTAGAACAGGCTCGTGCAGCCGAGCGCAAGGAGCAACTGCGTACCGAGGATGCGGCAGCCTACCAAGCTGTCGTTTAATGAACCGTTGGGATTAACCCAGTGATAAACACCGGGGCCGTACGTTTCAAGTTCGCTGGTTAACCATCTAGACGGAGTGCTTGCTCGGTGATTTTTGTACTCTTTATCCGCAACTGTGTTGCCGCATTTACATACCGTTTTCAGCTTGTTCGGGACCATGAAAGCCACGCTAACCTTTGCCGGAGTACCCACTTTTTTATGGTGTGGGAGATTTTGTGCACGTATGGCATAGTGGCAGATTTGCATCGGTCATCGAATACAGCTGTTTCGTAGGCCCGACAACTGGAAGGTCGTTTCCTGAGTATACTAGTGCTTCCGCAAACGATAATGCGGTCGGCATATATCCTGCTTGCGTGAGGCGAGCCTTTTGGCTATAAAGGCGGCCCAATACTACATGAGAACAGGATTTTTTTAAAGCATTATAAAGGCATCTAGTGTCTCACGATGTTTATCTTAACCAATTTTGAGTGGAAGGAGCTAAATGACAACAATGGTTCCTTTCCACTAGGTTCGGAAGAACAGCTAGTGTGGTTTGCATGAAAGTGAAAACTTCTATTGAGGGACCTCATAGACCCATCGTCGCCCGGAACTTCATGCGTGAGTTCTGACGGCTGAAAACATTCTCGAAC